>NC_136859.1:2062824-2401202 GCF_951799975.1 Gobius niger
GCCGTCGTGGAGGTGAGAGAGGGGCGGGTACAAGGCTCAACGCCATCGTGGAGGTGAGAGAGGGGCGGGTACAGAGGTCAACGCCATCGTGGAGGTGAGAGAGGGGCGGGTACAGAGGTCAACGCCATCGTGGATGTGAGAGAGGGGCGGGTTCAGGGCTCAACGCCGTCGTGGAGGTGAGAGAGGGGCGGGTTCAGAGGTCAACGCCTTGTACTAAAAAATGACAAAAATGTGACAAAATGTGACGAAAATATGATAAAAAAATTGACGGTAAAAAATGACAAAAAATTGATGAAAATGTGACAAAAAAATGACAAAAAATGTGATAAAAAAATTGACAAAAATGACAAAAATGCGATTTAAAAAATGACGAAAAAATGACAAAAATGTGACAAAAAATGACAAAAATGTGATAAAAAAATTGATGAAAAAGTGGCAAAAAATGACAAAAATGTGACAAAATGTGACGAAAATATGATAAAAAAATTGACGTAAAAAATGACAAAAAATTGATGAAAATGTGACAAAAAAATGACAAAAAATGTGATAAAAAATTGACAAAAAATGACAAAATGCGATTTAAAAAATGACGAAAAAATGACAAAAAATGTGACAAAAAATGACAAAAATGTGATAAAAAAATTGATGAAAAAGTGGCAAAAAATGACAAAAATGTGACAAAATGTGACGAAAATATGATAAAAAATTGACGTAAAAAATGACAAAAAATTGATGAAAATTTGACAAAAAAATGACAAAAAATGTATTAAGAAAACGATGAAAAAATGACAAAAAATGTGACAAAATGTGACAAAAAATGTGATAAAATTTGACGAAAAAAGGTCAAAAATTTGATAAAAAATTGACAAAAATGACAAAAATGTGATAAAAAAATTGATGAAAAAGTGGCAAAAATGACAAAATGTGATAAAAAATGACGGAAAAAACGACAAAAAAAATGACAAAAAATTGACAAAAAAATGACAAAAAAATGCACAAAAATTTGATAAAAATTTGAAAAAAAAGAAGAAAAAAAAATGATTTAAAAAATTGAAGAAAAAATTACAGAAAAATTACTAAAAATGACAAAAAAATGTGACAAAAACGCCGTCGTGGAGGTGAGAGAGGGGCGGGTACAGAGGTCAACGCCATCGTGGAGGTGAGAGAGGGGCGGGGTACAGGGGTCAACGCCATCGTGGAGGTGAGAGAGGGGGCGGGGTACAGAGGTCAACGCCATCGTGGAGGTGAGAGAGGGGGCGGGTACAGAGGTCAACGCCATCGTGGAGGTGAGAGAGGGGCGGGTACAGAGGTCAACGCCATCGTGGAGGTGAGAGAGGGGCGGGTACAGGGGTCAACGCCATCGTGGAGGTGAGAGAGGGGCGGGTACAAGGCTCAACGCCATCGTTGGAGGTGAGAGAGGGGCGGGGGTACAGAGGTCAACGCCATCGTGGAGGTGAGAGAGGGGCGGGGTACAGAGGTCAACGCCATCGTGGAGGTGAGAGAGGGGCGGGTACAGAGGTCAACGCCGTCGTGGAGGTGAGAGAGGGGCGGGTACAGAGGTCAACGCCATCGTGGAGGTGAGAGAGGGGCGGGAACAGAGGTCAAACGCCATCATGGAGGTGAGAGAGGGGCGGGAACAAGGCTCAACGCCATCGTGGAGGTGAGAGAGAGGGGCGGGTACAGGGGTCATGATAAAAAAATTGACGTAAAAAATGACAAAAAATTGATGAAAATGTGACAAATAAATGACAAAAATGTATTAAGAAAATGATGAAAAAATGACAAAAAAATGTGACAAAAAATGTGATCAAAATTGACCGAAAAAAAGGACAAAAAATTGATAAAAAATTGACAAAAAAAATACAAAAAATTGACAAAAAATTGACAAGAAATTGACGCAAAAATGACAAAAATGTGACAAAAAAAATGACAAAAAAAATTTGAAAAAAAAATTGACAAAAAATGACAAAAGAATCAACAAAAAATGTGATAAAAAATTGAAAAAAATGTCAAAAATTTGATTTCAAAAATTGAAGAAAAAAATGACACAAAAATGTGACAAAAACGCTGTCGTGGAGGTGAGAGAGGGGCGGGTTCAGGGGGTCAACGCTGTCGTGGAGGTGAGAGAGGGGCGGGTACAGAGGTCAACGCTGTCGTGGAGGTGAGAGAGGGGCGGGTACAAGGCTCAACGCCATCGTGGAGGTGAGAGAGGGGCGGGTACAAGGCTCAACGCCATCGTGGAGGTGAGAGAGGGGCGGGTACAGGGTGTCAACGCCGTCGTGGAGGTGAGAGAGGGGCGGGTACAGAGGTCAACGCCATCGTGGAGGTGAGAGAGGGGCGGGTACAGAGGTCAACGCCATCGTGATGTGAGAGAGGGGCGGGTTCAGGGCTCAACGCCGTCGTGGAGGTGAGAGAGGGGCGGGTTCAGAGGTCAACGCCTTGTACTAAAAAATGACAAAAATGTGACAAAATGTGACGAAAATATGATAAAAAAATTGACGTAAAAAATGACAAAAAATTGATGAAAATGTGACAAAAAAAATGACAAAAAATGTGATAAAAAATTGACAAAAATGACAAAAATGCGATTTAAAAAATGACGAAAAAATGACAAAAATGTGACAAAAAATGACAAAAATGTGATAAAAAAATTGATGAAAAAGTGGCAAAAAATGACAAAAATGTGACAAAAATGTGACGAAAATATGATAAAAAAATTGACGTAAAAATGACAAAAAATTGATGAAAATGTGACAAAAAAATGACAAAAAATGTGATAAAAATTGACAAAAATGACAAAAATGCGATTTAAAAAATGACGAAAAAATGACAAAAATGTGACAAAAATGACAAAAATGTGATAAAAAAATTGATGAAAAAGTGGCAAAAAATGACAAAAATGTGACAAAATGTGACGAAAATATGATAAAAAAATTGACGTAAAAAATGACAAAAAATTGATGAAAATTTGACAAAAAAATGACAAAAAATGTATTAAGAAAACGATGAAAAAATGACAAAAAATGTGACAAAATGTGACAAAAACTGTGATAAAATTTGACGAAAAAAAGGTCAAAAATTTGATAAAAAATTGACAAAAATGACAAAAATGTGATAAAAAAATTGATGAAAAAGTGGCAAAAAATGACAAAAATGTGATAAAAAATGACGGAAAAACGACAAAAAAAATGACAAAAAATTGACAAAAAAATGACAAAAAAATGCACAAAAATTTGATAAAAATTTGAAAAAAAAGAAGAAAAAAAAATGATTTAAAAATTGAAGAAAAAATTACAGAAAAATTACTAAAAATGACAAAAAAATGTGACAAAAACGCCGTCGTGGAGGTGAGAGAGGGGCGGGGTACAGAGGTCAACGCCATCGTGGAGGTGAGAGAGGGGCGGGTACAGGGTCAACGCCATCGTGGAGGTGAGAGAGGGGCGGGTACAGAGGTCAACGCCATCGTGGAGGTGAGAGAGGGGCGGGTACAGAGGTCAACGCCATCGTGGAGGTGAGAGAGGGGGGCGGGTACAGAGGTCAACGCCATCGTGGAGGTGAGAGAGGGGCGGGTACAGGGGTCAACGCCATCGTGGAGGTGAGAGAGGGGCGGGTACAAGGCTCAACGCCATCGTGGAGGTGAGAGAGGGGCGGGTACAGAGGTCAACGCCATCGTGGAGGTGAGAGAGGGGCGGGTACAGAGGTCAACGCCATCGTGGAGGTGAGAGAGGGGCGGGGTACAGAGGTCAACGCCGTCGTGGAGGTGAGAGAGGGGCGGGTACAGAGGTCAACGCCATCGTGGAGGTGAGAGAGGGGGCGGGAACAGAGGTCAAACGCATCATGGAGGTGAGAGAGGGGCGGGAACAAGGCTCAACGCCATCGTGGAGGTGAGAGAGGGGCGGGTACAGGGGTCATGATAAAAAAATTGACGTAAAAAATGACAAAAAATTGATGAAAATGTGACAAATAAATGACAAAAAAATGTATTAAGAAAATGATGAAAAAATGACAAAAAAATGTGACAAAAATGTGATCAAAATTGACGAAAAAAAGGACAAAAAATTGATAAAAAATTGACAAAAAAAATACAAAAAATTGACAAAAAATTGACAAGAAATTGACGCAAAAATGACAAAAATGTGACAAAAAAAATGACAAAAAAAAATTTGAAAAAAAATTGACAAAAAATGACAAAAGAATCAACAAAAATGTGATAAAAAATTGAAAAAAATGTCAAAAATTTGATTTCAAAATTGAAGAAAAAATGACACAAAAATGTGACAAAAACGCTGTCAGTGGAGGTGAGAGAGGGGCGGGGTTCAGGGGTCAACGCTGTCGTGGAGGTGAGAGAGGGCGGGTACAGAGGTCAACGCTGTCGTGGAGGGTGAGAGAGGGGGCGGGTACAAGGCTCAAGGCCTCAGAGGTCAACGCCTTCTAGTAAAAAATGACAAAAATGTGATAAAAAATTGATGTAAAAAAGGACAAAAAATTGATAAAAATGTGATTAAAAAATGCTGAAAAAATTTCAAAAATGTGACAAAATGTGACAAATTTTTTTTTTTTTTTAAAAATCACAAAAAAATTAAAAAAAAATGAAAAAACAATGGAAAAAAATTGACTAAAAATTACAAAAAAATGAAAAAAAATTTACAAAAATGTGATTGAAAATTGATGAAAAAAGTGGCAAAAATTTCACAAGAAATTGACAAGAAATTGATGAAAAAATGAAAAAAATGATGAAAAAATTTACGAAAAAATTACAAAAAATTACAAAAATATGACAAAGACGCCTCGTGGAGGTGAGAGAGGGGCGGGTACAGAGGTCAACGCCATCGTGGAGGTGAGAGAGGGGCGGGTACAAGGCTCAACGCCATCGTGGAGGTGAGAGAGGGGCGGGTACAGAGGTCAACGCCATCGTGGAGGTGAGAGAGGGGCGGGGTACAAGGCTCAACGCCATCGTGGAGGTGAGAGAGGGGCGGGAACAGAGGTCAACGCCATCGTGGAGGTGAGAGAGGGGGCGGGAACAGAGGTCAACGGCCGTCGTGGAGGTGAGAGAGGGGCGGGTACAGAGGTCAACGCCGTCGTGGAGGTGAGAGAGGGGGCGGGTTCAGGGGTCAACGCCATCGTGGAGGTGAGAGAGGGGCGGGAACAGAGGTCAACGCCATCGTGGAGGTGAGAGAGGGGCGGGTACAGGGGTCAACGCCGTCGTGGAGGTGAGAGAGGGGCGGGTACAGGGGGTCAACGCCGTCGTGGAGGTGAGAGAGGGGCGGGGGTACAAGGCTCAACGCCATCGTGGAGGTGAGAGAGGGGCGGGAACAGAGGTCAACGCCATCGTGGAGGTGAGAGAGGGGCGGGTACAGAGGTCAACGCCGTCGTGGAGGTGAGAGAGGGGGCGGGTACAGAGGTCAACGCCGTCGTGGAGGTGAGAGAGGGGCGGGTACAAGGCTCAACGCCATCGTGGAGGTGAGAGAGGGGCGGGTACAGAGGTCAATGCCATCGTGGAGGTGAGAGAGGGGCCGGGGTTACAAGGCTCAACGCCATCGTGGAGGTGAGAGAGAGGGGCGGGTACAAGGCTCAACGCCATCGTGTAGGTGAGAGAGGGGCGGGTACAGAGGTCAACGCTATCGTGGAGGTGAGAGAGGGGCGGGTACAGAGGTCAACGCCATCGTGGAGGTGAGAGAGGGGCGGGTACAAGGCTCAACGTCATCGTGGAGGTGAGTGAGGGGCGGGTACAGGGCTCAACGCCATCGTGGAGGTGAGAGAGGGGCGGGTACAAGGCTCAACGCCATCGTGGAGGTGATGTGAGGGGCGGGGTACAGAGGTCAACGCCATCGTGGAGGTGAGAGAGGGGCGGGGGTTACAAGGCTCAACGTCATCGTGGAGGTGAGTGAGGGGCGGGGTACAGAGGTCAACGCCATCGTGGAGGTGAGAGAGTAAGTATCTAATAGATTTATAAACATCTGAAGCATTGGTGCCAGTCCTGCACGTCGTCATAATTGTCTTTTTTACAAACCTCAGGAAGAACAGGCTAAAGTGATGCTAACTTCCTGTAGGACAACAACTGTTTCCTGTCTTTGTTTTGCTTATACATATACATATTTAACCCCTTAACTCCCTCCTGAACCGAGCACATTTTCTCCAGTTTGGCTTTACCCCAGTCCAAAAGCTTCTGGAAAAAAGGTGAGAAAATGGCAACAAAACTGAGACGAAAACAATGATGGAAATGAGACAAAAAGTGAGAAAACATTGACAAAAAAGTGATGAAAAATTGATGAAAAAATTGGCAAAAATGTCACACACAAAAAAAGAAGATAAAAAATTGATAAAAATTTGACAAAAAATGCCCAAAATATGACAAAATAATGAAAAAAATTTGATTAAAAAAATGACAAAAAATTGATGAAAAATTGGCAAAAATGTGACAAAAAAATGAAAAAAATTTGATAAAAATTTGACCTAAAAAATTACTAAAATTTGACAAAAAAATTACAAAAAAATGACCAAAAAATGATGAAAAATGTGACAAAAAAATGACAAATATTTGATTAAAAAATGACGAAAAATGTGACCAAAAAGGGACGAAAAATGGATGAAAAATTGGCAAAAATGTCACAAAAAATGAAAAAAAAAAATGTGACAAAAAAATGAAAAAAATGTGATAAAAATTTGACCTAAAAAGTTACTAAAATTCGACAAAAAAATTACAAAAAAATGACCAAAAAATGATGAAAAATGTGACAAAAATGACAAATTGTGACAAAAAATGACAAAAATGTGACCAAAATGTGATAAAAAATTTGACAAAAAAAAATTCAAAAATTTGACAAAAAATTCCAAAAAAAATACAAAAAAATGACAAAAATGTGACAAAAATGAGTTTAATATCCAACAAAAAAAAATGATGAAAAAAAAAAAAATCTGACGTGAGGAAAAAGATCCTCTCGGTTCAGACGGGAGTTAAGAGGTCAAAGAGTTTGTGGCAGAAAACAAGCAGCTGTTTGATAATTACTTACAATGTGTAAAAAAAAAACATGTAAATAGCTCTGAGGCTAAAGGCTAACGTTAATTTGATGCTAACAATGCTAACAGGAAGTCGCCTTTACTCTACACTGGTCAACAGGAAGTTAGAACGTGGATCCAAATAAGAACCTGAACATTAGGCAACGGTGCGACACATTCGAAATAAAAAAATACTACAATATTTACTGCATCTGTTCATAAAAGTATGTATTTCTAGAGCATGTTTTGCTTGCGTTGAACAAGTTTTGTATTGACAAGTGTTTGCAGTTTTGTGGCGTGGCATGAGAAAGACAAAAACAGGGAACGTGGAGCTGAATTTAAAGATTTGACACCAGATATTGGGAGTTTTGGTTCAGACTCAGCTCCGCCCTGTTTGATCTGAAACTCGTCCTTGTGTTTTGAGTCTCCGGTCGGTGTTTCCTCAGACGTGCGACCGTATAAAGCAGTCTGCGAGCGGGACGAAGCGCCGCGTCTTCATCATAGAGACCATGGGCGGGTACTGCGGGTACCTGGCCACCGTCGGGGGCCTCGCTGCAGGAGCCGACTCCGTTTACATCTACGAGGAGCCGTTCGACATCCGGGACCTGCAGGTAACGCCACAGCAGGTTTTATCTATTTCTACTGCGCTTAAAAATGTGATTTATAGCTTAAAATTGGATGAGTTAAGACTTATTAAGACTTAATTATTGTCTTAAGTGAAACAGCAAATCTGAAATAAAAGAAAAAAAGGGTACAGAAGTATCTATAATTACTGCCTTGCCATTGATTTTATTGCTTGTTACTTAGTATTGATTCCTAAAGTAGTTCTGAATATACTGTAACATCACTGTGTCCATCAAGACTCCTGCTTTAGTCTGGATTAGGTCTGGTCTGTAGATCAGTCGGGTTTTGGGGTCAGAAAGTCTCCAAAAACTCCACACACAGACAGTAGAGGGCGCTGTATGACAACATAACACTTAGGGCCAGATCTTGTGGCGGCGCACGGGGCGGCGCAGGCTCTTGGCGAATTATTTTCCGAGTGGCGGCGCTATATGTGCCATTCGCCTCCGCCACCTGTGAGGGGGAGTGGCAAGAGGAGGTGACTGCACTGATGGAAACCAACTGACATTCACTTCCTGGTTTACATTGCTCTGTCTTGCGTTCTTTCTTAAGCCTTAGGCTCTCACAGGTCAAACTAAAAACTTTATTTACCCCATCGTGAGCTAAACCATGTTCACGTCTCCAGAGAAAAAGAGCTACAGCGTCCGCTGTGGCGCGGATCGTCCCGCACTCGACGTGAACGCGAAGCAAAACAAAAGCACATGTTCACCCCCCACTCCCACAACCACTCTCCTGGACGCGGAGTCGATCTGGTTGGAGGAAAATGTGTGTGTCTCCACCCACTTAAATGCGCCAAGTCTGGAGTGGCAAGATCACAAAGTGCTGCTACTGAGGCAAAATGTCACGCTATCATCTCCGTTTTGATGCACAAGATCAGGCCCTTAGTGTTCATGAAAGAGAAGGTCATTAGTGCCCTCTAGTGTTGATGATCTCCCTCTCTCTCCTCCCGCTGAGGAGGGAAAGGAGTGAGGAGAGGAGGGAGAGGAGAGAGAGGAGGGAGAGGAGGGAGAGGAGAGAGAGGAAAGTGATGAGAGAGAGAGGAGAGGGAGGAGAGAGGAGAGAGAGGGAGGAGAGAGGAGAGAGAGGAAAGTGAGGAGAGAGAGGAGAGAGAGGAAAGTGAGGAGAGAGAGGAGAGAGGAGAGAGGAGGGAGAGGAGAGAGAGGAGGGAGAGGAGAGAGAGGAAAGTGATGAGAGAGAGGAGAGAGAGGAAAGTGAGGAGAGAGAGGAGAGAGGAGAGAGGAGGGAGAGGAGGGAGAGGAGGGAGAGGAGAGAGAGGAGGGAGAGGAGAGAGAGGAAAGTGATGAGAGAGAGGAGAGAGAGGAAAGTGAGGAGAGAGAGGAGAGAGGAGAGAGGAGGGAGAGGAGGGAGAGGAGGGAGAGGAGAGAGAGGAGGGAGAGGAGAGAGAGGAAAGTGATGAGAGAGAGAGGAGAGGGAGGAGAGAGGAGAGAGAGGAAAGTGAGGAGAGAGAGGAGAGAGGAGAGAGAGGAGAGAGGAGAGAGAGGACAGGAGAGGGGTGAGGAGAGTCGGCTCCAGTCTCTCAGTTCTGTGTCGCTGTTTTCAGGCGAACGTGGAGCATCTGACGGAGAAGATGAAGACGAGCATCCAGAGAGGCATCGTCCTGCGGTAAGACCACCGTCACTCTCCACCATCAGGAACACTCACTCACAGACGTCACTTACAGAGATTCAGATTAGAGTTTGGTCCTGGGGGGGGCGGTTCGGGTCCCGGTCGGGGGCTGGATGTGGGACAGCGCTGTGACTTTGCAGTGAACGTGCAGCAGTCACCTTAACTCCGGCCCGGCGCATCAAACAAGGACTTTCTGATGCAGACGAGGGGGACGAGGAGTACTTCTGTAAAACACTCTGTAGTAATAGTACATGTGTGTTTGCAGGAATGAGAACTGCAACGAGAACTTCAGCACGGACTTCATGTACCAGCTGTACAGCGAGGAGGGCCGCGGCGTGTTCGACTGCCGCAAGAACATCCTGGGACACATGCAGCAGGTGAGGGGGGGACGGCATTTTCTCCAGTTCAGCTTTACCCAAATCCCGTAGGCCAGTGTAACGCCTCATTTGAAAGCTAAGATCTACAAAACTAAATTGATCTTTTTCCTCACATCATCAGATTTTTTTTCATCGCTTTTTTTGTTGGGCAGTCGTCTCATTTTTGTCAGATTTTCGTGACTTTTTTGTCACTTTTTCGTCCAATTTTTCGTTTTTTTTTTTGACAATTGTTTTTGTCAATTTTTTCGTCAAATTTTTCTCACTTTTTGGGCAAATTTTTTGATTTTTTTTTGTCCATTTTTTTGGTTACTTTTTTGTCAAATTATTGTCACTTTTTTGTCCATTTTTTCTCATTTTTTTCTCCATTTTTTCTCCATTTTTTTTCGTCATTTTTTTGTCCATTTTTTTGTCACTTTTTTGTCAAATTCTTATCACTTTTTCGTCCATTTTTTCTCAATTTTTCGTCATTTTTTTTTTATTTTGCATCAAATTTTTGGTCAATTTTTTGTACATTTTTTGTTAATTTTTTGTCAAATTATTCGCATTTTTTTGTCAAATTCGTATCACTTTTTTGTCCATTTTTGTCATTTTTTTGTGAATTTTTTGTCACTTTTTCGTAATTTTTTTCTCACTTTTTGTCACATTTCCATCATTGTTTTCGTCTCAGTTTTGTTGCTATTTTCACACCTTTTTTCCAGGAGCTTTTGGATTGGGGTAAAGCTGGAGAAAATGTGCTCGGTTCAGGTGGGATTTAAGGGGTTAAAAGCTTGAAATCATTTCCAATAGGATGTGTTCACTACTTTTTCCACACCCGACTCTACACTTGGTTCTCAATACCGATAGTAAAATATCTGTCATATAGAATCAGAAAAAAGAGCAATAATTTTCATCCACAATGTGAAGAAATGTAGATAATTTGGGGAGAAATTGCGGAAATACTTTGGGGGGAAAAAAGGCTAAAATTCAGAAAAAGAAGGAGGAAAAACATGTGGAGAAAAGAGGAGGAATCGTAGACATTAAAAAATGAGGTGGAAAATGTTTTTTTTTTTAAAAGTTGGAAATGGGGCAAACATACAGGAAAAAATCGTGCAAAGAATTAGGCAAAAAAAATACATTTATTTGAGCTGAAGCAACGACATCACTTCCTTTAAAGCAGAACTAAGTAACTTGTTTACCATAATAAATCCTTCCCGTCGTCCCTGTGGAGGTAATACAAGTGTTAATGGGATGATTGGGTGTCTTTGTCGCCCCCTGGTGTCTCTGGACAGAAAACCACAATTGCAACTTGACTCAGAGTCACCAACACACACTAATGGAATCACAGAGAAGACGCTAACAGGCTAACGGGTAAAGCTAACTGCGGGCTAACGTCACTTAAACAGTATTTACAGCCAAGTCTGAGTGAAATAAGTGTATCTCCATTGTGTAATTGGATGAACAAAATCCCTTTTCTGTCTGCGTAGTATTTACTCTCACAGAAAATTAATGAGTAAAAAAATCACGACATGCTACGACACCTGCAGTGGCGCTTATGGCCTCTAGGGGCAGGAGTTACTTAGTGCTGCTTTAACCCCTTAACTCCCACCTGAACCGAGAGCATTTTCTCCAGTTTGGCTTTACCCCAATCCAAAAGCTGTGAAAATAGCAACAAAACTGAGACGAAAACAATGATGGAAATGTGACAAAAAAGTGACAAAAAATTAAGGAAAAAGTGGAAAAAATGTCACAAAAATGTCACAAGAAATTGACAAAAAATTGACGAAAAAATGACAAAAATGTGACAAAAAAATGCCGGAAAATTGATGAAAAAGTGGCAAAAATGTCACAAGAAATGAAAAAAAAAATGACACAAATGTGACAATAAAATGACAAAAAAATTGATAAAAAAAATGTGACAAAAAACTTACAAAAATGTGACAAAAAATTGATACAAATTTGATTAAAAAATGACACAAATGTGACAAAAAATTGATAAAAAATTCATTAAAAAATGACAAAAATGTGACAAAAAATGACAAAAATGTGACAAAAAAATGACAAAAAATTGATACAAAAATGACAAAAAATTGATAAAAAAAAATGACAAAAAAATTGATACAAAATGTGACAAAAAATTGGTAAAAATTTGATTAAAAAATGACAAAAATGAGACAAAAAATGACAAAAAATTTAGAAAAAATGTGACAAAAAATGACAAAAATGTGACAAAAAAATGCCTGAAAATTGATGAAAAAGTGGCAAAAATGTTACAAGAAATGACAAAAAAAAAATGACACAAATGTGACAATAAAATGACAAAAAAATTGATAAAAAATGTGACAAAAAACTTACAAAAATGTGACAAAAAATTGATAAAAATTTGATTAAAAAATTACAAAAATGTGACAAAAAAATGACAAAAAATTGATAAAAAATGTGACAAAAAATGACAAAAATTTGAGAAAAAATGTGACAAAAAATGACAAAAATGTGACAAAAAAATGACAAAAAAATGACAAAACAATTGATTAAAAATGTGACAAAAAACTTACAAAAATGTGACAAAAAATTGATAAAAATTTGATTAAAAAATGACAAAAATGAGACAAAAAATGACAAAAAATTTAGAAAAAATGTGACAAAAAAATGACAAAAATGTGACAAAAAAATGCCGGAAAATTGATGAAAAAGTGGCAAAAATGTCACAAGAAATGACAAAAAAAAATGACACAAATGTGACAATAAAATGACAAAAAAATTGATTAAAAATGTGACAAAAAACTTACAAAAATGTGAAAAAAATTGATACAAATTTGATTAAAAAATGACACAAATGTGACAATAAAATGACAAAAAAATGATAAAAATGTGACAAAAATTTGATAAAAAATTCATTAAAAAATGACAAAAATGTGACAAAAAATAACAAAAAATTGAGAAAAAATGTGACAAAAAATGACAAAAATGTGACAAAAAAATGATAAAAATGTGTCAAAAAATGACCAAAAAAATGACAAAAAAGTTACAAAAATGAGTTGAATACCCAACAAAAAAATGATGGAAAAAAAATGTGATGCCGTGAGGGAAAAGATCCTCTCGGTTCAGGCGGGAGTTAAGAGGATAATTCAATCCCTCAACCAACAGCATCAAAACTTGGATTTCTTTTTTGGTATCAGCTTTTGGAACCACACTGTACCCAGCCCTGTTCACACGTTTGAGTTCATCACTTGGTACTCTTAGTCGTAGCGGGGCTGAAACAACTCGATCAGTTTTGGAGAGAAATGTCTAACGTTGTAAATGCTGGAGCAGGAGGAGGTTTTCTGAGGCTGAAGTCGAGCGAGTCCCTTTTTTACTTTGTGCTGATGAAAGGAGTTTCTGTGTTTTTAGATTCTGCAACTACGGCTTGTTTAGAAAAATCACCAACAGCTGTGGCTTTAACCTCTTAACTCCCGCCTGAACCGAGAGCATTTTCTCCAGTTCAGCTTTACCCAAATCCTGTCGGCCAGTGTAACGCCTCATTTGAAAGCTAAGATCTACAAAACTCATCTAAATGGATCTTTTTCCTCACGTCATCGGATTTTTTTCCATTTTCAACTCATTTTGTAGCTTTTTTGTCATTTTTTTGGTCATTTTTTGTCACATTTTTGTCATTTTTTTGTCATTTTTTAGTACATTTTTGTCACATTTTTGTCACATTTTTTGTCACATTTTTTGTCTTTTTTTGTCACATTTTTGTCATTTTTTGGTCACATTTTTGTCACATTTTTTGTCACATTTTTTGTCTTTTTTTGTCACATTTTTGTCATTTTTTGGTCACATTTTTGTCACATTTTTGTCATTTTTTGTCACATTTTTATCACATTTTTTGTCCTTTTTTCGTCATTTTTTTGTCAAAGATTTCTCACTTTTTTGTCTTTTTTTTAATAAATTTTTTCTCATTTTTTGTCACATTTTTTGTCATTTTTGTGTCAATTTTTTGTCACATTTTTGTCACATTTTTTGTCATTTTTTCGTCATTTTTTCGCCAAAGTTTTCTCACTTTTTTGTCTTTTTTTTAATCATTTTTTTGTCATTTTTTGTCACATTTTTTGTCTTTTTTTGTCACATTTTTGTCAAAGTTTTCTCACTTTTTTGTCACATCTTCATCATTGTTTTCGTCTCAGTTCAGTTGTTATTTTCACACCTTTTTTCCAGAAGCTTTTGGATTGGGGTAAAGCCAAACTGGAGAAAATGTGGAAAGTTAAAGGGTTAAAACGCTCTCATTTGGGCTGTTCCTCCGCTTCGTGAGGAGCGAAGAGTAAAAGCGTCATTCTGTTTGTGTCCACAGGGGGGCGCCCCATCTCCCTTCGACAGGAACTTCAGCACCAAGATCGCGGCCAAGGCCATGCAGTGGATCACCCGCAGCCTGAAGGAGTCCTTCAAAGGAGGTGGGACCGGGTTCTTGTGGCTCCTCCTGTGTGACCGGGCGAGGCTAAAGTGTCTTCGTATTTTCTCAGGTCGAGTGTTTGCGAACTCCGAGGACACGGCCTGTCTGCTGGGGATGCGGCGCAGAGCTCTGGTGTTCCAGCCCGTCGCTCACCTGCAGGAGGAGACGGACTTTGTGTAAGGACGGAACTCAGATACTTGAGAGTGTGGATTCTATTGTCGGGCATCACCTGCTCCTGTGCTTGTGTCACTACAGCTGATCTCCTGACAAAGTGTTGCTTTTGAGTAACTCAATCATTACATTCATAACAATAAGAAAGAGAAGATCAAAACAGCCGCGGAGAAGTTCAGCTCTACGTCCTCCTGGGCTGTGTCCGTCCTTATTAGTGGCAGATCATTTCGTGACAGGCATAGCTGCATGTTTTTAATCACATGCATACATGCTATGTAAATCAACATGAGAGTATTCCAAGTATTCAGAATGCAGCATTCTGATTGGACAAGGTAATAGATTATGTTACACTTTAAGGCAAGTATTCAGTATTCTGAATTCTCTCCAACATTGACATGTGTTCCAGTGACATGTGGGAACACAACAGAAACATTTTGAGCAAAAACATGTGTTCAATTCGCTACTTGTGCATTTTTGTTGAATTTTTGTCACATTTTTGTTGCGTTTACATCCTTGTTTTCTTCTCATTTTTTGTGGCTTTTTTGGTGCTTTTTTCCCAAGAAGCTTTTTGATTCGGGTAAAGCCAAACAGGAGAAAATGGGATCCGTTCAGGTGGGAGTTAAGAGGTTAACCTAACCCTAACAATTATTGTAAAACATAAAATATTAACAAATAATACCTGCTCCTGAACTATCCCGGTGGATCCGCCTCACCTTTGAACGCTGCAGCGTTCCATCATTGTGACTGGATAAAACAAAGCGACTGACAGAAACAGAAAGGGGGCGGACATAAAAGTGCATATCCGAAAATGAGCCTTAAGGCCTTATTTTTGGCACAATGACTTGTAGTCCTTTTCCATGCCTTGCAGAAACCCTGATTTTAGTAGTCAGAAAAACAAGCATGTTTTCAGGGTTTGCAATGGAAAGTTGAGCCGCCTCAAGGAAAAGTTTTTGGTCCCGTGCTTTTTGCTGCTTTATCATCTTTAACCCCTTAACTCCCACCTGAACCGAGCACATGTGCTCCAGTTTGGCTTTACCTCAATCCAAAAGCTTCTGGAAAAAAGGTGTGAAAATAGCAACAAAACTGAGACGAAAACAATGATGGAAATGTGACAAAAAAGTGACGAAAAATTGACGAAAAAATGAAAAAAATGTGACAAAAAGTGACAAAAAATGACAAAAATTTGACAAAAAATTGACTAAAAAATGTACAAAAAATGACAAATAAATGTGACAAAAAATGCAACAAAAAATTGACAAAAAAATAAAAAAAATTGACAAAAAAGGACAAAAAAAAATGTGATAAAGAATTGACGAAAAAATTACAAAAATGTGACAAAATAGTTACCTAAATGAGTTGACATGAGGAAAAAGATCCTCTCAGTTCAGGCGGGAGTTAAGAGGTTAACACTGCTTTATCATCTTTAAAGTCAGTTTCTCCCATAGTGAGATGAATAAAGTCCTATATTATCTGTTCTGTGATCGCTCGTGTTAATGACCTCCTCCTCATTATGTATAAATAAATAAATGTCTTACTCTGTCCTCTGCCCGCAGTCACCGCATCCCCAAAGAGCAGTGGTGGCTGAAGCTCCGCCCCCTGATGAAGATTCTGGCCAAATACAAGACGAGCTACGACGTGTCCGACTCCGGGCAGCTGGAGCACGTGTCCCGGGTCCGTCCCAAAGAGAGCCACACCTCCGCCGCCATTTAAAGAACAGCTAACCCCAAAATCACCGAGCTACTGCCCTCGACCCGGGTCAGACCAGTCGACCCGGGGCTCGAAACCGACTCCGAGTTCTAGGCATTTCGCTGAGGGATAGTGTTCCTGACGGTTAACTTATCACTGCTATGGAGGCAGCGGCAAGTTCATTTAAAGGATTTTAGACGCCATTTTAATGCTCAAAAACCATATTTATATTCACACATTCCTAACTTGGACGAAATGCCTAGAACTTAGAGAGAACCACGTTGAATGTAGCTTGTTGTTCAGGGTAAAGCCTTCACGGATTGAATTTACGAAACTGCCACTGATTCCAGCCCTCGTCTGTATCCTCACCTCTGACCTACGACCCCCGACCTGAGCTCCTGCCCCGCGATGCCTTCTTCACGGCCAGAGGGGCCTAGTTTAGATCTAAAAAGATGTTTTGTTGGTAAAGTTATGACCCTGGAAATGTTGGAACGCTCCTCCCTATAAAGTCCTGTTTTTGCTTTAAATTCCTTTGTAAAACTTTGAAGCCGTAAATCTTGCAAAAATCAAATAATATTTTTTCAAAATGAAGTCACTCTCCCGGCGTAGATTAAAATAACTTCTCCTTCACCATCTACTCCACCACTTTAACAAAGGCTCATTTATGGATGCATTTTCAACAAAAAACGAAGATGCAAAGACACGGAGAAGGACGAAGTGGCCCCTAATTCTATCATTACCTTTATGCTACATGCTAACGCTAACCTTGAGCGCCATCGTTTCACTTCTCCTGGACAATTAGCAGAATCTAAACATCCATGTGGACCTGATTTTGACTTAATTTGTGCTAAATATGTTTATAGTCAGACAGAAAACGTCTAAAAAGAGGCGGACTATGAACACGTATCAATAAAGCCAATATCGGGTCCATGTGGATGTTTTTTCACAGAAAATTGTTCAGCAGGAGCTAACGTTAGCAAATGTTAGCATTGTCCGTTTCTCAAAATAATTTATGTTCTGTTTGAGCCACTTTGTGATTTTATTACGTTGAAAAAAATATAAGCCTATTCATAATTCAGTCAAAGTTATGGTGGACAAATGTCTACAAAATAGATGCAGAGACACGGAGAAGGACAAAGTGATTCAACGGCCCAAATTAGTACATGTAACAGGGAATGCTAACCTGATGCTACATGTTAGCATCGGGCTAATGCTAACGGTTATCTAGCGCTTGCTACAACTGCCGTTTTTTTCCGCTTCTACAGAACAATCTGCTGTGAGAAAATATCCATATGGGCCCGATTTACACTGGACTTATGTGTGATAAATAAGTTCATATTCCACCAGAAAATGGCTAAAAAGAGGGGGAAAAAGTGCATTTCTGTAAAGACCCTGGTGTCATATGCACTTTAAAAACTTTGCGTCCTGGTTATTAATTTATCTCTTGTGTAACTGGAAAAAATACATAACAGATGTGTTCAAATCTGAATAAAATGTAAATTGGCATCTCCTATGGCTCGTGAGGAGGGAACTTTCAAATCGTTTCAAAACACTGCATTCCACTTTTGTGCAATTTCCACCCCTTTCCACCCGAGCTTTCTGTGTCTTCATGTTCTTAAGCCAGAACCTGCCTATCCTTTACACAGGGAGTGAATGGACTCACGTTTCACACTAATCTGGATCAGTATTTATCAGTAGATGTGATTTGTTTTTCAGGGACACCGTGTCGTTGACATGTGGCTGTGGTCATGGCTTCCCGTGTGCTTCTGTGTGACTATTGTGTGCAATACGCGGGTTTGTTTAATCCCAGGGTGATTATTATTAATGATTTATGTGATTGTAATCGATGTAGCGGAATTAAAAGGGATGTAATATCGAAGCCAGACACTTGAGATTTCTATCAAAGCAAAGCTACTATTGTGGAGTTTATTTATTTACGGTGCTCACGGCATTAAAGTCTAACATCAAACCCTGGGTCTTTGTTTTTATTTCATGTTTAGGACGTTTAAACTAGACACAAAACTCAGAATAATCCACTGTTTGGATGTGCATTTTATAATTGTTGTTGCTATTTGGGATAAGTAGGACCTAATAAGTAAAATAACTAAAATGTGATGTTGTTCAGGGAGTAGTTTTTGCAGAAAATGATCTCTGGGTCTATCATAACCTTATGAAATATAATTTGCTGTTTAGGGCCAGAAGGTCCTAATTAGTCAAAATTCAAAATTTCAGCTTAATATAATAAGTAGTTTTGGTTAAGAGGTTAAAACTAACTCTGTGGTTGAATTATCCAGGTTCAAAATGATCTGCAGCCCATGTTCACTTAGATTTAGTTGTAAAAGTTGTGTTTTTCAGGCGATGAGAGCCAAAACTGGTATCGGTTCATATTTTTTCCAGTGTCGGTTCCGATATCGAATATCAGTATCGGATCATGTAAAAAAAAAATAATAATAAAAAAAAAAAACTAAAATCTCCATCTGAGACAGATGCTATCATAGAGGCTGGGCTAAATAGGCTAGCTATGTAGCACGCTAGCTATATCATTTATTTGTACGACAATATAACACTTTATTTTAGTGTAAGATTTACAACTGTACACAACATATGCAAATGTGCCACTTACAATAACTATTTACAACTGTAAATCCATGTAAATAGTCCCAAGTTTAGCGAAACCGCATGGTAGAATAAATAACGTTATATCGTCCCAGTGTTAATTTCGTCGACTAAAATATTTAGTCTTAATTTTAGTGTGTTGACATAGACCTAGACCTACATTTTCTGTGAGTCTTGAAAAAAACAGTGAAAATCCTGAAACACCTCTGGCAGTGGGAGCTCGGATTTGAACATGGCTGGCAGTCACTGAGTTAACGGTGACCGATCGTTTCCTGAAGTGGAACGGCTTTTTAGACCTTTTTGCATTATTCTGTACACATTTGATGTTGTATGTACTTTAGTACGAAAAACATCAGCCTGTTTAAGAACTGCAGGTAAAACACATGCCATCCTTTCTTTTTGAATCACAAAAGTCTTTTGTGCATCGTCCCTGATCAAATAAATGTATTTGGAATTCGGACACAAAAAGTGCAAAGCCTTAACCCCTTAACTCCCACCTGAACCGAGCACATTTTCTCCAGCTTTACCCCAATCCAAAAGCTTCTGGAAAAAAGGTGTGAAAATAGCAACAAAACTGAGACGAAAACAATGATGGAAATGTGACAAAAAAGTGCCCAAAAAATGGACAAAAAATTGACAAAAAAGTGAGAAATTTTGATGAAAAAATGGACGAAAAAGTGATAAGAATTTGACGAAAAAAATTGACAACAATGTGACAAAAAATGTACAAAAAAATGACAAAAATGGACAAAAATTTGACAAAAAAGTGAGAAAAATTTGCCGAAAAATTTAGAAAAAATGGACGAAAAAGTGACAAAAAAAGTCACGAAAATTCGACAAAAATGAGATGACTGCCCAACAAAAAAAAGTGATGAAAAAAAATGATGACTTGAGGAAGAAGATCAATTTGGTTTTGTCGGTCTTAGCTTTCAAATGAGGCGTTACACTGGCCTACAGGATTTGGGTGAAGCTGAACTGGAGAAAATGCTCTTGGTTCAGGCGGGAGTTAAGAGGTTAAAGGAACAGGCCACTGTTTTTACATACTGACCTGAGCTTAGACAAGTTCATGTGTACCTGTCTGGTCTCCACGCGTGTCCTCAGTCACGTAAACACAGACGGCGTTAGCGTTTAGCCTCTCCTCCTCTATAGCTCCAAACCAGGTGAAGATCGAAGCTACCGAGCTCTTCCACATTACTGCACAGATGTCGAGCTACTCCTAGTATTATTACGCCTTAAAATATAGTTCCCCTTTTTTATCTTTTTAGTTTGTATTTAACTTTATCGATTGAAAAGACAGACACGGTCATGTTTGTATCACAATATAATATGCACTCGTCATAAATACAGTATTTACATATGAAGTAACTAACATGATGAACTGCACTCTTGGCTTCGCTGAGACGTCGGTTTGTAACGTTTAATAACTAAGCGTGTCTTTGTCGGGGACGTTATTTGATGATCCAGGACGGGTCTTTCCGGATCGCCTCGTTCTCCGGGCCCAAGATGGCCACTCCGTCTGTGCCGTGGCCCACGCTCAGGTATCTGCGGACAAAAGAGGAAAGTATGATCCAAGTATGATCCAAGTATGATCCAAGTATGATCCAAGTATTATCCAAGTATGATATAGAAGAGGCTGGCAGTGGAAAACGTTATTTTTTGTTTCTTCAGAAAGCAAAAGAATGAAGACGTCTATTTTGTTATTAATTTGCTTATCCTTTTGTCCAAATTTTATATTCAAAAATGTAAACATTCTAAGCAGAAACCCAACTTTACATATGTTTTTAGTGATACTCTCTCACATATTAAGATTTTGGAAGGTTCTGATAACAAAAAGGCTCTAAAAACTATCAGTATTTGCTCAAAATACAATATATTTGTAACTGAATAATTGTATTGCACAGTTCTGTTACCCCCTGGCATACTCTGTACTCTGTATAGTCATATACTTTTCAATGCAATAAAAACAAAACAAACAAAAAAAAGCCAAGGAGGAAACTGGCTGCATCCAAACGTCAAACTAGAGTTAATGTTAGCTTAGCGCTGACTCATTTCTATGGGTTAGCCTAGCCTGGCGGCGTCCATTGGTTTACATGTAGCAGTTAGCATTGGACATTGAGCTGTTGTTTCTCCTAAAACATTTAACAAAATTAACCCCTTAACTCCCACCAGAACCGAGCACATTTTCTCCAGTTTGGCTTTACCCCAATCCAAAAGCCTGGTGTGAAAATAGCAACAAAACTGAGACGAAAACAATGATGGAAATGTGACAAAAAAGTGAGAAAAATGAAAGAAATGACAAAAATGTGACATAAATTTGACAAAAAAATGACAAAAAAGTGATGAAAAATTGGTGAAAAATGGACATTAATTTGACAAAAAATTACCCAAAATTGATGAAAAAATGACAAAAAAGTCACGAAAAATGGACGAAAAAATGACAAAAAAATGAGAAAAATTTGACATAAATTTGACAGAAAATGGCAAAAAAAAACGACGAAAAAATTACAAAAAATTGACATAAATTTGACAGAAAATGACCAAAAAAAAAACGACGAAAAAATGACAAAAATGATGAAAAAATGACAAAAATGACTTGAATACCAAAAAAAAATTATGGAAAAAAAAAATCTAATGATGTGGGGTAAAAGATCCATTTAGATGAGTTTTGTAGATCTTAGCTTTCAAATGAGGCGTTACACAGGATTTGGGTAAAGCTGACCTGGAGAAAATGCTCTCAGTTCAGGCGGGAGTTAAGAGGTTAAATGATGAAACGAGGACGTGGTTTAATCACCTCTCGGCCGCGTCCACCAGGTCCTGATGAGAAACGGCGAAGAGCCTTTGTCTGTGAGCGTCTCTCATTTCATCCGTGAGTCCGTTCAGGAACAGACTCATCCCTGCAACAGAGAGAGCGTCATCGACTCTGTAACATCAGCCTGTGTTTGAGCCCGTCTGCTTCTTATTAAACGCTGAGAACCTTTTCCTGCCGGGGCGACGGGGGCGTCCACGGCGGAGAACACGGACAGTTTGGCCTCGTCGATGTCCTGCTGAGAGAACTGCCCCGCCTTGGCCCAGTCCACGCCTCTGCGGAACGCCGCCAACGTCTGCAGCGCGTTCGGGTCCCTGAGAGACAGAGGGGATTACAAACCGAGCACGGAGCAACAGAGGCTTTACAAACAGAGCACGAAGCAACAGGGGCTTTTACAAACCGAGCACGAAGCAACAGAGGCTTTTACAAACCGAGCACGAAGCAACAGGGAATCTACAAACTGAGCGCCGCCTCGTCTCTGGGCTGTGTCGGCTAGGGCTGAAACAACTAATCGATTAATCGACAACTAATCGATTACTAAAATAGTTGTCAACTATTTCAGTAATCGATTAATCGTTTTCTAGTGAACACAGACTAAAATAGAGCAAAAAAGACATGAAAATTATGTAATGTGGATGAAAACCTACTTTGTTTTTTAAGTGAGTGTCTGCAGTGTTTTGTACATTGTAAATTTCATAAATATCTGTCTTTGTCTCGTCCAATCAGAAAGCAGAATTAGCACAAATAGCCTCCTACAAACGTTTACTTTAAGTTTACTCCATCAACATGTCCTCAAGCGGCGCCACTTTAGCTTATGTGATAAAAAAAATTTAAAAATACAATTTCCATGCACCTTTCACAGCCAAGCGATTAATCGATTAATCGTAAAAATAATCGGTAGAATAATCGATTACCGAAATAATCGTTAGTTGCAGCCCTAGTGTCGGCCTTTCCTTCACTACAGATGTGACTAAAACCCTTTTCACAGACGATAAGACAACTTCATTCCCGTTTTATTCTTATGGAGGACATCGTTAATAAATCCTAGAGGTTAATCACTGAAAACCTCCAAAAGCTTCATGTTGAAAGGGGGGGTGTTATGCAAAATCTACCTTTTCAAGCTCTACATCATGTTATTCTGTCACTCCCTCATTAAAAACATGCCTGAAGTGTTGCCTTGGCACATTCACGTATTTCTGAGTAATCTGTAAAAACTCTGATGGCGGCCATTTTAGGGATAGGTTTGCCTGAGTCCTCCTACGAACGCCCCCACCTCCTGGAGACGCCTCCGAGCTTTCGTCACCAGCCGAGTAACCAACCACTGCTCCTCAGCAGAACCCCCTCCCCACTGATGCCACAGACAGCGTGTGGAGGGGGCGTGTCTAAAGGCTCAGAGGTTCTTAAAGAGACAGAGGCCTATTTCAAGACATTCACTACAGCCATTTTGAGAGAGACATTTTATACAAGGCAGTTATTCTAATTTACTGCATTTACAGACCAACAGAAGGTTTGTCATCATTGTAGTGTGATATAGACTGGTGCTATGGGACTGAAAAAAGCAGAATACCCCCTCTTTAATTTATAAAATAAAGAAGAAGAAAAAAAGTAATATTTCTTTTACTGCTAATGTTGCATGGCCGGACTAGCTCGGAGCGAGGGGGCGGAGTTAACTGAATTAAAGCGTCGTGTCTTCCGGGTTTGCAAAATACCCCCAGAAAACACTAATATCTCTCTCAGTGTCTGCGTACACTGGTGTATGAATGAGAGAGTGAATGACTGACTGGTTCTTACAGTAAAGCGCTTTGGGCCTGACAAAGGTAGAAAAGCACAAGTCGAGTCCATTTACCATTTACAAAAATAGTTGGTAGAGGTACAATATATCATATAAATGCCTATAGTTTACTTTGGGACGGCTAAAATAGCAGGATACAAATCCTTTTATGCCTAAATTATTTATTTTCAAGGCCACAAACGTAAAAATCTATGTATTCATGATCTCTAAAGATTTGTATTTATTTCAGTAAACAGAGAAATGGTGAGAAAATGAGAAATGAAAGGAACTTGGACGGGCCGTTTTTTTAGCCTAATGCTGCGTCCACATCAAACGCGTTTTGGGCGTCAAAAACGCGCCTCAAGCCTGTAGTTGGACGCTTGTGTTACTAAAGTCAGACGCTCGTCACAAATGTCACCGAGCGTCAGACGCTCTTGGCCGTGCGTCAGCTCAGAGTCTGTTCGTCCATCTTGGAAGTAGCTGTTGCCTGAAATACACCTGCTACATCTCATTGTTGATTAAAGTCTGCAATAAACCACAGATGTGTGAAGGCTCAGTGTGTGATCGTCATAAAGCTGCTCTATGTAGTTACGGCTTCATTGACGTTATTAGTGCATAATGCTTGTTTTCATGGGAGAAAACCGGAGCTCAATGCGAGCTAACTGAGTTAACTGAGCTAACTGAGCTAACTGAGCTAACTGAGCTAACTGAGCTAACTGAGCTAACAAGCTATGGTTTTCTCCCGGAGCTAATTGTAGATGATGTGAGTAATAAACTACAACATCAGCCCAGCTCAGTGTGTGATCATTGTTCTTTTTTTACTTTATTTGTGCATATTTCTCGTTTTCACGTGCGGACCGGAAGTTTAGCTTAGCATTAGCTTTCTGCGGTGCTAATGCTACAACAGGCTCCTCGAGGCTCAAACACATTCCCAGCACAGATTCAGCCACTGAAATAAGTTTTCTTGTCGCCGCTTTTAATCCTGGTGTTTAGATAAAGAAACACTGATGTGTCTTTGTAAAAGTCCCAGAGCTGCTGTAGCTCCGGTTCACAATGAAGCTAAACCTCCGTGACTTGTTGACATCTGTGGGGCCGGCGTAGAATCTGCCCCGGTGGCTCAGCTACAACGTACGTCACTGTGGGGGGAAAGCTCCTGATTGGTCGACGCTCGCGGATTTCGGCAAAAGTTAAAAATTTCCCAACTCGCACTGGACACCCTGGAGGCGTCAAAAGCTGACCAAGCACGAAAAGCTTCAAAACGCGCCGCACATGAAGCGCGTGAGGCGCTGCGGGACCTCCTGACGCCCCCTCGAGGCGCGTCCTCCATGTATTTTAAATGTAAACATGACGCTCTGAAGTCGCCGGCCGCGTTTGGTGTGAACGCACCATAAAAGTGCCTCAAGTTTCAGCAAAACCTGCAGCTTTGGATCATACTTTTGTATTTAATTCTTAAAACATCTGTGTGAAGTCTCACCTGTACGAGTAGAAGGAGAAGAGCCCGCCTCCCATGCGCGCCCCGCCTCCGTAAGCCCCGCCCTTCTCCCTGATCTCGGCGTGTAGGTACTTGGCGGTCATCATCCTGGCCAGGATGCAGAGGCTGGACGGGCAGAGGAGACGCTGTTAAAACCGTGGAGATGTTTGTTTGAGCAGATGTGGGTCCTGTCCATTTTTTGTCACTTTTTCGTCCATTTTTTCTCAATTTTTCGTCAAATTTTTCTTACTTTTTTGTCATTTTTTTTTGTCAATTTTTGTCATTTTTTGTACATTTTTTGTACATTTTTCGTCCATTTTTTCTCAATTTTTCTCACTTTTTTGTCAATTTTTTGCCAATTTTTGTCTTTTTTTTTGTCGATTTTGTCAATTTTTCGTCATTTTTTTCTCAATTTTTCGTCAATTTTTTCTTTGTCAAATGTTTACCCATTTTTTGTACATTTTTTGTCACTTTTTCAATTTTTTCGTCAATTTTTTCTCACTTTTTTGTCAATTTTTTTTTCCATTTTTGTCAATTTTTGTCAATTTTTTGTCACTTTTTCATCATTTTTTTCTCAATTTTTCATCAAATTTTTCTCACTTTTTTGTCAAATTCTTTGTCCATTTTTTGTCACTTTTTCGTCAAATTTTTCTCATTTTTTTGTCAAAAATTTTGTCATTTTTTGTCCATTTTTTGTCACTTTTTCGTCAATTTTTTCTCACTTTTTTGTCAAATTTTTGCCCATTTTTGTCAATTTTTTTTTTACATTTTTTGTCACTTTTTTGTCACTTTTTTGTCACTTTTTTCTCAATTTTTCGTTAAATTTTCTCACTTTTTTGTAAATTTTTGTCCATTTTTGTCATTTTTTGTCCATTTTTTGTCACTTTTTCTCCATTTTTGTCCAGACTCACGTGGCGTAGTCCTGGTGAGCGAAGGCCACAGTCCGGACGCTCTGGCTCACGAAGTTCACGGGGAAGTGCATCTGGAAGAAGGTCTTCATGTGGCAGGGCTGGTAGTTCGACTCCTGAGGACGTCAAACATAATGATTCAACCAAAGCAAAGCAAACAGTGAGACGTGTGAGAAGATAAAAACACGCACGGAGACGAGAGACTTGGACGGTCCGGACTCCAGATGTGGAGCTATGGGCTTCTGCTGGAGGACAGAGACGATGCAGATGTGTAAATGACCTGGATAATGTAAATGTAGGTCTATAACGTGACTTACCTGGATGACGTTGGCTCGGACTGGTTTTAAGTCCTTCCTGTTTCCTGAGACGTCCTTCAGAAACGCCTCAAGATGTTTGGAGGAATCGGACATTTTCTGAGGCGTGGCGTTGATCGCACACCTGGGACAGAAACGCAGGTAACGATTCAGAATGTTTGTTTTCTTCTGGTGTAGGTGAGTCCAGGTCCAGGTCCAGGTCCAGGTCCAGGTCCAGGTCAGGTTCCCCTTCAGACCAGAGTTTGACTAAAAGACTTCAGTCCCGGTCCAGTACCTCATGTTCTGTGGGTTCAGCAGGTATTATAGTCCTCAAGGCCGTGGGAACCCAGGGTGCTGAGGGCGCTGCAGCACCCCCTGGTGGATAGTTTGTGAACTGCAGGCAATATTAACCCCTTAACTCCCACATGAACCGAGCACATTTTCTCCAGCTTTACCCCAATCCAAAAGCTTCTGGAAAAAAGGTGTGAAAAAAGCAACAAAACAGACGAAAACAAGGATGAAAATGTGAAAAAAGTGAGAAAACAATGACGAAAAATTGACGAAAAAATGAGAAAAAATTTACAAAAAAATGATTAAAAAAATTACAAAAAAAATTACAAAAAAGTGAATTTTTTTTACAAAAAATTGACGAAAAAGTCACAAAAATTTGACAAAAATGAGTCGACTGCCCGACAAAAAAAAGTGATGAAAAAAAATCTGACGTGAGGAAAAAGATCAATTTAGTTTTGTAGGTCTTTCAAATGCGGCGCTACACTGGCCTACAGGATTTGGGTAAAGCTGAACTGGAGAAAATGCTCTCGGTTCAGGCGGGAGTTAAGAGGTTAATAAACAGGATTTATGCACAGAAAAAGTATTTTGGGGGTAAATTTTGTCCCTCAGCGCCCCCTAAATAAAATATCTTCCCACGGCTGATAGTCCTGGTTTAGTCCTGGTTTAGTCCTGGTCCAGTACCTCATGTTCTGCGGGTTCAGCATGTGTTATAGTCCTGGTTTAGTCCTTGTCCAGTACCTCATGTTCTACGGGTTCAGCAGGTGTTATAGTCCTGGTTTAGTCCTGGTTTAGTCCTGGTCCAGTACCTCATGTTCTGCGGGTTCAGCCGGTGTTTTAGTCCTGGTTTTAGTCCTGGTTTAGTCCTGGTCCAGTACCTCATGTTCTACGGGTTCAGCAGGTGTTATAGTCCTGGTTTAGTCCTGGTCCAGTACCTCATGTTCTGCGGGTTCAGCCGGTGTTTTAGTCCTGGTTTTAGTCCTGGTTTAGTCCTGGTCCAGTACCTCATGTTCTACGGGTTCAGCAGGTGTTTTAGTCCTGGTTTTAGTCCTTGTTGAGTCCTGGTCCAGTACCTCATGCTCTGCGGGTTCAGCAGGTGTTTTAGTCCTGGTTTTAGTCCTTGTTGAGTCCTGGTCCAGTACCTCATGCTCTGCGGGTTCAGCAGGTGTTTTAGTCCTGGTTTAGTCCTGGTTTAGTCCTGGTCCAGTACCTCATGTTCTGTGGGTTCAGCAGGTGTTATAGTCCTGGTTTAGTCCTGGTTTAGTCCTGGTCCAGTACCTCATGTTCTTTGGGTTCAGCAGGTGTTTTAGTCCTGGTTTTAGTCTCGGTTTAGTCCTGGTTTAGTCCTGGTCCAGTACCTCATGTTCTGCGGGTTCAGCAGGTGTTTGAGTCCTGGTTTAGTCCTGGTTTAGTCCTGGTCCAGTACCTCATGTTCTGCGGGCTCAGCAGGTGTTATAGTCCTGGTTATAGTCCTGGTTTAGTCCTGATCCAGTACCTCATGTTCTGCGGGTTCAGCAGGTGTTTTAGTCCTGGTTTTAGTCCTGGTTTAGTCCTGGTCCAGTACCTCATGTTCTGCGGGTTCAGCAGGTGTTTTAGTCCTGGTTTAGTCCCGGTCCAGTACCTCATGTTCTGCGGGTTCAGCAGGTGTTTTAGTCCTGGTTTTAGTCCTGGTTTAGTCCTGGTCCAGTACCTCATGTTCTGCGGGTTCAGCAGGTGTTATAGTCCTGGTTTAGTCCTTGTACAGTACCTCATGTTCTGCAGGTTCAGCAGGTGTTTTAGTCCTGGTTTTAGTCCTGGTTTAGTCCCGGTCAGGTACCTCATGTTCTGCGGGTTCAGCAGGTGCTTCTTGAGCCGGGGCAGAGTCCGGATCACGTGGTTCAGGTCCTGCATCTCGGCGATTCGCTTCATGTGCTTCACCTGAGGACAAACCCGGCTCTTAAAGCGACACTGCGTAACATCTCAGCCCCTCTGAGACCCTCTGAAACCCCGCCCGCCCCGGCACCTGCTCCATGCCCCCGAAGGTCTCCGCCAGCTCTCCGGCCGGGGTCAGGTGGCGCCCGGAGTGCGTCATGGCGTACATGTGACCGGAGTACGAGATCCCATTGGCCAGCTCCTGCGCTGACATCATCACCAGCACTCGCAGGCGCTCCTCGTCGTCGAAGTGAGGGCTGGACACGGGACAGGGTTTGTTATAAACACCACGTTCCTCTGATGTTCCTCTGGTGATGGAGCAGAGCATGGAGATGTTTTTACCTGTTGAAAAGGTCTCTCCACAGATCGAACATGTGCGGCAGGTTTCGGTCCAGACACGACGAGAACAGGAGGATTCCCTGGAGGAGAAACGCCGTCAGAAGATCACAGAAGATCACAGAGATTTATCCAGGAAGTGACACCAACATGGCTGTGTCGCATTTTTAAAGCGCTTTACATCAAGGAACCGCTCACCCATTCACTCTCATTCATATAAACAGACACTGGAGGTTGAAGTGTCTTGCCCAAGGACACAACGGCTGTTTCACAGAGCCTTGCCTTGGTCCAAAAAGAGCAGCTAATGGAACACTTGTCAGAGCTAAAGGAAGTGACATCACAAATAAAAAAGGAAGTTGTGTTTCATCCTGGGGGGGTCTGGATGGTCTGGGGATTAATAATCATTATAGTATTAAATTAGTAATCATATTTTTACCAACTACGAATAAATAAAGAAAAAGCAGCTGAAAATACAAAATAAAACTCAAAAGGGCGACTAAAACTTTAAAAATATTGCTTGATATTAGTTAAATTCGATGCCCACGAAACAACTGAAGTCCTTCGCTCCATGAAGCTGTGACATTTCCTTGTCTGTTTGTATCAAATAACAAGCCATACTTTTCAAATTAACAAAACAAATCATAGACTTAGCTTTCCTATTATTGACTAAAAAGACAAAAACTTGAAATGCATTAAGAACCGTGGTGCATTATGGGTGAGTTTGGCTGGAACAAGGCAGTGAAGGCTACACCGATGCATCAGTGCATTAGCCACATGCTAACTAAAGGACACAGGCCTCCGGACGACTTGAACATTGGTGATGATGTGGAGGCCTGACCACGCCCACTTTTGAACAAGGCCAGGAACCTTGGCTTAAAGGGGGGTGTTATGCAAAATTGACTTTTTCAGGCTTTACATCATGTTATTCTGTCATTCCCTCATTAAAAACATGCCTGAAGTGTTGCCTTGGCACATTCACGTGTTTCTGAGTAATCTGTAAAAACTCTGATGGCGGCCATTTTAGGGATAGGTTTGCCTGAGTCCTCCTAGGAACGCCCCCACCTCCTGGAGACGCCTCCGAGCTTTCGTCACCAGCCGAGTAACCAACCACTGCTCCTCAGCAGAACCCCCTCCCCACTGATGCCACAGACAGCGTGTGGAGGGGGCGTGTCTAAAGGCTCAGAGGTTCTTAAAGAGACAGAGGCCTATTTCAAGACAGTCACTACAGCCATTTTGAGAGAGACATTTTATACAAGGCAGTTATTCTAATTCACTGCATTTACAGACCAACAGAAGGTTTGGTCATCATTGTGGTGTGATATAGACTGGTGCTATGGGACTGAAAAAAGCACTTCTCTCTGCACCACCATCGCCCCCAACTAATAAGTCACAAAATAAAAGTAGACATTTAATCCTGGGTCTGTCTATTATTTAGATTCTGTGGCTGAAATTACAGGGAATTAAATATCTTGTAATAAAATGGCTTCCCATATTCTCCGTGTTCCACCTGCAGCGCCTCTGAAGGGAACATTGAGGAGTTTGCGCCTCACCTGTTCGTACGTGTCCATGTGGGCGGAGTCAGAGATGACCTGAGGAGACACGGACATCCCTCCGGTCCTGAGCTCCATCTGCTGAGCCTGCTGCCTGTAGTCCATGGACCCACAGCCCATCCTACAAACACCGCAGGACGTTTATGTGGATGTTTCCGATCACATGAGTAAAAGTGATGAGGTTCTGAACTACAATGTGCTGGTGTCAGTTTGAACTCTGAGTCTTACTTGGTGATGACGGCGCAGAACAGCGGCACTAGGGGGCGCAGGTCTTCAGGCAGAGAGTTGAGGCTGCACATGGCTCTGTAATAAACCAGGCCATTGGTCGGCTGCTCACACAGCTGCACCGGAGCGCCCTCTGCAGGCGGGAAAGGCCGGGGTCAGTCTTATGTTTACACCGACAGAGGAGCGTGGCTTTAACCTCTTAATGACAGAGCACTTTCTCTCCAGTTTGGTTTTACCCAAATGTAAAAGCTTAATGGAAAAAGTGTATCAAAAATGTGACAAAAAAATAATAAAAATGTGACAAAAAATAAATAAAAATGACAAAAAATGATAAAAATGTGACAAAAAATAAAAATGTGACAAAAAATAATCAAAATGTGACAAAAAATTAGAGGTGGGCATAGATTAATTTTTTAAATCTAGATTAATCTAGATTAATTCTGAAATTAATCTAGATTAATCTAGATTAAAATGTCTCGCTTGAATTCTGCCGAAGCCATTCAGAGACCAGGGGCTCATCTCCTGTTTCCAAAGTGCATCACAAACTGCTTGAGAACGTTCTACTATGATAATTGGTGATGAAAATAATTCATGTTCAAGAAGATGCACTTGTGTTTACTAACTGTTTATTCAGTTAAACATGAATTTTGAACTGTAGGTCGACATTAGAGGTCCTGATGAACTGTTTACAGTCAGTAGCTTTGTGCCAATCAATTTTCTGGTGACAAACTAAATCTCCTCTTCTGCAACTACGACCTGCTACAGAAAAAAGATCCGGGACTTTAATGGTGCTCTTATCGTTACTTTAAAAGAAAAAAGAAAAACGTTAGATAGAGGCTACTGTATATAGGCAATGTAGCCTAGGCCAATATTTTTTATTAAACTTTTTTATTACACATTTACTCTGCACTTGGACCTAATGTATTCCCAATTTGTGCAAACACTTAATATATGGGAGGTAAAATACAAGTATAGACCAAAATGTAAAGTGTAATATTTTTCAAAATAATCTAGTAAGTAAAGGATTAAGTGTCGAGTTTGTTAATCAGGCTGTTGGTTAGATTTGGCTGGAGCTGACACGTGTGCGCGTTTGCGGAACATAGACTCCACTGGAATCGGGTATTTGTGACAGTGCGAGGCTCTGTTCAGTATGAAGGTGTTACGTTTCCCTTTTAACAGCGGGTTAGCGGCAGCAGCTCCGGGGGGGTTTACGCAGAAGGAGGCGCGGAGCGGGGCAGGTCCGACACCGCACTCTCGTGCGGGGCTTTTAGTGCTTATTTTATTATTTTAGCGCGGGTGATGCGACCCCGTTAGCCCGACTGTTCTCACAGAAACAGTAAATAAACTCACTGTGGATCAGTCGTAGAACCTGCTGCTCTTCGCCTCTTTATCCGATTCTCACTCGTCTGGTCATAGCGTCCATTTGGCAAAACTTCATCCATAACAAAAGTAGCTACAGCCTCCGCGTGGCAGTTGTTTTGGTTTCAGAGGAATCACGTAACAGCGAGGCTGCGTGTGAGATGCATTCATGGACCGTAAGAAGTGTGGGAAACGCCAGTTTTTCACAAATGCACGGAAAAACCGCAAATAATTTGCAGTCTGATACACTTTGCTTGCGCCAGAGGCCTCAGGCCGGAAAACTTTAAGCCCTGCATAAAATATCACGGTGAAAGTCATCATAGCAGAGCATAGACCCAGCTCCCAACCCAGCTTTGAGAATAGATTAATGGCGATATTTTTTTTATCGCGCGATAAGAGTCTCGCGTTAACGCAGCACGTTAACGCCGTTAACGGCCCACCACTACAAAAAATCAAATAAAAAAATTTAACAAAAAATAAATAAAAATGTGTCAAACTCTGGCAAATATCAGATGAAAAAGAATGTGAAAAAGTGAAACAACGAGGCAGCAATGTGAGGAAAAGGATCTGTTTTGTATGTCTTGACTATGAAGCGTTACTCTGGCCAATATGCTTTAAGCGCCAGGTGAGAACTTGCTAGATTTGGGTAAAGCCGAACTGGAGAAACTGCGCTCGGTTAAGGCGGAGGGTAAGAGGTTAAGGAGGACTCACCCACAGAGGAGAACTGAACCGGAGTCAGCGCCGTGACGGGGTCGATGTCGGACACTCTGAGCGCAGGCAGACAGGAGGCGTCCTGAGCAGCCGACTGCGCAGACAGAAGCTGCAGACCTGAGGGGAGAAACATGACATTTAAATCACATTATTGGAGGTTTTTTCCCCCCTTGTGCCGTCTGTTCAGGACCCTGATCAGACCTTTCTCGTAGATCTGCTTGCGGTCGTCCTCGCTCAGAGCCTGGACCTTCCTCTGCAGCTTCTCCTCCTCGGCTCGGGCCTGTTTCTCCACGTACTGCTCATCGGGGCCCATGGACAGGGTGAGTCTGTGGGGGTTCTCCTGCACCGGGGCAGAAGTGAGGACGTTATGAGGTCGTTCAGCAGATCAGGATCAGGATCAGGATCAGGATCACAGAGGTGGGAGTAAGTCACTAAATGCAAGTCTCGAGTCAAGTCCAAGTCTATCGGTCCTGGGCTCAAGTCAAGTCAAGTCTTGCTTTAGCCGTCAAGTCACCTCAAGTCACAAACGCCAGCGTGTTGACTTTTCAAAATGTGTTTAATCTTGAAAATGACAAGTGCTTTCTCAAGATACAGCGATTTTGAAAATTTAGGCTAAAATCAAACTCATCAATCAATCTCATGGATTTGGATTTAAAGTCTAACTAATATTTAATCACCATAAAATTCAAACTATGTGTATTATAAATGCTCCAGTCTATGTGCAAAACTGCTGGGACAGCATTTTAAGGAAGGGGGCCCGGGGGGGCGACTTAAAAAGAAAAATGAAACAGTCTTTTAAACATGAGCTGCTTTTCCTTGCAGTCTGAAACATAAAATATAAAATAATATTTTTATTTTTGTTAGTTTCTGGCAGTTCTTCTGTCAGTGGTTCCCCTGTGCTGCCCCAGCCCCTGTATACTCGGATTCGCCCCTGCTCAAAATAGATTCCACGTAGCCTTCAGTCCCGCTGTCACTGGGCTGTGGCGGATGCGTAAAATAGCATCGAAATGCTGTAAACTTTGTGTAAACGAATTAAAACATCGAAAAGCCCCAAGATTCCTGTCATTAATCAGCTCTTACATGGTGGTTCTGGAGGCTCCGTCTGCGCTGTAGGTTCAGCCCATTGTTTCAAACGTTTTCCTGTCCGTAAATCTCCTCCTCTTCACTCTGTTTAGAAAACTTTTAATGCACGTATTTCGACGTCGTATTTCCTCCTGCCTTTTCGCGCTGTATTGATCAGAGGTTGGGAAACCGAACATGCATGTGGCTAATTACCATAATGTAAACAAAGATGCGCCGCTTTTACGAAATGAATCCTGATCTTTCGACAGTTTCACTCAAATAAATAAAAACTATAAAGTCACAGCGAGTCATTGAGAGTCATTGGCCTCAAGTCCAAGTTAAGTCTCGAGTCACAAACAGCAAGTCCCAAGTCAAGTCAAGTCTTTTTGGAGCTTTGGTCAAGTAAGTCTCAAGTCCCGAAAATTGCGACTCAAGTCTGACTCGAGTCAAGTCATGTGACTCGAGTCTCCCACCTCTGCAAGATCAGGATCAGGATCAGGATCAGGATCAGGCCCACGAGGAGCGGCTCTTACTTTGAAATAGTGCTGGACTTTCTCCTGGAGGAAGCGCGGGTTTTCCCTCAGAGCCTGTTTGAACTTGTCGACGCTGTCGCTGATGCGCAGCAGCTCCACCGGGTCCCCGTCGTGGTTCCAGGACGACGCCACGTACTGAAAACACACACACGCTTTACGCATTCAGGCCGGCACATGTGCTTTACCTGAAACTAAGTGCTTTCTCCAGTTTGGCTTAACCCAAATCTAAAGGCATAAAAAAAAAACATCAAAATAGTGAGACAAACGATGATGAAAACACAACAAAAAGTGATTAAAAAAAAAGCAACAAAAGAGCAACAAAAAATGTGCAGGCAAAGCGACAAAAAAGCAATAAAAAGTGACAGGTGTATCTAGCAGCTTTCAAATTAGAAAAGTATTTCCTACTAAAGGCCTTCCACGACTTCAATTACAGCTTCTTGTGTATGGAAGTAGGGCTGGGCGATATGGCCAAAAAATGTCATCTCAATTTTTTTACTCAGTTGGATTTTAATTGTAAATAAACTTCAAAAGGTCTCCTGATCTTTCCTATGAAGAAAACTGCCCATTTATATTTACATTCATAATATAGCCTACAATTAGGCACATTCAAAATTGTTATTTATGTTAACCTCTTACCACCGGCAAAATCAAATGCATTCTCTCCATCACTTTTAATTTCCCGTATGTGTTTTTGTCCCTTTTTTATTACTTTTTTGCTGCTATTTTGTCACATTTTTTGCTGGATTTTTGTGGAGGGTTTTCTGAATTTTTGTCTTTTTTTGCTGGATTTTTGTCATTTTTTGCTGGATTTTTGTCATTTTTTTGCTGGATTTTTGTCATTTTTTTGCTGGATTTTTGTCATTTTTCTGCTGGATTTTTGTCACTTTTTTGCTGGATTTTTGTCATTTTTTGCTGGATTTTTGTCATTTTTTTGCTGGATTTTTGTCATTTTTTGCTGGATTTTTGTCATTTTTTGCTGGATTTTTGTCATTTTTTTGCTGGATTTTTGTCATTTTTTGCTGGATTTTTGTCTTTTTTTTGCTGGATTTTTGTCATTTTTTTGCTGGATTTTTGTCATTTTTCTGCTGGAATTTTGTCATTTTTCTGCTGGATTTTTGTCTTTTTTTGCTGGATTTTTGTCATTTTTCTGCTGGATTTTTGTCATTTTTCTGCTGGATTTTTGTCATTTTTCTGCTGAATTTTTGTCATTTTTTGCTGGATTTTTGTCATTTTTTTGCTGGATTTTTGTCATTTTTCTGCTGGATTTTTGTCACTTTTTGTTGCTCTTTTGTCACTTTTTTGTTGAGTTTTTGTCATTTTTGTCTCTTTTATTGGGTCACTTTTTAGCGCTTTTTTGTTGCTTTTTCATCCTCATTTTCTTTTGGTTTTTTTATCGCTGTTTTGAAGAAGCTTTTAGATTTGGAGAACAGGAGAAAACATGTTCAGGTGGGAGTTAAGAGGTTAATAAGCCTTGGAGTTTTCCATTTTCCACATCGTCTGTTTTTAAAAGCATGAATTAATCAATTAAATTTGATTAATTCGATTTATCGCTCAGCCCTATACGGAAGATGTGTATGGATTTTAAAATGTTTATATCCTTTCTTTCCCACTTGTTGTGTTTCACCTCCCACTCTTGATTTGCTGAATTGGTGAATCACATTTTTAAACCGTTTGTATCAAAGCTTTATCAAACATTTCTCTCTCCTGTAAAGACGTGACTCACTGAGGCGAGGGAGAGCCCGAAGTTGGTGGACTGGTGCTTCATCTGGATCTCCAGCTTGTGCAGCAGAGCCTCGATCCTCTCCTCCTCGAAGCCGTCCCTGACCGTCACAAACGCGTGTTAGTGAGTTTACATGAGGATGAAGAGGCTCCTCATCAGGCGGGACGTACTGGATGACCTGGTCGAGGGTCTGGTGGATGATCTGCTTCACTCGCTCCATGTCCTGCTCGGCCATTCCCTGCAGACCGATGCTGAAGGAGGCCTCTCTGGTGCTGCCGTCGAATCTGATGCATAAACACATGAGACTTATCTACTTATCTAACCAGGGTTCTATGAAAGGGACGAGTGGCTGTTTCTAATGTATAAACCAAACAAAATAATCTTCACATTTCATTTAATTATTCACTGATTCTCAATTTATTTGGAAAATAGTTTCGAGGGCTATTTCCTCAAAATGTGTTTTTCTCTCATTGGTGCGACGATATTTCCACGTCAGTAGCTCCACTTAACAATACTGTGAAGGGATTTTTAACCCCTTAACTCCCGCCTGAACCGAGCACATTTTCTCCAGTTTGGCTTTACCCCAATCCAAAAGCTTCTGGAAAAAAGCTGTGAAAATAGCAACAAAACTGACGAAAACAATGATGGAAATGTGACAAAAAAGTGAGAAAACATTGACAAAAGTGACAAAAATGTGAGAAAAAAATTGACGAAAAGATGACAAAAATTGGACAAAAAAATTACAAAAATGTGATAAAAATGAGTTGACTACCCAACAAAAAAAATTATGGAAAAAAAATCTGAAAAAAATCTTCAGGCGGGAGTTAAGAGGTTAATAAGTTTTGAATTTCAAAAAAAGAATCTACCGTTTTTTCCACTAAAAGAACTTTGTTATTAAGCTTATTTTAAGTAAGGGATAATGTATAGAACGCTGGTCATTATCGGGAAAAAAACTGACTTGTTTCTTGTTTCACCCTGAAGGTTTTTATTTTCCCGATAACGACCAGCGTTTTATACATTATCCCGATTATTATACATTTGCCAACTGAACACACACAAAATAAACTTCATACATTTTAATGAAGCCCAGAGGTTTACTACTATGAAAATAGTTCCCAAAGGTTTGCGTGTTGCGTTGCTTGGCAACGTTTGTTGTGATTCCAGGCAGTGTGGCTGGTATTATTTCTATGTTAGCTAAGCTAGTAGCAGCAAACAGGGCTGGACTGGCCATCGGGAGATTCGGGAGTTTTCCCGGTGGGCCGACGTACTTTTGGGCCGGTCGGGCCAGTCAGACCGAGATAAGGCCCATTATACCTTTCACCGGCCCACAATTAACGGGTAAAGCCATCAGAATCTCTATCATTACTTAGATGCAATTACACAATTCCTCCACTAGAGGCCTTTTATTCCCCTCTGGTGGCCTTTCTTGAGTTATGGTTCCCAGATAATCTGGTATAATGAGCGATGGGCCTCTGGGACATAACACTCATGCCCCTCACATTGTGAATATAAGAGGAACTAGTTTATTGTAACTCCCTCCAGGATCCACAGAACCTCAGACCTCTATTTTTTATACATTTTAGACAAATGTTTGCAAAGAAGTGCATGCTGGGAGTTGTCAGGTGACTCGTCGTCAGTGCAATTTGTAAATCTTCTAGTTTCCATTGAAAGGATTTACAATGTTTGTCTTTTTGGGATTTCTGTTCTCACTCCACAGCTCTGTGACTCTGAGGTGAGTTTTACCGTTTCATCTTCATCTACAGTCGGATCATTTGGTTGGTTTGGAGAAGTTTATTTGTGTTGCAGTCGCGAGTGGAACTTCATTAACCTCTTAACTCCCGCCTGAACCGAGAGGATCTTTTTCCTCACGTCAGATTTTTTTTTTCCATCATTTTTTTGTTGGGTATTCAACTCATTTTTGTAACTTTTTCGTCATTTTTTGTCAATTTTTTGTAATTTTTTTGTCACATTTTTATCACATTTTGTCACATTTCTGTCATTTTTTTAATCAAATTTGTGTCTTTTTTTTTGTCAATTTCTTGTCACATTTTTGTCACATTTCCATAATTTTTTTCATCTCAGTTACAACAACAAAAAATGTTACAACAAAAATGTTACAAAAATGTGACCAAAATTTAACAAAAATGTGACAAAAACTCAACCAAAAAATGACAAAAATTCAACAAAAATGTGACAAAAACTCAACCAAAAAATGACAAAAATTCAATAAAAAATTCAATAAAAATGTGACAAAAATTTGACAAAAAAATTGACAAAAATTGGACAAAAATTAAACAAAAATGTGACCAAAAAAAACATACAAAAGGTGACACAACACAGCCACAACACAAGGAAAAAGGTCAGTTTTGTGGGTCTTAGCTTTCAAATGAGGTGTTCCACAGCCAAAAGAGGACAGAATGCATTTGGTTCAGGCGGGGGGTAAGAGGTTAAAACATGTATTTGTGGAAGTGTCACGATTACGCTGATTTGTGCCCGGCCGGTCAGAGTCCAGGGCTGTTTTTCAGTCCCAGTCGCCCCTGACAGCGAACCTCCACCCCGGACACTCACGCTCCAGACTGTTAACCAGTGAGCGAGTGCCAGGTCCTTACCCCACCACGGAGGAGAAGTCGGTCCCGATCTTGGGCTCGATGAGCGTTTTGTAAAAGGGCGCGTTGGGCCCGGAGACCAGGAGTGAGGAGAGCAGGCTCAGGGTGAAGCTTTCAAACGTGTCCGTGATGCTGAAAACACAAACACAAACCGAGGTCAGGAGCGAAACACGAACACGGACGACCTTCAGTGAAGCAGGGCTCACTCTCCGAGCAGGAAGCTGACACACAGCGTGTTCTGTCGGGTCTGATCCGGAGCCAGGGCGTCCGGGCCACAGGTCACATGGTCCTCCCTCTGACAGATGGGAGATCAGGAGGTTTCAGCTGGTTTTAGATCGATATTACATTCTGTAACCAGCGATAAGACTCACGGGGCTGGTCCAGGGCTCCTGCGGAGGCACCTCGGTCTTGGGGTTGATTCGGTTGAACTTGGACAGCGCCTCCTGCTGGATCTGCTGCAGGTGCTGCTCCAGGGGGAGGTCTCCGTACGTGAAGAACCTACGGGATATAGAACTTTTACTGCACAGCCTCAGGAGCGTCAGATTCACATGTGGTTTATATGTACGGCCAGGCGATACTGACATGAATATCTCAGGATTTCCTCATTTACTCCCAATTTTCCCTTATGTTTGCCCTGTTTTTTCTCATTTATTTTAGCTCCCATGTTTCCCCTTTTTTTCCGTAATTTTCCACTTTTTTCCCCCCTATTTGTTCCCTTTTTTCTTAACCTCTTATCACCCGCCTGAACCAAATGCATTCTTTCATCTTTGGCCATTACATAGGTCTTTTTCCTCACGTTGCTGCTTTTTTAATGTTTTTTTTTTTTTGTCACATTTTTGTTGATTTTTTGTTGAATTTTTGTCATATTTTTGTTGAATTTTTGTCACTTTTTGGTTGAATTAAGGAAACACTGTTTCCTTAACTTTCGAAAGGAGTGAAACAGCGCCCCCACTTTGACGCTGGTGGTCAAAAGGTGTACATCTATATTTACCATAGATACAGACGGCATCTCTGGAATCGCCCATATATGGTCATGTTTGAAAACAGTTAAGGGGGAAATAATTTTGAAAAAATCTAAACTTTCTCTAATTATTGAAAAACTACTTCAACAAATGCATAATTATGAATATAGTTTTCTACTAAATAAAGATACAAAGACATAGGGAGGAGCAAAGTGGTTCAACAGCCCATAAATACATGAATAACGGAGAATGCTAACATGATGCTACATGTTAGCATCGGGCTAATGCTAACGGTTAGCTAGCGCTTGCTACAACTGCCGTTTTTTCACTTCTACTGAACAATCTGCTCTGAGGAAATATCCATATGGGCCTGATTTAGACTTGACTTTATTTGTATGTGATAAATAACTTGATATTCCTTCAGAAAATGGCTAAAAAGAGTGGAAAATTGTGTTTCCCAAAAGATTCTATTTTACCCCTCGGCGAAGCCACGCCCACTTCTATGACGAGATGCCGTCTGTATCTATTGAGAATGAATGGAAGAGAGTAAGTATTAACCCCTTCACTCCCACCTGAACCGAGCACATTTTCTCCAGTTTGGCTTTACCCCAATCCAAAAGCTTCTGGAAAAAAGCTGTGAAAATAGCAACAAAACTGAGACGAAAACAATGATGAAGATGTGACAAAAAAGTGGCAAAAATGTGAAAAAAAAGACCAAAAAATGTGACAAAAAATGACAAATTTTTTTACACAAATGAGTTGAAACCCCCCCAAAAAAATGATAGAAAAAAAAATGTGATGACGTGAGGAAAAAGATCCATTTAGATGAGTTTTGTAGATCTTAGCTTTCAAATGAGGCGTTACACTGGCCTACAGGATTTGGGTAAAGCTGAACAGGAGAAAAGGTTCTTGGTTCAGGCGGGAGTTAAGAGGTTAATCACGCGCAGCGCAAAAGTAGGTCACTCTCTGGCGGGCCAACAGAATTGTTTCCCCACTTTGGGCACCCCTGATTTAAAGGAATTGCTCATTATTACTTAAAGCAGTACATTTTAACAAATACATAAACATTTCCATTTAAAATCCAATTTGATCAATATACTTGCTTTATGGAAAAGCTTTGGGGGCCCCTTTGCAGTGCCTCTGAGGCCCACCAGGGGGCCCCAACCCCACTTTGCCATATACGATACATACTGCCGCCCTCTGTTTACATGTGACTGTTTTGTGCAGGTGTTGGTTATTTCGGTTCAGCCTCGTGTCCTGGGCTCAGGGTCTTCAGGTCTTACCGGGCGTTGCTGGGGTGGTAGTGCGTGGCGTGGAACTCCTTGAGCTGGTCCCAGGTCAGGTCTGGGATGCACAGAGGTTCTCCTCCGGACACGACGGAGTACGTGTGGTCGGGCAGCAGCTTGTTCTGCAGGTGCTGGCCGTAAACCCGCTCGTTATCCGACTGTGAGACACGCGTGTTATTAAAGGTTTACATGAGGTCAGTTTGTCAGGTCGGTCACTCACAAACGCTCCCTTCATCTCGTTGAAGACGACGCCTTTAAACACCAGCGGAGACTGTGGGTCTGTGGGGTTCTCGTTCTCCAGCCTCCAGCCCTCCTGCCTGGAACAACAGAGACGTCACAGCTTTATGTTCCTCACGCGGGCGAACAGGGAGTTTAAAGGTCCTAGACATAGATGTGATATAATAAAGATTCAGCAGCCTGTTCCTTTAAAGGGCTAAAATGTGCGCGCTCTCGGGGTGGGCGGAGCCTCCACAGAGCTCCAGAGCTTGATTGACAGGCTGTGGAGCCAGTCAATGTACTGAAAATGCCTCCAATTTCCTGATAAACAAAAACCAGCGTGGCTAAAAGCCAGGCTTGAAGTCCCATTAGAATCAATTCCCCCAAGTGTCTCTTGGAGTCGCCCCTGGCCACCAGGGGGTGGTATTACAGCAATGTCAGCTCCCGCCATGAGGACCATAGAGAAGCGCGTTCCTCGCCCATTGGTCCTGGGCGAGTTGTTCCACTCTGACGTCAGAGCGGAACGGAAGTGCACGACGTCTGTAATCTAATGTCTTACGGCCTGATTTTAAGTTGTAAAAAAGCTTTTTCATTATTTCTGTCGTAAGAAAGAAAGAAGTGCCCGACGGGTCTGCGCTGCAACAGCAGAGAAAACAAACGCACCAAACAAACGTGTCTGAACAGACGTCATGTTTGCTCTGAAAGTTGTGAAGAAGGAGCTCTTTCTAACCTGCTCTGGACTCGCCTGTTCTGTTTTCTGACCTGACGATAATGTCACAGAGAAAAGCACTTTTACAAGAACTTTATTCAACCTTCCTAAAGAAGAGGCCACTATCGGCGACTTTCACCAAAACAGTGTTTTTCCGTGACCGTGATGGAAGTTTGTGAAACTTCACCAGAACCAAAGTGGATTCACTTTATAACCAACGCCCGTCCCATAATGTGAACACCTGATTCAGCCAGGACAGAGCAGTGAGTCAATCAGAACATGTGTTAGCGCGTGTGTTAGCGCGTGTGTTAGCTTGTGTGTTAGCGTGTGTGTTAGCGTGTGTGTTAGCGTGTGTGTTAGCGCGTGTGTTAGCGCGTGTGTTAGCGCGTGTGTTAGCGCGTGTGTTAGCTTGTGTGTTAGCGTGTGTGTTAGCGTGTGTGTTAGCGCGTGTGTTAGCGCGTGTGTTAGCGCGTGTGTTAGCTATTTGTAGCGGCCAAATTGTCCTGTGCAATGTCCGCTTTGGATGCAGTGTTTAAAGGCGTCTCGGACACGTGTCTTCCAACAATGTCCATAAAAAATACTGTGTTCCAGAAAGGTTTATTGGCATACCTTACAGCCAACAACAAACCACAAAATACACAGCTTCTATATAGACAGTATAACACGGTCGAAAAACTGTTTACCTCCACACTGCAACACCTGCGTGCCCTTCCCTCCACCTTATATAGGGCAGGTAATCACTTAACATAAGAGAGGGGGCGGAGTTAACTAAATCGAAGCGTCCCGTCTTCTGGATTTGCAAAATACCCCCAGAAAAAACGTATATTTCTCTTATATTTTTCTCCACAGTGGTCGAGGTACAATAAATCATAAATGCCTGTAGTTTACTCAGGAAAGAGTAAAATATCAGATACAGATGCTTTAATACTGACCAGAAGTCCTGCTCTCGTAAACACGGGAAGAAAACCGCGTCCAGATAAACCGACATCAGGTTCTGGAAGTCCTTGGCATTTTGGGTGGAGAACGGGTACATGGTGTAGTCACTCGCTGCAAAGAGAACAGGAACTCGTGAACACTTTACCTTTTCGGTCTTTGGTGCAGGGAGTGGGAAGTGTTACCGGTGAAGGCGTTCATGAAGGTGGACAGCGAGCGCGTGAGCATCTTGAAGAACGGGTCTCTGACGGGAAAGCGCTCTGACCCGCAGAGGACCGTGTGCTCCAGGATGTGAGGGACCCCCGTGCTGTCCATCGGGGTCGTCCTGAACTGGACACTGGACACAAGACCAGGAGACCATGTATGAATATGTTTGGAGCTATAGAGGAGCAGAGGCTAAATGCTAACGCTGTGCTGTGTTTACGTGACTGAGGACACGCGTGAAGACCAGACAGGTACACATGAACTCGTCTAAGCTCAGGTAAGACCATGTCTCAGCAAAAATGGCGGCCTGTTCCTTTAACCTCTTAACTCCCACCTGAACCGAGCACATTTTCTCCAGCTTTACCCCAGTCCAAAAGCTTCTGGAAAAAAAGGTGTGAAAATAGCAACAAAACTGAGACGAAAACAAGGATGAAAATGTGAAAAAAGTGAGAAAAAATGGCAAAAAATTTACAAAAAAATGACAAAAATGGACAAAAAATGGATAAAAAAATGGACGAAAAAGTGACAAAAAATTGACAAAAAAATGACAAAAATTGACAAAAAAATTATAAAAAAGTGAGAAATATTTGACAAAAAATGTAGAAAAAAATGGACGAAAAAGTGACAAAAAAATGACAGAAATTGACAAAAAATTGAGGAAAAAAGTGAGAAAAATTTGACAAAAAATGGAGAAAAAAATGGACGAAAAAGTGACAAAAAAATGGACAAATAAAAAATCGAAAAAGTGATAAAAAAAGTCACGGAAATTTGACAGAAATGAGACGACTGCCCAACAAAAAAATTGATGAAAAAAAATCTGATAATGTGAGGAAAAAGATCAATTTAGTTTTGTAGGTCTTAGCTTTCAAATGAGGTGCTACACTGGCCTACAGGATTTGGGTAAAGCTGAACTGGAGAAAATGCTCTCTGTTCAGGCGGGAGTTAAGAGGTTTAAAGCTTGTTTGAATCCTTTGAAGAGTTTTTGAGATATGTATGGCTTAATTTTTTGCACAGTTGATTCAGTGACTTTAATGTTCAGGTCAGAATTTTTTATTTTTTTTTCTACATTACAACACGGCAGCCCTAAAAGCAAAGATATGAGCTCATTCTTCCCAGGGTTTAACGTTTATTCCCGAGTGAAGAGTTTAAAGTGTTCAGTGTCTAAACCCTGAGTCTGACCTGAAGAGGTTGTTGGCGTCGTCTCGAGCCGCGTGCAGATACTGAGCTCCCGTTTCATCGTGAGTGAGTTTAACGGCGGCGAGAAACAGGTCCGGCACGGCCACCACCTGCAGGAGACACAGAAGAGTTATAAATATGAGCCTGTAGGTCAGTGTGAGGGACGTCCAGGAGCATCAGTTCTCTGCAGGCTCATTGTCCAGCCTTATATCTAAGTGTTAAACCCTGTCACCTCTTTGACGGTGAACCCGTGGATCTTCTGCCCGGGCTGGTACTGCAGCGCTCGCTCTGAGGCCGAGCTGCTCTTCAGCGCCCGACACGTCGCTCTCGGTCTGTGTAATCTGCAGGAACAGGAAGGATTGATTTTAAACACAATATCCAGTTATCCAGAGTGTTGCTGATTTCTGGAGATTTTTTTTTTTGTAATTCATGCATTTCTTATATTTGAAGAGTTTCGTGGCACTAGGCTAGTGCAAGGCTAGTGCATGTCTATGGTATCAGCTAGCCTGCATTAAAAACAGTGTGACCCGCTCCACAGAGCACCTGAGGCAAATCACTTATAACACCAGACGAACCATATAAATGTCTGTGTCCATAGAATCATTTAAAACACCTTATATTTGAGCAGCATCAGCTTCGTGGTTGTATAAGCTACGCGGCGGCGGAGTGATCTGAGAGAAAATAGTCCCTCAAAATCATTCATGTGATGCAGGTCAGTTGTTTTCCAAACATGATTCTGTAGACCAGTGAAACACCTCATTTGAAACCTAAGATCTTTTTTTTTTTGGGGGGGGGGGGGGGGTATTCAAGTCATTTTGTAATTTTTTTGTCATTTTTTTGGTAATTTTTTGTCCATTTTTTTTAAATCAATTTTTGTCACATTTGTCTTTTTTTTTTTCAATTTTTTTTTCATTTTTTTAAATCACTTTTTTGTCATTTTTTTCAATTTTTTTAATCATTTTTTGTCAATTTTTGTCTTTTTTTGTCACATTTTATCAAATTTTTGTCATTTTTTATCACATTTTTTGTCACATTTCTGTATTTTTTTGGGTCACATTTTTAGCACATTTTTGTCATTTTTTCGTCATTTTTTAAATCAATTTCTTGTGATATTTTTGTGACATTTTTTGCCACTTTTTCATCAATTTTTCGTCACTTTTTGTCAATGTTTTCTCACTTTTTGTCACATTTCCATCATTGTTTTCGTCTCAGTTCTGTCGCCATTTTCTCATCTTTTTTCCAGAAGCTTTTGGATTGGGGTAAAGCCAAACTGGAGAAAATGTGCTCGGTTCAGGTGGGAGTTTAGGGGTTACTTGTAATATTGAAGGGACTTTGTGAACTTTGAATGACGAGGTTTCTTTCCGTATCTCTTTGACAGTCGTGGGTCAGGGTCACATCACTAATAAATCATGGTTTTGTGGACAATTCAAGTAAAAAAGCTCTTCTTATGCCAAATGCTTTGAGAAATACAGTCAACATGACCCACTAGACTCAGTAAAACACTCAACAGAACAGCTTTATGCCCAAAATCACCTTTTATTCATTATTTCGCAACATGTATTCAAACTCCAGCCCCTCATGGACACACTTTCCACCACAATCCCCTCAAACTCACCGTAAAAGCTTGGTCAGCGCGGGCCTCGTGCGTCTCCACATGTTTCCTTTGCGTCACACGTCACGGTCGCTGAATAAAAGCGTTTATTATTTGTCTTTTTAACCTAAATATTCCACATTTCGGGGGGGTTTGGTTGATGTAATTGAATGTCATGTGCAGCGACTGAACCCGGAAGCACTGCACCGGAAGTCCCGCCCCTGTTAAGCCGTTCTTCTTCCTGATTGGGCCCTTGACAAAACTAGAAGGATGTGATTGGCTGACGGCAATGACCTTTACAAGAAAAGATTGGAAATACTGTAGTGTTTATACATTTTATTGACATGATTTCGGAGTGACGACCAGAGGAGTGATGAAGATAAGGCTTAAGAAGAAAAAATAAATATATATGTTTTTAAAGGCTGAAATTATGGCTCTAGCTCGTCATTTTGATAAATCTCCGCCAGATGTCGCCACTTACATAGAATTGGGGGGCGAGCTCCTCAACCACAGCGTAGTTCACGTCAATACTGAACTATACACTGTATGATTAACCCCTTAACTCCCGCCTGAACCGAGCACATTTTCTCCAGTTTGGCTTTACCCCAATCCAAAAGCTTCTGGAAAAAAGCTGTGAAAATAGCAACAGAACTGAGACGAAAACAATGATGGAAATGTGACAAAAAAGTGAGAAAACATTGACAAAAAAAGTGACTAAAAATTGATGAAAAAGTGGCAAAAATGTCACAAAAATGTCACAAGAAATTGACAGAAAATTTACGGAAAAAATGACAAAAAATGGCAAAAAATTGATGAAAAAAATGATGAAAAAAGGACAAAAATGTGACAAAAAATGACAAAAAAAATGACAAATAATTTGATAAAAATTTGATTAAAAATGACAAAAATTTGATTAAAAAAATGACAAAAAATGACAAAAATGTGATAAAAATTTGACCACAAATGACCAAAAAAATGACAAAAAACTTGATTAAATTTTGATTAAAAAATGACAAAAATGTGATTAAAAAAATGACAAAAAATTGACAAAAATGTGATAAAAATTTGACAAAAAAAATTACAAAAAATTGACAAAAAAAGACAAAAAAAATGACAAAAATGTGATAAAAAAAATGATGAAAAAATGACCAAAATTGGACAAAAATTGGACAAAAATGGGACAAAAAAGTTACAAAAATGAGTTGAATACCCAACAAAAAAATGCTGGAAAAAAAACAAATCTGATGACGTGAGGAAAAAGATCCTCTCGGTTCAGGGGGGAGGGAAGAGGTTAACCCACAGTAAGTTCCTAATCATAGAAATCGCTATTTGGAAACGAGGAGACCGGGGCTATTTGTCACATTTTATTTCTGCAGACTTCGCTGCTCATCAACAGAGTCAGACCTGCATTAAATGAAAGCTGGAACCCTTGACTTGAAGAAGACCTCGCTTTCTTTTTTCTTTCATATTGCAATAGTTTTCAAACACAACAAAATCGACTGTGCGGGGCAAGTTGTCACAAGGCGTGGGGTTGGTTGTCACTATTGTTTTTAATGTGTGTTTTTTATGTTAACCTCTTAACTCCCACCTGAACATGTTTTCTCCTGTTCTCCAAATTCTCCAAATCTAAAAGCTTCATCAAAACAGAGGCAAAAAACGAGAAGAAAATGAGGATGTAAACGCAACAAAAAAAAAACGCTAAAAAGTGACAAAAAAATGACAAAAACTCAACAAAAAAGTGGTAAAAATCCATCAGAAAAAGACAAAAATCCAGCAAAAAAGTGACGACAATTGCAAAGAGGAGAGAATGGATTTGCTTTTGGCGGGTGGTAAGAGGTTAACTTCAAATGTTCTAATTTGATAAATGTTCTGCTTTTAAAGGACTAAATATGTAAATTCAAGTTGCTGCCAGGTGTGTTCATAACACTAATAACTAAAACAAATTCACTAAAACTACCCAAAGGTACAGACGTCATAGAAGGGGGCGTGGCTTCGCCGAGGGGGGAAATTAGAGAAACACGATTTTCCACAGTTTTTTGCCATTTCCTGGTGGAATATGAACTTATTTATCACATAAATAAAGTCAAGTGTAAATCGGGCCCATATGGATATTTTCTCACAGCAGATTGTTCTGTAGAAGCGGAAAAAACGGCAGTCGTAGTTAGCGCTAGCTAACCGCTAGCATTAGCCCAATGCTAACATGTAGCATCAAGTTAGCGTTCTCCGTTATTTATGTATTTATGGGCTGTTGAACCACTTTGCTCCTCCCCATGTCTTTGTTTCTTTATTTAGTAGAAACTATATTCACAATTCAGCTTTTGGTTAAAGTCGTTTTTGAATAATTACAGAAAGTTTAGGTGTATTTGGTCATGTTTGAAAACAGTTAAGGGGAAAACAATTTTGAAAAAATCTAAACTTTCTCTAATTATTCAAAAACTACTTTAACAAAGGCTGAAATATGAATATAGTTTCTACTAAATAAAGTTAGCTAGCGCTAGCTACAACTGCCGTTTTTTCACTTCTACTGAACCATCTGCTGAGAGAAAATATCCATATGGGCCCGATTTACACTTGACTTTATTTATGTGATAAATAAGTTCATATTCTACCAGAGAATGGCTAAAAAGAGGGAAAATTGTGTTTCTCTAAAGATTCTATTTTCCCCCTCAGCGAAGCCACGCCCCCTTCTATGGCGAGATGCCGTCTGTTTCTATGAGTGTCCACTTTACCAACAATGTAGCTAACAACTATCAACAGCTATCAACTGTGCCTTTCAGATCAGTGTCTAACAAAAGGAAAATGACATATAGAATAGTGTTTTTCAACCACTGTGCCGTGGCACACTAGTGTGGCATGAGATATTGTCTGGTGTGCCTTGGGAAATTATCCAATTTCACCTAGTTTGTTTTTTGAAAACAAATGCCATATAATCCACAAATAATGTACCGTTTTCAAGTGTCTGTGCTGTGTAGTGATCGGCAGAGTAACCATGTAATACTCTTCCATATCAAGTAGTTAATTTCTTTGAGACAAGAGAATTAGTGCTGCATTGAGGCATTGTGGCTAGTGAGACTATACAGTGTTCCTATTCAAGACACTTTGATGACTGAATATAGGCTACAGAGTTACATTTTTTTTACATTTTCTGCTGGTGGTGCCTCGTGATATAAAACACTGGAATAGAAAACTATTCAAATGTCCTTGTGACGTATGCAGGAAACCAAAAAGGGACAAACGAGGAGGTATCCAGGCAAGACTCAAAGCAAGCCACACATGCCTCTATTGTTCTCGCTAATGGTCGTTCACTGGAGAGAAAAAAACAGATGAACTGCTAAGCTCTTCAGAGGATGGTGAAAGACTGTTGTGGAGCGGAGGAGAAGGAAGGAGGAGGAGCTGACCAGTGCAGGACACCACGCTCTGAAACAGGGACAAACCCAGGAGGCGCTGCTCCTGGACCTCGCGAACAGTCGATGCATTTGTGGCTCTTGTGAACTGTTTTTTCACTTCAGTATTTGTGATGAACACGAGTCGACACTAATGAGAGATGACTGTTTCTTAATGGACCATACGGCTCTGACTGGACCAGTGCTCTGCTAATTAATGAGAATTAATGAGAAATTAGGGGCAATTACGGGAATATCACCAGACACACACTGTTGGCTCCACTGGAATAATATCACAGATGGATATTTTAGTTTGTATGAAGAGAAAAGAACAATTGGAGCTTTTGGATCAACAAACTGAAGAAGTAACATCCAGGCTCCAGTGGAAAACTCTCTGATCTCAACTCGTTCTTGGCGTCAGAACCAAAGAATAATGTCTAGACTCACAGTTTTATTTTGAAGGGAAACAATAAGAGCCAGGTGCTGCTGTAGAGGCTCATTATTAGGAAACAAGCTCCCCCTGGTGGCCGTGTACCAGCCCTTCGTGACTTCACTAACCTGTAAATATTCCACTGGACCTCTTAACCCACCGTAACCTCTTAACTCCCGCCTGAACCGAGAGGATCTTTTTCCTCACGTCATCAGATTGTTTTTCCATCATTTTTTTGTTGGGTATTCAACTCATTTTTGTAGCTTTTTTGTGATTTTTTTGTCCATTTTTTGTCACATTTTTATCATTTTTTTGTCCATTTTTTGTTAAATTTTTGTATTTTTTTTTTGCAGTGTTTTGGTAATTTTTTTGTAATTATTTTGTCAAATTTTTATCACATTGTTATCACATTATTGTCTTTTTTTTTGGCTTTTTTGTCACATTTTTTCATACATTTTTTGTTACATTTTTGTAGTTTTTTTGTAGTTTTTTTTGTAATTTTTATGTAATTTTTTTGTAATTTTTTTGTCAAATTTTTATCACATTGTTGTCACATTTTTGTCATTTTTTTTGTCTTTTTTTGTCTTTTTTTTTTTTTTTTGTCACATTTTTTGTCACATTTTTGTCATTTTTTTGGTCTTTTTTTGTCGTTTTTCGTCCATTTTTTTGTCACATTTTTGTAGTTTTTTTGTAGTTTTTTTGTAGTTTTTTTGTAGTTTTTTTGTAGTTTTTTTGTAATTTTTTTGTAATTTTTTTGTCAAATTTTTATCACATTGTTGTCACATTTTTGTCATTTTTTTTGTCTTTTTTTGTCTTTTTTGTCTTTTTTTGTCACATTTTTTGACATTTTTAGTCAAATTTCTATCATTTTTTCGCCCAATTTTTGTCACATTTTTGTCATTTTTTAATAAAAAATGTAATAACATTTTTTTTTAAATGTTGGTTATTTCTTGTGACATTTTTGCCTTTTTTTGTCACATTTTGTCCCATTTGTCATTTTTTTGTCAAATTTTCGTCATTTTTTCATAAATTTTTCGTCATTTTTTTGTCAATGTTTTCTCACTTTTTTGTCACATTTCCATCATTGTTTTCGTCTCAGTTTTGTCTCTATTTTCACAGCTTTTTCCCAGAAGCTTTTGGATTGGGGTAAAGCCAAACTGGAGAAAATGTGCTCAGTTCAGGTGGGAGTTACGGGGTTAACCGAGTGCATTTTGTCCAGTTCAGCTTTACCCAAATCCATAAGGTCACATCTCATACAGTTGGCCAGAGTAACGCCTCATTTGAAAGCTAAGCCCTTCAAACTTCATTTAAATGGAGCTTTTTAGCAACTTTTTTGAATTTTGTTTCCACACCAATGAACCTCGAGTTTCACCCACAGGGGGCGCTAACCTTCTGCGGGACATAGATGTTCCTCAGATCTATGAATGAAAGGTAATAGAGTGTGTGAAAGGTCCCGCCCCCTGGAGGTCCCGCCCCCTGGAGGTCCCGCCCCCTGGAGGTCCCGCCCCGGCTCTGGTGGGGGTTGTGCATTTCTACGCTGTGATCAAACCCGATTCGTCTGATTCGATGTAAACAGAGCGGACACGAGTTTGTGGGTTTCGTCCCGGAGGCTGGTCGCCGCGGTGACGAGGAGACGCAGATGGGGCCCGAGCATCATGGCCGCCGCCGCCGGGGAGAGAGAGAGAGAGAGAGAGAGAGAGAGAGAGAGAGAGAGAGAGAGAGAGAGAGTGCAATGGCCATAAATAAATAACCCTGAACAAACATAAGTGATAAACTACGGAGCTGGATCAGGGGGTTCGCGGGTCCGTTTAGAGTTAACCCTGGTTTTTGCCGTTCTACAAAGCTGGATCACTTCCTAACGTTGTAGATCTCCATGGAAACCTGGAAAGCAGCACCTTGGAGAGAGCAGTTCTTTATTTGAGCAGGCCTGGGTTTTATACAGTAGTGACATCGTATTGTAACTTTTCCTACACGTGACACAGAATGATTGAAGATGACGATTGAAAAGGTTCATCTCGCTGCATTCAAGTCATCCGGCCGTCCAGCACAGAACCTCTGGCCCCCAAGATGGTTTTGAGAAATGTTATCATGCAAATAAAAGATCAAATACCTGTTTAGTAGTTTGAAAATGCGAGGAAATAGTGTCAGTGTTTTAAAAATGTCCCGTCAGAACGTCCCTCTTGGTCACATAATGTTAAATAGTGATTCTCGACCCAATTATTCAATATTTTCCATCTGAAACTACATGGAAACACTAACTGTGTCTGTTAAAATGAATGTTATTGGGTTGTTTTGATCAGAATTTCAGCTTTAAAGGGAAATCTACTGCTTGTTCAACAAAAGTCGTGTGGAAAATCCAATATTTTTTTACGACATAATGACATAATGGTGGGTCCCAAAGCCACTTCGGAACCACTGATGAAAACATTGGCATTTGCAGAAAATAGTTCTTTACTTTAGGCTACGATGTTCCAATGGCCCTTGGGTGTTTTGGTAATGATAATGTTGGCCCTCCACGACGCGAACGTGCCTCCCCCTGCAGTAGAATATATTCATCATGAATTCAGGGATGGATTCGGATTATCAGATGACCTGCGTCTCTTCCACTTTAGCGCTGATCCAAAAGCTCAGGTTTGTGGACCTGGGTTAGAAGATCCAGGTTAAGTTCAGCTAAAACCCTCTGCTTTAGTTCAGTTCAGTTCAAGTTTTTTATTCAGCCATGGTGTTATTACAGACACAATAATAACAACAACAGCAAAAGCAAAATATTCAATGCTGAATAGGAGCATGAGGAAGACATTGTCTTATAAATTTCATGCCCCTTTTTTTTTTCTTTTTTTTCTCCAAAATCTGAGCTGGCTCTGAACAGACGGCTCACGGGTTTTTGATGTGTTTTAGCCGATATCAAGGTACAAATAATACTTTACATCTAAATCAATGACTGTTTCAAATTCAACATTGGTTCTCATGTTTCGTTGCCTTCGTATTTTTCAAGTACTTTTTTTTTATACATTTGATTGAATTGAGTGATTGTGTTACATGATTTTTGAACAGTGTCCAAAGAATTCCATAAACTGATCCCTTTTACAAGAACCCCCTTTGTTTTTGTGAAGTGTGTGAAAATGGAACCCAGAAATGGCCCTTTCTTCTGTTGTTACTGTCTGTAATTAACACAAATTTGTTTTGGATATGTATTGGCACCAACTTATTTTTTACTCTCCACATAATTTGTAGTATTTTAAATTTGACCAATTCATTAAATTTCAAGGTCTGCAGTTTTATAAACAGTTTGTTTGTGTCTCGTGGACCTTTGAGAGTCACAATTCTTATAGCTTTCTTCTGGAGTAAGAACAACCTTTCTGTATAACTGGTGCATGCATTTCCCCACACTTCAATACAGTCTGTTATATAAGGAACTATTAAGGCTGATATAAAAGCTGTAATGAAGCCTCATCCAACGTGTGTTTAACCTTATATAGGAAACCAATATTTTTACTAACTTTACCTTTGATGTGGTCGATATGAGGCTTCCAGCTAAGTTTGCTGTCTAGGATAAGCCCCAAAAATTTGATTTCTGAGACACATTCAATATTTACATCTTCATTAACTAGTTTTGTACATGCATTTTTCTTATTTCCAAACACCATATAATTTGTCTTATCCCAGTTTAATTGGAATTATTATAATCAAACCATGTCTTTAATACTGTCATTTCCCTTTCGATATTGGCCATTAATTCATTTAAATCTGTTCCAGACTTGAACACAGTTGTGTCATCAGCAAACAACAAAAAATTCATGTCCTTGGAAGCCTCAAAGATATCATTAATAAATAATATAAACAGTTTAGGGCCAATTACTGAACCCTGGGGGATTCCACATACAACAGTTCTACAGTCCGAGTTATAGTGTTTAAATTGAACAGCTTTAACAGTGTAATCTGAGGGTAAGGGAGACAAAGGGCCGATAGCGCCCCCTGGCTGTGGGCAGTGAGGTGACTGTGACTATATTATTACCACCATCCTTATGGCCTCAACTTTAGAACTTTATAAAGTGCTTTTCCACCGGCACTCAAAGCACTTTACAGCAAGGAACCAGTCACCCAGTCACACACCAGTGTACACAGACACTGGGACAAGCTGGGTGAAGTGTCTTGCCCAAGGACACAACACGACAATGTGCACCTTCAGGGGGCGGGGTTTGAACCTCCGACCTCCCGAGACGACCTGCTCTGCCAACTGTGCCACTGTCACGAGTGAGTTACAAATGCTGATGTTCAGCTCCATAAAAACTACAAACATGACATGAAAGACACGAGAAACAACATTTTGTTATTTGTGAAAATGTTTTATTACATCTTAAATCATTTATTTAAGGCGAGACGCTGCAGGTGAATAGGGAAAAATGTATATTTACAGATATCAATTTGAAACTGTTGCTGTCGATCACTGACATAAATGTGAGAAAAAAATACATGGCAAGTTTTCTGTCATTTTATCTTTTCATATAAGAACAAGGTGTTTTATGCCTAAAAATGCCCCAAATTTCCCATCTTTTCGGCGACGAAATCTGAATAATGGATAGAGCTACATTCAAATGTATGGTTTCATTTTATTGATAAATGAGTTACCAAGACTTTCTCAGAGGGGGTTTTGGATTTCTTGTTTAGTTTTAAAATAAGCTGTTTTTTAGTGGAAGATTTTGTAAAAATGTAATTTTCGCCTTATTTTTTGACATTCAAAACTCAATAAATGGGGCTTAAGGGATTAAATAATAAAAAATCCCTCTGAATAAATCTTCCAAGTATTGTTCAGTCCAAGTCTTTAGGTCCGACTGACGTGGACATAGTGTCGCCACAATGACAGAAAAATATGTTTTGAGAAAAAGGCCCTTGAAATTGCATTCTCCCATATAAGTCTATGGGGGAACATTGAATCAGCGCAATATTTAAACATGTTCTTGTGAAGATTCGCTTGTATTTTCAGAGACCAATTTGGCCCAAAACCTGAAAACTGAAAAAATTGAGTTTTGCCTGTAGCGTCTCCCCTTAAAATCTGCTGGAAATTCAGGCAACTGTAAATAATAACAAGAGCTGCAGTAAATCATCATCATCATCACTGAAGGAGAGTAAAAAACATAATAAAACAAGATAAAAAACAATGTAATAACAATAAAACATAGAATCAAATCATTTTCATCTTCTGTCTGTGAACACATGGATTAAAAGTCGCCGCATAAACAAATGACACTGTGAAAAACATCAAGTAAACCCAACACATGCACTGCCTTTACCTGGATGTGACTGTTCTGATCGAGTCTGGGCTCAGAAACACGATGAGCCAAAAGAACGAGATCTTTAGAAACACGTCATCACAAAACAATAAAGCGTCTGAAAACTATTAAAAGCATAACTCTGTATCTGCTCTTAACCTCTTAACTCCCACCTGAACCGAGAGCATTTTCTCCAGCTTTACCCAAATCCTGTAGGCCTCATTTGTAACGCCTCATTTGAAAGCTAAGATCTACAAAACTCATCTAAATGGATCTTTTTCCTCACGTCATCAGATTTTTTTTCCATCATTTTTTGGGGGGGTTTCAACTCATTTTTGTAATTTCTTTGTCATTTTTTTGTGAAATTGTACATTTTTTGTCACTTTTGGTCACATTTGTCCTTTTGTTGTCAATTTTGTGTAAATTTTGTGTAAATTTTTTGCCACTTTTTCATCATTTTTTGTCATTATTTTGGAATTTTTTGGAATTTTTTTCGTCCTTTTTTATCAATTTTTTGTGACATTTTCGCCTCTTTTTCATCATTTTTTCATCAATTTTTTTGTCCTTTTTTTGTCCATTTTTTGTCAAAGTTTTCTCACTTTTTTGTAAATTTTTTGTCACATTTTTGTAATTTTTTCATACATCTCATGTCAATTTTAGCCACTTTTTCATAATTTTTTGTCCAATTTTTGTCCAATTTTTGTCCAATTTTTGTCAAATTTTTGTCCATTTTTTGTGACATTGTGACATTTTCGCCACCTTTTCATCATTTTTTCATCATTTTTTGTCAAAGTTTTCTCACTTTTTTGTCACATCTTCATCATTGTTTTCGTCTCAGTTCTGTTGCTTTTTTCTCCGCTTTTTTCCAGAAGCTTTTGGATTGGGGTAAAGCCAAACTGGAGAAAATGGGCTCGGTTCACAACATTTACATCTGGTCGAAGGCGACGTCCGTGCGCTCTTCTTCAGGGGAGGCTCTGTATCTCCTGGCTCTCCGTGCACTCTCACGCCCCCTGGTGGCCTGGAACGACACCGCACACATGAACCAGAGTTAGAAACCGGGTCTAACCTCTTACCACCCGCCAAAACCAAATGCATTCTCTCCTCTTTGTCATCGTCGTCACTTTTTATTTCCCTTATGTGTTTTTGTCACTTTTTTAATGGCACTTTTGTTACTTTTTTTGTTACTTTTTTTGTTACTTTTTTGCTGGATTTTTGTCACTTTTTTGCTGGATTTGTGTCACTTTTTGGATGCATTTTTGTAACTTTTTTGCTGGATTTTTGTCACTTTTTTGCTGGATTTTTGTCACTTTTTTGCTGGATTTTTTCCTTTTTTTTGCTGGATTTTTGTCACTTTTTTACTGGATTTTTGTCACTTTTTTACTGGATTTTTGTCATTTTTTTACTGGATTTTTGTCATTTTTTACTGGATTTTTGTCACTTTTTTGCTGGATTTTTGTCACTTTTTACTGGATTTTTGTCACTTTTTTACTGGATTTTTGTCACTTTTTTACTGGATTTTTGTCACTTTTTTACTGGATTTTTGTCATTTTTTTTACTGGATTTTTGTCACTTTTTTACTGGATTTTTGTCACTTTTTTACTGGATTTTTTTTTTACTGGATTTTTGTCACTTTTTTGCTGGATTTTTGTCACTTTTTTACTGGATTTTTGTCACTTTTTTTACTGGATTTTTGTCTTTTTTTTTGCTGGATTTTTGCCATTTTTTGCTGGATTTTTGTCACTTTTTTACTGGATTTTTGTCACTTTTTTTACTGGATTTTTGTCTTTTTTTTGCTGGATTTTTGTCACTTTTTTACTGGATTTTTGTCACTTTTTTTACTGGATTTTTGTCTTTTTTTTGCTGGATTTTTGCCATTTTTTGCTGGATTTTTGTCACTTTTTTACTGGATTTTTGTCACTTTTTTTACTGGATTTTTGTCTTTTTTTTGCTGGATTTTTGTCTTTTTTTTGCTGGATTTTTGCCATTTTTTGCTGGATTTTTGTCACTTTTTTACTGGATTTTTGTCACTTTTTTTACTGGATTTTTGCCATTTTTTGCTGGATTTTTGTCACTTTTTTACTGGATATTTGTAATTTTTTTGCTGGATTTTTGTCACTTTTTTACTGGATTTTTGTCACTTTTTTTACTGGATTTTTGTCTTTTTTTGCTGGATTTTTGTCTTTTTTTTGCTGGATTTTTGCCTTTTTTTGCTGGATTTTTGTCACTTTTTTGCTGGATTTGTGTCACTTTTTTGCTGGATTTTTGTCACTTTTTTACTGGATTTTTGTCTTTTTTGTCAATTTACATCCTCATTTTCATTCTCTTTCTCCAATTCGGAGAGCAGGAGAAAACATGTCCAGGTGGGAGTTAAGAGGTTGAACGTGACGGTAACCACGGTGACGAGGAGCCGGGGTGACGGTGGTACCTGGCGGCGGTAGTAGAAGTAGGGGATGAGGTTGAGCGGCTGCAGCAGGAGGAGGACCAGCGCTCGGACGAGGAGGGAGGAGCCGGTCACTGGAACAGATCAAACACACGTCACTCACCAGCTCTGACTGAAGCTGATCGTCCCGTTCATCACAGCCCATTTGACCTGTGGGGTCCCGCAGGGGTCAGTCCTTGGGCCCTCACTTTTCTCATTGTACTCGATGCTTCTTGGGTCTATTTTGCATAATGTTTTATTTTTACTTCGAGGTCAAATATATTTTAGCGTGTGCGTGTTCCTGTCTAACCCTGGGACAAACCAGCGTCTCCCGGTCTTACCTCCCGCAGAGATGTGGAGGGAGCTGTTGGAGGAGAAGCTGTGGTTGAACATCTGCAGGTGGTAAACGCAGGTGTAGCTCCCGCTGTGGGCGGAGCCGGCGTCAGTAAACAGGAAGTGGGCGGAGTGATCGACGGCTGGCAGGGTGCGGTTGAGGGTGGGGGAGAGCAGCTGGAAGGAGCCCCCCGGGTACTGAGGCTCCACGGAGCAGGTGACCCGGAAATCTCGGCCCGTCAGGACCCAGACCGCGCCCTGTGCCCGCGGCGCCCACACCCCCCCAGACACTGACACCTCCGGGACCTTCAGCAGCCCTGCACACGTTAAAGGGACATTATGGAGCATCGACTTCTGTGAGTTTGTAACCTTTAACCCCAGTCTTAAAAGCTTCTGGAAAAAAACTGTGAAAATAGCAACAAAACTGAGACGAAAACAATGATGGAAATGTGACAAAAAAGCGAGAAAACATTGACAAAAATGAAGAAAAATTGATGAAACAGTGGCAAAAATGTCACAAGAAATTGAAAAAAAAATGGACAAAAAAATGACAAAATGTGACAACATTTTGACAAAAAAATTACAAAAATTTGATTAAAAATGTGACAAAAAATTACAAAAATGTGACAAAAAATTATAAAAAATTTGATAAATAATTTACAAAAAAATGACAAAAATTTGACCAAAAAATGACAAAAAATTATAAAAATGTACGAAAAAAATTAAAAAATGTGACAAAATGTGACAAAAAAAATTAGAAAAAATGACAAAAAAAGAATAAAAAATTGAAAAAAAATGTACAAAAAATGACAAAAATGTGACAAAAATGTGGCAACAAATGACAAAAAAATTATAAAAAATTGATAAAAAAATGTACGAAAAAATGACGAAAAAATTACAAAAATGTGACAAAAAATTACAAAAGTTTGATAAAAAAAATTACGAAAAAATGACAGAAATGTGACAAACATTTGACCAAAAAATGACAAAATGATAAAAATTGGATAAAAAATTTACAAAGAAATGACAGAAATGTGACAAAAAAATACAAAAATTTGATTAAAAAAATTACGAAATAATGACAGAAATGTGACAAACATTTGACCAAAAAATGACAAAAAAGTTACAAAAATGAGTTGAATACCCAACAAAAAAATGATGGAAAAAAAATCTGATGACGTGAGGAAAAAGATCCTCTCGGTTCAGGCGGGAGTTAAGAGGTTAATAAATCTATAAAGTCATTTTCCTCACGCTGCAGCACATTTCCTTCACAGAGTGAATCAGGTGTTGATCGTGGTCAGTAATGTTGGTCCACTCCCCGACAATGACTGTTTTTTAACCAATGACGTGAGAGAAATGGGTCTGTTTTGTTAAAAAGTTCTAGGTCTCTCCCCATTGAAAAAGAGAGACTGTTGTGTTTTAAGTGTTGTTGACTGTATTTAACGTAGATGAAGAATTGAAAGGTCACCTGTGCACACCACCACCACGCCGGAGCCTGAGAGCCCAGAGGAGACACAGTGTTTCACAGCGGACCTCCTCCTCACGCAGCCGGAATCGACGACCCACGCAGAAGTCCACTTAGACATTGGCTGCTCTACATTTACTGTAGAAACAGCCGAGCCGCAGTCCAGGCTCCGACACACGACGGACGAAGCCTCCAGGTCCCATGAGTGATCAGGAGAGGGTCGCACTAGTCTCCAGTCTCCACTGTGCTTCACCTCCACCGAACCCTCACAGCGACTGGTCCCTCCCACCAGCCTCAGCGGCTCTGGACACATGAGACAGGTGAACCCCGCCCCTTTACCTGGCCCCGCCCCTTTACCTGACCCCTGGCCCCGCCACTTTCCCTTTACCTTTGCAGGTGAGGTTGAGAGTGGGGCAGGTCTCTGGACGGGTCTCGGTCCTGGTCCGGGGACAGTCCATCAGCTTCGACTCGTGGCCCTCACAGTGGAACATCTGCCCCAGAGGAGAGAGCGCCCCCTGGAGGAGAGGAGCCCCACAGCCCAGCTCCCTGCACAGCACCTCTGCCCCGGGACGGTCCAAGGCCCCGTCACAGACTCCAGTCCAGGACTGGTTCAAGGACTGGTCCCGGATCTGCAGTGATCCCGAACACAGGCTCCGCCCCCCGACCAGCCGCACCGAGTCTGTGGAAACATCACAGTCTGAGCTACAGTGTGTGCACCATTATTAAGCCTCTGAGTTTGTTTCCACATGTTGTTGTGGCCTTTTTTGTGTCTTTTCAGACTCAGTGTGGAACTGAAAGGCTGAAGTGTCTCAGGTGATGTGATGTTTGTAATGAGGAGATGTTTGGTCAAAGCAGGTCCACACGCTGAACCAGCAGCTGTTTCTCCTCACACAACAAAGGAAGGAAAAGAAGGAAAACGTCGGAAAAACTCATCTCAAATTGTTCAATCCAATCTTGAAATTTCATAAAATATTGGGATGGAACACGCAATGATCAAACGCAGACAAAGACTGGATATAAACACATCAGAAATCGTTATATTTATTTGTTATTTTCATTTATTGGAGACATTGTGCCAATGTGAGGAAAGTGGCACAACTGAACAAGACACATGAGCAGAAATGTTTAACCTCTTAACTCCCGCCTGAACTGAGAGGATCTTTTTCCTCACGTCATCAGATTTTTTTTCCCATCATTTTTTTGTTGGGTATTCAACTCATTTTTGTGACATTTTTGTCATTTTTTCGTCCATTTTTTGTCATATTTTTATACATTTTTTGTCAATTTTTTTTATTTATTTTTTTGTCTTTTTTTATCACAATTTTGTCATTTTTTTTGTCACATTTTTTTTCATTTTTTGTCAATTTTTTATAATTTTTTTTTTCATTTTTTTGTCAAATTTTTGACATTTTTTTGTGACATTTTTGCTACTTTTTCATCACTTTTTTGTCACATTTCCATCATTGTTTTCGTCTCAGTTTTGTTGCTATTTTCTCACCTTTCTTCCAGAAGCTTTCGGACTGGGGTAAAACCAAACTGGAGAAAATGTGCTCGGTTCAGGTGGGAGTTAAGGGGTTAAACTGGGTCATGATCTAAAAACAGAGTCTTCAAAGGTTTATTGGACTGATGAGGTCGGACTCTGAGTGGACTTTGTCCCGGACCAACACTTGAACAAGTGTCCTCTAAAAACTGACAGAAAGTTTGAGAGCCGAGTTTCAATCCCTCTTTCAACTTGAAATGTTCCAACTAACTCATCTTAAATGACACCTGTGCCCCCCCTCCATCCTCATGGCCCCAAAGTCAGAGATTTCCTGAGACCATGTCTATGAGAGGCGCTTTATAAACAAACGTCTTCTTCACCGCGCTGCACTCCAACCGACACATGTAGCAACAACGCATTAGCATTAGCATTAGCTTAAGCTTGTTTGTGTCATCATTTAGCCCTGGCCTTTATGTATATCATGTGTATGTTAGTTATTAATGAGGTCTCAGTGTTTCTAATAGTGGAGTATTTCATTCTCACCTGAACAGTTCAGCTCCAGACTGAGGTTCGAGCGACGTGTCTCAGGTTCAAAACAGTGGATCAGTGACGTGGTGTCGTTACAGAAGATCAGATCCCGTATTTCTCTTTCAGAACCACGTTTCTCGGTCATCGTCAGAGCAGGTCCACAGTCCAGCGCTGCACAGACTCTGTGTCCGGACTGAGGAAAGTCTCCCGCTTCCACTCCGGTCCAGTCCTGTCCCGACCTCTGCACCTGCAGCTCCCCCCGACACCGACTGTCTCCCCCGACCAACCGCAGACCCACCTCTGAAACAACAGCACGACTCTGAAACAACACGACTCTGAAACAACAGCACGACTCTGAAACAACAGCACGACTCTGAAACGACAGCACGACTCTGAAACAACAGCACGACTCTGAAACAACACGTCTCTGAAACAACAACACGACTCTGAAACAACAGCACGACTCTGAAACAACAGCACGACTCTGAAACGACAGCACGACTCTGAAACAGCACGACTCTGAAACAACAGCACGACTCTGAAACAACAGCACGACTCTGAAACGACAGCACGACTCTGAAACGACATCACGACTCTGAAACAACATCACGACTCTGAAACAACATCACGACTCTGAAACAACAACACGACTCTGAAACGACAGCACGACTCTGAAACAACACGACTCTGAAACAACAGCACGACTCTGAAACAACAGCACGACTCTGAAACAACAACACGACTCTGAAACAACAGCACGACTCTGAAACAACAGCACGACTCTGAAACAACAGCACGACTCTGAAACAACAGCACGACTCTGAAACAACACGACTCTGAAACAACAGCACGACTCTGAAACAACACGACTCTGAAACAACACGACTCTGAAACGACACGACTCTGAAACAACAGCACGACTCTGAAACAACAGCACGACTCTGAAACAACATCACGACTCTGAAACGACAGCACGACTCTGAAACAACAGCACGACTCTGAAACAGCACGACTCTGAAACAACAGCACGACTCTGAAACAACAGCACGACTCTGAAACGACATCACGACTCTGAAACAACAGCACGACTCTGAAACAACAGCACGACTCTGAAACAACATCACGACTCTGAAACAACAACACGACTCTGAAACGACATCACGACTCTGAAACAACAGCACGACTCTGAAACAACAGCACGACTCTGAAACAACATCACGACTCTGAAACAACAGCACGACTCTGAAACGACAGCACGACTCTGAAACGACAGCACGACTCTGAAACATCACGACTCTGAAACAACATCACGACTCTGAAACAACAGCACGACTCTGAAACGACACGACTCTGAAACGACAGCACGACTCTGAAACATCACGACTCTGAAACGACAGCACGACTCTGAAACGACAGCACGACTCTGAAACATCACGACTCTGAAACGACAGCACGACTCTGAAACGACAGCACGACTCTGAAACAACACGACTCTGAAACAACAGCACGACTCTGAAACAACACGACTCTGAAACAACAGCACGACTCTGAAACAACATCACGACTCTGAAACGACAGCACGACTCTGAAACAACATCACGACTCTGAAACAACAGCACGACTCTGAAACGACAACACGACTCTGAAACGACAGCACGACTCTGAAACAGCACGACTCTGAAACAGCACGACTCTGAAACAACAGCACGACTCTGAAACAACAGCACGACTCTGAAACGACAGCACGACTCTGAAACGACAGCACGACTCTGAAACGACATCACGACTCTGAAACAACAACACGACTCTGAAACAACATCACGACTCTGAAACAGCACGACTCTGAAACAGCACGACTCTGAAACAGCACGACTCTGAAACAACAGCACGACTCTGAAACAACAGCACGACTCTGAAACGACAGCACGACTCTGAAACGACAGCACGACTCTGAAACGACATCACGACTCTGAAACAACAGCACGACTCTGAAACAACAGCACGACTCTGAAACAACAGCACGACTCTGAAACAACATCACGACTCTGAAACAACAGCACGACTCTGAAACAACAGCACGACTCTGAAACGACAGCACGACTCTGAAACAACATCACGACTCTGAAACGACAGCACGACTCTGAAACGACAGCACGACTCTGAAACGACAGCACGAGTCTGAAACAACAGCACGACTCTGAAACGACATCACGACTCTGAAACGACAGCACGACTCTGAAACAACACGACTCTGAAACAACAGCACGACTCTGAAACAACAACACGACTCTGAAACGACATCACGACTCTGAAACAACAGCACGACTCTGAAACAACATCACGACTCTGAAACAACAGCACGACTCTGAAACGACAGCACGACTCTGAAACGACAGCACGACTCTGAAACATCACGACTCTGAAACAACATCACGACTCTGAAACAACAGCACGACTCTGAAACGACACGACTCTGAAACGACAGCACGACTCTGAAACATCACGACTCTGAAACGACAGCACGACTCTGAAACGACAGCACGACTCTGAAACAACACGACTCTGAAACAACAGCACGACTCTGAAACAACACGACTCTGAAACAACAGCACGACTCTGAAACAACATCACGACTCTGAAACGACAGCACGACTCTGAAACAACATCACGACTCTGAAACAACAGCACGACTCTGAAACGACAACACGACTCTGAAACGACAACACGACTCTGAAACGACAGCACGACTCTGAAACAGCACAACTCTGAAACAGCACGACTCTGAAACAACAGCACGACTCTGAAACAACAGCACGACTCTGAAACGACAGCACGACTCTGAAACGACAGCACGACTCTGAAACGACATCACGACTCTGAAACAACAACACGACTCTGAAACAACATCACGACTCTGAAACAGCACGACTCTGAAACAGCACGACTCTGAAACAGCACGACTCTGAAACAACAGCACGACTCTGAAACAACAGCACGACTCTGAAACGACAGCACGACTCTGAAACGACAGCACGACTCTGAAACGACATCACGACTCTGAAACAACAGCACGACTCTGAAACAACAGCACGACTCTGAAACAACAGCACGTCTCTGAAACAACAGCACGACTCTGAAACAACAACACGTCTCTGAAACAACAGCACGACTCTGAAACAACAGCACGACTCTGAAACGACAGCACGACTCTGAAACAACATCACGACTCTGAAACGACAGCACGACTCTGAAACGACAGCACGACTCTGAAACGACAGCACGAGTCTGAAACAACAGCACGACTCTGAAACGACATCACGACTCTGAAACGACATCACGACTCTGAAACGACATCACGACTCTGAAACGACAGCACGACTCTGAAACAACACGACTCTGAAACAACAGCACGACTCTGAAACAACAACACGACTCTGAAACAACAGCACGACTCTGAAACAACATCACGACTCTGAAACAACAGCACGACTCTGAAACAACATCACGACTCTGAAACGACAGCACGACTCTGAAACAACAGCACGACTCTGAAACAACAGCACGACTCTGAAACGACAGCACGACTCTGAAACAACAGCAGCTTAGCTAAAGAAAAGCAGTGGTTTGAAAGAGGGGTCAAAGAAGCCTCCACAGAAATGTGTCTCTTAACAAGACTTTGTGCATAACTTCAAATCCTAACAACGCCGCCCAAGAAGTGACTTCCTGTTTCATTCCAGCACGCCAAAATAAAAGCACACAGCTCCTCTCATTGATTAATTCAGCAGGTATTTGCAACTTTACAAGAATATAATTAACCTGTTAAAGACCACCTATTTTGATGAACTCTCTCCTGGCTAAATTAAACAGTCACCTCTCCATATTAAAACTACTGTTAAAACTACATACTTTGTCCAAATTACTTATGTGAACCATCATAGGAATCAGGACAATAAGTAGCTTCTTTGTACATTTAGAAGGACATTGTGACAAAAACATGTAAAAAGGTTCTTTAGTTATAAAATTAATACAAATATAGCTTTTTTATATATTGAAATTACACATAAACTGAAAAGTCTTTCCTGAAAATATACTTCATAGCACAAACTCCAAACTGAGTACAGTTGTGACCTTACTGGTGCTCAGCATGTGTGCAAAATTTCAGAAGTCTAGGTCCAAGTATGTTGGATTTGTAAACTTTTCAGTGTTTTGGTGCTATATCTCATTAGCATTGTGCACAAACCTCCAAAGTGACAAATGTTATGAAAGAAAAAACATTTTCACAAATGTGTCAAACAAAGTGCAGCAGTAACAACAAACCTCCCAAAGTGGACTAAATCAAAGCAAAATGAAGTGGGTTATTTCTTTTCCATATTTATCTCAGTGCACAAAAGTGCGTCAGTCACACCTTCCCCCGAAACAAAATGGCTGCCTTGTTTACTCAGAAAACAGGTTTTACACGTCTTCATTCACTGTTGATCTGGACTATGGCAGATTGTTGGACAATAAATAAGATGGTGCTGGATCGAAACAGGAAGTCACTTCCTGATCGGCGTTGTGATTTGAAGTTATACTCATCAGAGTCAATTAGCATCAGCTACAAGAGCTAACGGTCACATAGCATCGAGCTAAAGGAGGACGTCATAAATGACCTCGTCTGCTTTAAGTGACGTCAGGCCAGCGCTGAACATCTTTAAAGTCGTCAGTTTCTGAAGTTTACATGAAACAGTTCCAGTCACAGCTAAGCTAGTAAGCTAGCTCGACAGGAAAATGTAATAATACCAAGAGCAGTTCGAACTACTGCTGGTTTTATTACGCCTTACAATATAGATCCCCTTTTTATCTCCCACCTGAACCGAGCACATTTTCTCCAGTTTGGCTTTACCCCAATCCAAAAGCTTCTGGAAAAAAGGTGTGAAAATAGCAACAAAACTGAGACGAAAACAATGATGGAAATGTGACAAAAAAGTGATGAAAAATTGACGAAGAAGAGGCAAAAATTTGATAAAAAATGGACGAAAAAATGACAAAAATGTGACAAAAAAATGACAAAAAATTGATAAAAGAATGACGAAAAAATAACAAAAATTAGTTTTAATCTGACGACGTGAGGCAAAAGATCGTCTCGGTTCAGGCGGGAGTTAAGAGGTTAAACAGGGGAAATGTGGAGGAGCTCAGTAGCTTCTATCTTCACCTGGTTTGGAGCTATAGAGGAGCAGAGGCTAAATGCTAAAGCCGTCTGTGTTTACGTGACTGAGGACACGCGTGAAGACCAGACAGGTACACATGAACTCGTCTAAGGTAAGAACACATCTCAGTATAGAAACACGGCCTGTTCCTTTAAGACCTTTTGGTTTTGAGCAGGTTTGTTTGGAAACTTAATGCATTCATTTGAATAATAAATCTGAATGTTTTTCACAGAAACAGAAACACCTGAAATAAAAGAAGCAGTTTTTCACATTAAATGATCATTGTCCTGTTTTCTCAGGGTAAGTCATGGGTTCGACTCCCGGAGTTTGTACCTGTTGAGTTCCCGTTCACTGTCAGGATTCCTGCAACAGAAGAGTCACATGACACAGATTAAAACGGAGCTCTCGATCGCCCAGTGTCTCAGGTTCAAAGCCATTATTACTGTAACTACAAAGGTCAGCTTCTAAATATAAATATCTGCAGTTTTTCTTTCCGGTTATCAGTGACCCTCATCTGCGGCTGTGGAGGAGCGGTGGTGAAAAGTCCCCTTATGTGACGCACTTGTGACAAACAGGATTTCCTTCCTTTCCTTCTTACAGGCGCCGTATTACTTGGTAAAAAAGAAATCATGCAAACTTAACATGCATTTATTTCAAACATGTTTTTGTTTTCATTCGGTTTGATGATCTGAATCCAAAAATCACATTAGTTTTGCTCAATCATTTATTTCATGTTTGACTTTTCTTGTTGCTGAAGTTTCTCGTCTTGATTGTTGGAACTGGGGCCGTGTTGATGTCGTCGACTAAAATATTTTAGTCAAAGTGATATTACGACTAAAATTGGACTAAAACTAAATTAAAAGTTTCTCCTGAGACTAAACTATGACTAAAATGTCCAGATATTTTATTCGAATAAAATAAGACTAAATCAAAATGAAAAGGAGAGACTAGAATCATCCAAACTTCTAATGACCGTCTGAAAGAGCCTCCGATCATTTGAATCAGGCGTCTCAGACATGCGGCCCGGGGGCCAAATGCGGCCCGTGAGGTAATTACTTATTTATATTATATGCAGCCCATCGGTAAATTGCACGTTTACATTTCCCATGATGCACCGCGCGGCAGGAAGGAGACGCGGCGCTTCTGCAGACGACTTATCAACTTTATTCAACAGAGAAACAGACTAAAAGCAGCGACTGAGAGAGAGGAGCTTCTGAAACAGGTGGAGACTCAGAACATGAGGAGAAACTTTTCAGCTAAACATGAGCAGGAAAAGTTACAGCTGCAGCAGCAGGACAAAAAGCACCTTTACATATTTACCTTTATGACTATGCAAAGCGAACACATTGTATTAGTGTTTAAAACAACAGTAAAGTGAGGAGCCTTTTCTCTCAGAGCTGCATTACCATGTGTCCTTAATAATCTTTATTAAGGACACATGATCCATAGTTAAATTAAAAATAGAGAATATGGAAATGTATTAAAATACTGCAAATAATTACAGCAACATTAACAGTAAAAGTATAAGCCCCATCAGTTCTAACTGTCGGTCACAAACAGGCCAGAGGTCAGAGGTCAGAGGTCAGTGACTCCACATTATTTACATGAGCTGAATCTGAGCTGATCTCAGACACACCAGAGTCTGGAAAAGTGTCCGAATCGACACATTCATTGATGTGTTTATTATCTGACAGAGTCATTGAAAATAAACACAGAACAAAACAAGTTTGAAGCTGATGCTTTTTGCTGGTGCTCATGATCAGCTCCAGTCCCTGTCGGGCTTTTCTGCACTATATGAAAATGACATTTGTTGTACATTTTGCATTTCTTTAACAGACTCACAGACAGAAACTGGACCTGACTCCTGAAACATCACTGATGCTGAACCAAAATGGGATTAACTACAAAAAACTAATCGTCTATGTCTGCAATTTCAAATGTAGAAGCTCAGCAAATGTTTGGCTGATTGGAAACCTCTAGAAGCTTAAATGTGCAGACAGGTAATGTACAGTTTATTTTAATTATATTATATATATATTAGTTATATTATAGCAAACAATAAAAAGTTGCTAAATCATAATTGACTAATATAAAAGGCTTCCTCTGTTGCGGCCCCCGACCAACACTGGATTCACATTTTTGGCTCAAAAACCCGACACAGACAAATGGATTATTCTGTAACTCAGCGTTATTTTATGAACCATAAACATGATTTTAGTGCATTTTCTATGAATAAATCAAATGTCTGTGTAAAGCCACCGCAACGCCACACTGTGTTCTTAACCTCTTAACTCCCGCCTGAACCGAGAGGATCTTTTTCCTCACATCATCAGATTTTTTTTCCAGCATTTTTTTGTTGGGTATTCAACTCATTTTTGTAACTTTTTTGTCATTTTCTTGTCAATTTTTTTTTTATCACATTTTTGTCACTTTTTAGTCATTTTTTTGGTCAAATTTTTGTAATTTTTTTAACCATTTTTTGTCAATTTCTTGTGACATTTTTGTCACATTTTTGTCACATTTCCATCATCGTTTTCGTCTCAGTTTTGTCGCTATTTTCACAGCTTTTTTCCAGAAGCTTTTGGATTGGGGTAAAGCCAAACTGGAGAAAATGTGCTCGGTTCAGGTGGGAGTTAAGGGGTTGAACCTCATCTTCTACTGAATCTCAAACTGATCCCGTCAGACCCAGCTCAGCAGGAGGGCCCGGCAGGACTGGGACGGGAGACCGTGTGGGAACCAGAAGGCCTGGGCGCATGTAGTGAGTGGTTGGTGGTGGTCGGAGGGGCCGATGGTGCAGACTGGTTGCCTCGCTTCTATGAGTCTACCCCAGGGCAGCTGTGGCTACAAGCTAGGAATTAGATATTAAAAAATCCCTCTGAAAAAATCTAAATATTGTTCAATCCAAGGCTGGAAAGTCTGCAGGAGCGACTGACGTGGAGAGTCGCCCCAATGAGAGAAAAATGGCTTTTTGAGGAAAATAATGATTTCCCATAAAAGTCTATGGAGAAACATTCAATCAGTGCAATATTTAACCTCTTACCACCCGCCTGAACCAAACGCCTTCTGTCCTCTTTGGCTATTATATAGGCCTGTGTAACAACTCATTTGAAAGCTAAGACCCACAAAACTGATCTTTTTCCTCGCGTTGTTGCTGTGTTGTGTCACCTTTGTTATGTTTTATTTTGTGTTTTTGTCACTTTTTTTTTTAGTCACTTGTTGGTTGACTTTCTGTTGCATTTTTGTCACATTTTTGTTGACATTTTGTCACTTTTTTGTTGAATTTTTGTTGAATTTTTATCGCATTTTTGTCACATTTTTGTTGAAATTTTGTCACTTTTTTGTTGAATTTTTGTCACTTTTTTGTTGAATTTTTGTTGAATCTTTGTCACTTTTTTGTTGAATTTTTGTTGATTTTTTGTCACTTTTTTGTTGAATTTTTGTTGAATTTTTGTTGAAACTTTGTCCTTTTTTTTGTTTGATTTTTGTCACTTTTTTGTTGAATTTTTGTCACATTTTTGTTGAAATTTTGTCATTTTTTTGTTGAATTTTTGTTGATTTTTTGTCACTTTTTTGTTGAATTTTTGTCACTTTTTTGTTGAATTTTTGTTGAATTTTTGTTGAAACTTTGTCATTTTTTTTGTTTGATTTTTGTCACTTTTTTGTTGAATTTTTGTCACATTTTTGTCGCGTTTACATCCTTGTTTTCTTCTCATTTTTTGTGGCTGTTTTGGTGCTTTTTTCCCAAGAATCTTTTTGATTGGGGTAAAGCCAAACTGGAGAAAATGGGATCCGTTCAGATGGGAGTTAAGAGGTTAAAAATGTTATTGTGAAGATTAGGTATAATTTTATTTCCAATTTGGCCCCAAACCTGAAAACAAATAGTTGTGCCTGTAGTGTCTCCCCTAAAGAGGAAATCTGCCCAAACTAAATGACCGACATCAGAAAACAAATCGATTGTTCTGAAAGCAGCGAAAAACACAATAAAGATCAAATCTGTAATCTCACATAAAAACAAACTCACCCCTATATTTATAACTGGCTCATTATTCACATTTTGTCTCTGAAAAGGTCATTTTTAGGCAAAAAACGGCTTCTTTTTAAATGAAAACTTACAATGACAGAAAAATAGCAGCAAAAAATAGCTCGTCTTTAGAGATGACGTCAAATTTAAAAAGTAAAAGAATAATTCCAACTCACCCCAGAGGAGCAGCCCCAGGACCAGCTCTCTGTGGGCCATGTCTGAACCAGGACTGAACCAGGACTGAAGCTGGTCTGAAGTCTTTCCTGTTTTTAACACATTCTTATCGGTTCATCTTCTCTCTGAAAACTGAATACTCCGCTCTGATTGGTCTGGGTGAATACTCCGCTCTGATTGGCTGGAGGGTGTAGGTTAAAAAGTGTCCGGCAACAGTTAAATCACCTTCTATCGACACAGACGCATCTCTGGAACCACCTTTATATGGTCACGTTTGAAAAAGAATCTAAACTTTCTCAAATTATTCAAAAACTACTTTAACAAACGCTGAATTAGGAAAATAGTTTCTACTAAATAAAGACACAAAGACATGGAGCAAAGTGGTTCAACAGCCCGTATTTATGGGCTGTTGAAGCACCTTGCTCCTTAAAGAGAGGGTATTCTGCTTTTTTCACTCACATAGCACCAGTCTATATCACACTACAATGATGACCAAACCTTCTGTTGGTCTGTAAATGCAGTAAATTAGAATAACTGCCTTGTATAAAATGTCTCTCTCAAAATGGCTGTAGTGAATGTCTTGAAATAGGCGTCTGTCTCTTTAAGAACCTCTGAGCCTTTAGACACGCCCCCTCCACACGCTGTCTGTGGCATCAGTGGGGAGGGGGTTCTGCTGAGGAGCAGTGGTTGGTTACTCGGCTGGTGACGAAAGCTCGGGGGCGTCTCCAGGAGGTGTGGGCGTTCCTAGGAGGACTCAGGCAAACCTATCCCTAAAATGGCCGCCATCAGAGTTTTTACAGATTACTCAGAAATACGTGAATGTGCCAAGGCAACACTTCAGGCATGTTTTTAATGAGGGAATGACAGAATAACATGAGGTAAAGCTTGAAAAAGTCCATTTTGCATAATACCCCCCCTTTAAATAACAGAGAATGCTAGCATGGTGCTTCGTGTTAGCAGCGTGATAATGCTAGCGCTAGCTAGCACTAGCTACGACAGCCGTTTTTTTGCTTCTACTGAACAATCAGCTGTGAACATCCATAAACATACAATATAAACATCCATATGGGCCCGATTTACACTTGACTTTATTTGTATGTGATAAAAAAGTTTGTCTTTCGTCAGAAAATGGCTAAAAAGAGGGAAAAAATGTGTTTCCCAAAAGATTCTGTTTTCCCCCTGGGCGAGGCCACGCCCCCTTCTATGCCGTCTGTATCTACATCCCTCCACTGCAGCTGTTTCCATAGAAACAAACAAGAGCTGGAACTAGCTTCAGGTGAAACAGATAAAACAGTAGAACATGAGGTGAGACTCCGCCCAGATTCAAGTCTTTTGCAGACACTGACATGTTTTCATCCCAGATTGCCCCGTGTTTGGCTCCATCCATCTCCCCATCAACTATAACCATGTTCCCTGTCCCTGCTGAAGAAAAGCCCCCCCTGAGCATGATGCTCTCGCCCCCACTCTGTCTGACAGGGGGGCTGGTGTTTTGCTTCTGCCACATGTTTGTACATCCCCCATGTGGCTTTGTTCAATTGTTTTCTTATAAAAATGCCTCTGCCATAAAGGCCAGATTTGTGCAGTTCCGACTAACAGTTGTTCTGTGGACAGTTTCCCCCACCTGAGCTGCAGCTCTCTGCAGTTCATCCAGGGTCACCAGAGGCTTCTCTGTAACAGCTGTGGTCAGGTCTGTCCTGGTTCAGTCAGTGAGTTTAGGAGGACGGCCGGGTCTTGGTAGGTTTGCAGTGATGTCAGACTCTTTCCATTCCTGGATGGTGGATTTAACCTCTTAACTCCCGCCTGAACCGAGAGGATCTTTTTCCTCACGTCATCAGATTGTTTTTCCATCATTTTTTTGTTGGGTATTCAACTCATTTTTGCAGCTTTTTTGTTACATTTTTGTCATTTTTTTCGGCAATTTTTTATCACATTTTTGTGATTTTTTTTTGTCTTTTATTATCACATTTTGGTCATTTTTTGTAATTTGTTTGTAATTTTTTTCACATTTTTGTAATTTTTTCGTAATTTTTTCGTAATTTTTTTTGTCACTTTTTTTGGTCACATTTTGTCACATTTTTGTGATTTTTTCCAAAGAAAAATTTTAGCAATTTTTTGTCATTTTTTCACATTTTTGTCATTTTTTCGTAATTTTTTTGTTAATTTTTTTGTAATTTTTTTGTCAATTTTTTTGTCAATTTTTTTGTCAATTTTTTTGTCACATTTTTGTGATTTTTTTCTAAAGAAAAATTTTAGCAATTTTTTGTCATTTTTTCACATTTTTGTCATTTTTTCATAATTTTTTTGTAATTTTTTTGTAATTTTTTTGTAATTTTTTTTGCACATTTTGTCACATTTTTATCATTTTTTTGTCATTTTTTTGTAAATTTTTTATCAACTTTTGTCACATTTTTGTCATTTTTTTGTCATTTTTTTACCACATTTTTGTAATAATTATTTTGTCACATTTGTCATTTATATCAGGAAGCTTCTGAAGGCAAGTGTTTCACTCAAAGGAAAGGGGTGCAGATACTTTTGCAAACCCCACTTTTCTGATTTTATTCACTTCACGATTGTCACTTAGTGCGTCTTTCACATAAAATTTCCCCTAAATATATTCATGTTGTCGGGCCATCGCGTGGGTGAAATGTGTGATAGTGACGTGGTGGAAAATGAGGCTGAACTTTGATGAAATGTCTGATATAAAACGAGGGGATGGATCTATCAGACACGATCAGTGCAGGCTTCGCTTCACAGACTCCAGGATGTAACGAAAACATCACAGGCTCCAAACAGAGACGTGTGAGTTTAATAACCTCTTAACTCCCGCCTGAACCGAGAGGATCTTTTTCCTCACGTCATCAGATTTTTTTTCCATCATTTTTTTGTTGGGTATTCAACTCATTTTTGTAACTTTTTTGTCATTTTTTTTGTCATTTTTTTGTCACATTTTTTGTCATTTTTTGTGGTCATTTTTTGATGATTTTTTATAATTTTTTTGTCCAATTTTTATCACATTTTTTGTTATTTTTTCATCACATTTTTTGTCCTTTTTTTTGTCCTTTTTTGTCATTTTTGGTTAAGGTTTTGTAATTTTTTTGTCAAATTTTTATCAAATTTTTGTCATTTTTTCGTCAATTTTCATCACATTTTCTGTCCTTTTTTTTTTCATTTTTTGTCACATTTTTGTCACTTTTTGGTAATTCTTTGTCAATTTCTTGTGTCATTTTTGCCACTTTTTCATAAATTTTTCATCCCTTTTTTGTCACATTTCCATCCTTGTTTTCGTCTCAGTTTTGTCGCTATTTTCGCAGCTTTTTTCCAGAAGCTTTTGGATTGGGGTAAAGCCAAACTGGAGAAAATGTGCTCGGTTCAGGCGGGAGTTAAGGGGTTAAAGGTGCACAGTGTCCTCATCACAGGCCGTTCCCAAACTGTGGGTCACGGACCAGAGGTGAGAGAATGTGACCATGTGACCAGAGTCTGACAGTGGCTTAGTGGTTAGTGGTCCTGACACAGCAGGGCAGGGTCATTATGTTCCCTGCTGCACAGTAACTGTTTTGGACATGGGGTCGCTCTTCATCGATCAGACTTGGGACGCAGCTGTGGGGCCCCCCCGAGTGGATTTTTGCTCAGGGGCCCCAGAAGGTCCGGCACCGGCTCTGCTTAACCCCCACCTGAACTGAGCACATTTTCTGCAGTTTGGCTTTGCCCAAATCTAAAAGCTTCATGAAAAAGTGTCAAAATAGCAACGAAAATGAGATAAAAACACAACAAAAAAGTGATGAACAAGCAACAAAAAAAAGTCTAACTAAAGAGCGACAAAAACAAGCCAGAAAAGCAACAATAACACAATAAACAAGAGCAAAAAGTAATGAAAAAAAACACAAAAATGTGTGAAACGAAGCAGCGATAAAAAGGTTTTCAAAAAGCAACAAGAAACGACAAAAAGCAGCAAAAAAAATCTACGAAATGCAACGAAAAAGACACGAAAAACTTAAAATGTGACATTAACGCGGCGACAACGCAACAAAAAAGTCACTATCGGTTTTGTAGGTCTTAGCTTTCAAATGAGGCGTTGCTCTGGCACATAGGCTGCAAACTCTCCAGTCGAGAAGCTTTAAGATTTGGGTAAAGCCGAACTGCAGAAAATACGCTCGGATAAAGAGGTTCAACATTTATTCTGGAAATCAAGCTTGGATTAAAAAATGATGTTGTTACTTCCTGGACATTCCTCACTCACATTTTTTATTACTATGACATTTATCAAAATAAAAGTCTGGGTTGGGTAAAATATATACATTTTTCAAAATAAAACCACAGAGGAAACAGAAATGACAGATGCTCAGACGGCTACATTAGCATGATGTTAGCATGTAGCTTGTTCATACTTGTAGCTCCATCTTTCCTCTAGATTTCCCTCAGTGCCTCTGAATAACAAACCTCAGCAACAGCGGATAAATATATAATAATAATAATAATAATAATAATAATAATAATAATAATAATAATAATAATAATAATAATAATTAATAATAATATATCAGGTCCATAAACAAAAGCTCCAGAAAAACATGATTCTGATTGTGATTATTCTATTAAAACTTTTATCAATAAATGTTCAACCCCTTAACTCCCACCTGAACCGAGCCCATTTTCTCCAGTTTGGCTTTACCCCAGTCCAAAAGCTTCTGGAAAAAAGGTGTGAAAATAGCAACAAAACTGAGACGAAAACAATGATGAAGATGTGAAAAAATTGACGAAAAATTTACAAAAAATGATGAAAAAATGATGAAAAAGTGGCAAAAATGTGACAAAAAATGGACAGATAATTGACAAAAAATGATGAAAAATGTACAAAAAAGTGAGAAAACTTAGACAAAAAACTGACAAATAAAGGACAAAAAACGGACAAAAAATTGACAAAAAATTAACAAAAAAGTTACAAAAAATGAGTTGAAAACCCCCCCAAAAATGATGGAAAAAAATCTCATGACGTGAGGAAAAAGATCCATTTAGATGAGTTTTGTAGATCTTAGCTTTCAAATGAGGTGTTGCACTGGCCTACAGGTTTTGGGTAAAGCTGAACTGGAGAAAATGCTCTCGGTTCAGGCGGGAGTTAAGAGGTTAATAATGATCCGGACTGTCGCTTCATAAAACACTGATGACATTTGTATTGCACTTATACGGAGCCCTGGAAGTGACATTAGACAAAAAAAAATTGAGGGGTGAAAAAAAAAAGAATTATTTTTTGAAGAAATATTTTACAACACAAATCATCTCGGGGGAACGTGATAATTTTCTCATCATTGATCACGTTCCCCCGATATATTTTATATATTATATATATATATATATATATATATATATATATAAAAATTCACCCCTCAAATTTCTTTGCCTGATGGTAAATGGTCTCAACTTATAAAGCGCTTTTTCCACCTACATTAGGCACTCAAAGCGCTTTACAGCAAGGATCCACTCACCCATTCACTCTCATTCATACACCAATGTACGCAGACACTGGGGGCACTGTGGGTGAAGTGTCTTGCCCAAGGACACAACGACAGTGTGCACCTTCTGGAGGTGGGATTCGAACCCCTGACCGTCCGATCATGAGACGACCCGCTGTACCATCTGTGCCACTGTCGCCCCCAATGTGACTTCCAGGGCTCCGTACACTTAAGCCTGTGATAGATTAAATTAAAGTTCATTGTCTGCAAGAAAAAGACTGAACAACTGTGTTTCCCGAAACATACTTCCTTTTTTCAAAAAGTGTTTTTACCCAAGATAATTTTCTCATTCCCCGACATAATTTGTGGTGTAAGAATTATATATATACACGTATATATCTTTTTTTTCACCCCCCACATTTTTTTTGTCTGATGTCCCTTCCAGGGCGCCGTATGTTTGAGATGAATAATAATCAAAGTAATACATTTTATTTCCCAAAGTGCTACATAATTCGAAAACAATACAAACCATAAAATCAACATACAACATTTTAAGGACAGAGCAAAGGCCTTTCGAAGTAAATGTCTGTGGCGCCCTCAGGTGTTTGGGCAGGGCATTGCACAGCCTCAGGGTGAGCGTAGTGAGTGAGTTTCCCTCATTAACCCCTTAACTCCCACCTGAACCGAGCACTGATCCAGCTTTACCCCAATCCAAAAGCTTCTGGAAAAAAGGTGTGAAAATAGCAACAAAACTGAGACGAAAAACAAGGATGGAAATGTGAAAAAAGTGAGAAAAAAATGGACAAAAAATGACAAAAAGTGAGAAAAATTTGACGAAAAATTGAGAAAAAATGGACGAAAAAGTGACAAAAAACTGACGAAAAAATTGACAAAAAAATTCTAAAAAATTGACAAAAAAGGAAGAAAAAAGTCACGAAAAATTGACAAAAAGTGAGAAAAATTTGACGAAAAATTGAGAAAAAATTGACGAAAAAGTGACAAAAAAGTGACAAAAAAACGGACAAAAAAATTCTAAAAAATTGACAAAAAAGGGAGAAAAAAGTCACGAAAATTTGACAAAAATGAGATGGCTGCCCAACAAAAAAAGGGATGAAAAAAAATCTGATGATGTGAGGAAAAAGATCAATTTAGTTTTGTAGGTCTTAGCTTTCAAATGAGGTGTTGCCTACAGGATTTGGGTAAAGCTGAACTGGAGAAAATGCTCTCGGTTCAGGCGGGAGTTAAGAGGTTAAATATGACGACACACTTTGATCCAAAAGCTCCATGTCGGGGTTTGTCGACCCGGGTCAGATGAACCTGCAGCTTCATCGTGGGGCCCTCGGCTCCAACAACCGAATCTAGGGCTAAGACAAAAGCTCGACAGCGCCCCCTTGCTCTGGGCAGGGAGGTCGGCGAGGGCTGATGATCTCTGTGGCTTTAGTATTATTACAATCATTATGGACATCATAAACACATCTCTCACTCACTATAGAAACAAACCTGCATCAGATAAACATTGCAAAGGGAAACTTTAGTCTTTTTTATTATTCTGACATTTAACCTCTTAACTCCCACCTGAACGGATCCCATTTTCTCCAGTTTGGCTTTACCCTAATCAAAGATTCTTGGGACAAAAGCACCAAAACAGCCACAAAAAATTAGAAGAAAACAAGGATGTAAACGCGACAAAAATGTGACAAAAACTGAACAAAAAAATGACAAAAATTCAACCAAAAAGTGACAAAAATTCAACAAAAATGTGACAAAAACTCAAAAAAATGTTTTACAAAAATTCAACAAAAAAATGACAAAAACTCAAAAAAATGTTTTACAAAAAGGCCAGTGTAACAACTCATTTGAAAGCTAAGATCTACAAAACTCATCTAAATGGATCTTTTTCCTCACGTCATCAGATTTTTTTTCCATCATTTTTTGGGGGGGTTTCAACTCATTTTTGTTACTTTTAAATTTTTTGTCAAATAGTATTTTTTTTTGTCACTTTTTGTCACATTTGTCCTTTTGTTGACAATTTTGTGTCCATTTTTTGTAAAATTTTTGCCACTTTTTCATCATTTTTTGTCATTATTTTGTAATTGTTCGTAAATTTTTTTGTCCTTTTTTGTAAATTTTTTGTGACATTTTTGTGACTCTTTTTCATCATTTTTTGTCAATTTTTCTGTCCTTTTTTGGTCAGTTTTTTGTCAAAAAATTGTCAATTTTTTGTCAATTTTTTGCCACTTTTTCATCATTTTTTGTCATTATTTTGTCACTGTTTGTCAATTTTTTGTGACATTTTTGTGACATTTTCGCCTCTTTTTCATCATTTTTTCCTCATTTTTTGTCAATTTTTTAGTCCTTTTCTGTCCGTTTTTTGTCAAAGTTTTCTCACTTTTTTGCCAATTTTTTGTCACATCTTTTGTCAATTTTTGCCACTTTTTCATAATTTGTTGTCAAATTTTTGTCCATTTTTTGTCCATTTTTTGCCACGTTTTCATCATTTTTTCATCATTTTTTCATCATTTTTTGTCAATTTTTCGTCAATTTTTCGTCAAAGTTTTCTCACTTTTTTGTCACTTTTTTGTCAAAGTGTTCTCACTTTTTTGTCACATCATTGTTTTCGTCTCAGTTCTGTCGCCATTTTCTCACCTTTTTTCCAGAAGCTTTTGGATTGGGGTAAAGCCAAACTGGAGAAAATGGGCTCGGTTCAGGTGGGAGTTAAGGGGTTGAGGCGATTTACATCTGGTCGAAGGCGACGTCCGTGTGCTCTTCTTCAGGGGAGGCTCTGTATCTCCTGGCTCTCCGTGCACTCTCACCACGCCCCCTGGTGGCCTGGAACGACACCACACACATGAACCAGAGTTAATAATAATAATAATAATAATCCATTTTATTTGTATTGCACTTTACACATGAAAAACACGTCTCAAAGTGCTACAGAACATAACAATAAAAACACGTAGCATATTAGTAGTAAAAACACAAACTAAACATACTAAGAGAAAGCCTCAGAAAATAAGTGGGTCTTCAGTTGACTTTTAAAAACCTCGATAGACTGTGGTGCCCTCAGATGGTTGGGAAGGGCGTTCCACAGTCTGGAAGGCCCTGTCTCCCATCATGCGGAGCTTTGTCTTGGGGACCAGGAGGTGGAGCTGTCAGAGGAGCTGTCGGGTTGGTTTGTGGTTGTTGATGAGTTCTTTAAAGGACTAGGCCACCGTGTTTACATACTGAGATATGTTCTTACCTGAGCTTTGACGAGTTCTTTAGGACCTGTCTGGTCTTCACCCGTGCCTTCAGTCACGTAAACACAGCGCAGACGGCGTTAGCATTTAGCCTCTCCCTCTCTCCTCTATAGCTCCAAAACAGGTCAAGATAGAAGCTACCAAGCTCTTCCAGGAGTAGTTCGAAATCCGCGCAGTAATCTTCACTTTACTGTGCGGATGCCAAACTACTCCTGGTATTATTACGACTTACAAAATAGTTCCCCCTTTTATCCGCTTAGAAAATCCACATTGTTTAATTGTGTGTAATTATACTTTGTAGTGGAACACTTCACGTAACCATATTTAAATAGGGAAAACGTGGAAGAGCTTGGTAACTTCTATCTTGACCAGTTTTGGAGCTATAGAGGAGAGAGGGAGAGGCTAAATGCTAACGCCGTCTGCGCTGTGTTTACGTGACTGAAGGCACGGGGGAAGACCAGACAGGTCCTAAAGAGCTCATCAAAGCTAAGGTAAGAACATATCTCAGTGTGTAAAAACGGTGGCCTATTCCTTTAAGGCAGTGGTTCTCAACCTTTTGGAGCCGCGACCCCCATTATAACAGTTAAAGGGGTTCGTGACCCCCCCGCCCGGGTCACGCCGTGAGAAATCGGAACATTATCCTACATAATTTGTAAAAAACTAAGAAAAAAACAAATGGCTATAATAAAATTCATCAAATTACGAACATATAATGGCACTCTGGTAACATAGCAAACACATGCAACAATAAAATATTATAATATACGCTAAAAAAAAGTATGCATATTTTATCTACATGATCTGGCGACCCCCCAAATTCATCTCGCGACCCCCTTGGGGGTCCCGACCCCCAGGTTGAGAACCACTGCTTTAAGGTACACCGGTGCGCTGCCGTAGACACACTGACAGGTCAGGAGGCAGATCTTGTACTCAATCCTGAACCTAACAGGAAGCCAGTGGAGTTTATGAAGGATGGGTGTGATGTGTTCAGATTTACGCACCCTCATCAGGACCCGGTCAGGGATCCCGATGAGGAGTGCATTGCAGTAGTCGGGCCTGGAGGAGACAAAGGCATGAACCAGCCTCTGCATTGGAAAGGGAGAGGGAGGGGCGGAGTTAAGACTTATTTAGTCTTTATTTAATATTCATCATAATCATGTTTAATCGTGGTCCTCGACTTCATGGAGCTGCTTCCACATGAATGAAGCACAGACCTGTTCATTTGACAGTGAATTTAAATGATATGAGGCTTTTTCAGACGGTCAGTAGAAGTTTGGATGATTTTAGTCTCTCCTTTTCATTTTTATTTAGTCTTATTTTAGTCGACTAAAATATCTGGACATTTTAGTCCGAGTTTTAGTCTCATGAGAAATTTTTTATTTAGTTTTAGTCCAATTTTAGTCGTCAAAAATATCACTTTGACTAAAATTAAGACTAAATATTTTAGTCGACGAAATTAACACTGGTTTGCAGTCATTTCTGTCCGTCTCCCCAGGGGAAACTGAAGCTACAAACCGTATATAGAGCTCACCACCACAGAGTGTGGAGTGTCACATGTAAAGCGCTTTGTGACCGAGTCTGTGAAAGGCGCTTTATAAATAAAGCTCTTAGAAGGCTCTGCTGACCCCCACAGGACGAAGACGGGACTACACAGAGTTTAAATGGTCAGGCTCTTCCTGGAAACCAGCAGATGTCAAAAGTACTTGAAGTCGAAGCACTGATACTTAGGAAAAAAAAATACTACAGTGCAAGTGCTGCTGCAACGAGGGTACTTCAGTAAAAGTACAAAAGCACTTTAAAGGGACTAGATGCAAGTGCTGACACCGCCCTGTCCATCTCACACTCCATCCGCCCCTCACTGAGAACAAGACCCCGAGACGTTCGGGACAAGACTTATTTAGTCTTTATTTAATATTCATCATAATCATGTTTAATCGTGGTCCTCGACTTCATGGAGCTTCTTCCACATGAATGAAGCACAGACCTGTTCATTTGACAGTGAATTTAAATGATCTGAGGCTCTTTCAGACGGTCAGTAGATGTTTGGATGATTTTAGTCTCTCCTTTTCATTTTTATTTAGTCTTATTTTAGTCGACTAAAATATCTGGACATTTTAGTCCGAGTTTTAGTCTCATGAGAAACGTTTAATGTAGTTTTAGTCCAATTTTACTCGTCAGAAATATCACTTTGACTAAAATTAAGACTAAATATTTTAGTCGACGAAATTAACACTGGTGTTAAATGATAGGTTGGGGTCAAGTCGAACCCCCAGGTTTGTAACAGAGGGTGTGAGGGGAATGTCATGGCCTGCAAATGAGTAAACGGTCAGGGGGGGGATCGGAGTTGGTGTGGGGTCCCAATGAGGAGACCTTCTGTTTTGGAGCTGTTTAACTGAAGGAAGTTGTCAGTCATCCATGCCCTTGTCTCCTCCAGGTAAGCAGTTAATGTGGGGAGTGATGATGTGGGGGATGTGGGGTCCAACCTGACATAGAGCTGAGCATCATCAGCATAGCAGTGGAAGGCAACTCCATGCCTGCTGATGATGTGGCCCAGGGGGAGAATACAGATGGAGCAGAAGGTGGGGCCGAGGACTGAGCCTTGGGGCACTCGACAGGTGACGGTGTGGGGCCTCGACCTGGCTCCCCCCAGGGCCACATACTCAACTCTATCAGTCAGGTAGGACCGAAACCACTGGAGTGCTGTGTGTGAGATGCCGATGTAGTGCTGCAGACGGTGAAGGAGGATGGTGTGGTCCACGGTATCCAAGGCGGTCCATGAGAGGTCCAAGAGCAGGAGGAGGGATGGAGAGCCCTGGACAAGAGCCACAAGCAGATCATTTGTGACCCTGACCAGGACTGTCTCTGTACTATGAGCGGAGCGGAAACCGGACTGAAATGTTTCGTACAGACTGTGTGAGTGAAGGTGGTTGACAATTACTTTTTCAATGACTTTGGAGAGAAATGGGAGGTTAGAGATGGGTCGGTAATTTGACAGAGTGTCTGGATCGAGGGAGGGTTTCTTAAGAGTTAGAGTTAGAAACTGGAGGTTGAACATGACGGGGTGACGGTGGTACCTGGCGGCGGTAGTAGAAGTAGGGGATGAGGTTGAGCGGCTGCAGCAGGAGGAGGACCAGCGCTCGGAGGAGGAGGGAGGAGCCGGTCACTGGAACAGATCAAACACACGTCACTCACCAGCTCTGACTGAAGCTGATCGTCCCAACAGAAGCTTTTCCCTTACCTCCCGCAGAGATGTGGAGGGAGCTGTTGGAGGAGAAGCTGTGGTTGAACATCTGCAGGTGGTAAACGCAGGTGTAGCTCCCGCTGTGGGCGGAGCCGCCGTCAGTAAACAGGAAGTGGGCGGAGTGATTGACGGCTGGCAGGGTGTGGTTGAGGGTGGGGGAGAGCAGCTGGAAGGAGCCCCCCGGGTACTGAGGCTCCACGGAGCAGGTGACCCGGAAATATCCGCCCGTCAGGACCCGGACCGCGCCCTGTGCCCGCGGCGCCCACACGCCCTCAGACACTGACACCTCCGGGACCTTCAGCAGCCCTGCACACGTTAAAGACACATTATGGAACATCGACGTCTGAGTCTTTAACCTCTTAACAGAGAAAACAGCCCAACGGTCCTCCGAGAGGCGGGATGGAAGATGGACCAAACAGGACGGACAACACGGAAACGACCGGAACGGAAAACACGAATCAGGAAAGGATCCTAAGAGAATGCAGCTGTGGGTGGTCTAAAGTTACAACATACCAGGGCTTGTGAATCCACCAGAGGAAAGCGAAATGCTCAAATAACATCACTCGGATGGAAGATTGCGCTGCAACAGCAGGTCAGACAAGGAGGAACGGTAGCCAGGATGAGCACCACAGTGCTACTGAGCCCAACATTGCACCAAACAGAGTCGAGCCTAATCAGCCCCTGCCAGAGATTTCGCAGCAGCTTTTAATCCCACAACTGCATCTGCCAACCGAACCAGCAGGCATTAACCCAACGAAATCAACTGAGTTGCCGAGCGCCAGGAACAAGGTCAAGTGGCCAAAAGCAAGTGAGAAGGCTGAGTGGAAAGACTTGAGTCTACATACCATCCTCAAGAACTCCCTGAGAGGTAACACAACTTCCAAACGGAACATCTTTGGAGACATCATCTACACTCAAGGTAAAGAAAGATTCGGAGAACTGTAGCAGAGGAAAATCTCCCCGAAGCAGGGTGGAAGACGGGAGAAAGAGATTCTGAAACTAGTTAAGGAACGTCGCCTCCTTCGGAAGGCTTGGAGGAAAGCAGAAGACCAAGAGAAGGAGGGCCTGGAATGTGTGTGGCATCAGATTAGGGGACGGCTGACTCACCTCAGGAGAGCTGAGAGGATCAGGAAACGCAGAAGCCGGAAGGAAAAAAGAATCAAGTTTTCTCCGGGACCCATTCAAGTATGCCCGCAGCCTATTGGAGGAGAAAAGGAATGGGACCCTACACACAACAGAGCGGGAGTTAGAAAACCACATAAAATCAGCGATCGGCGATAACCTTCGTAAAATTCCTCTAGGTCCATCAGGCTATCTCCCTGACCCTCCAGAGCCATCTTCACCGTTTGACACCACACCACCAAAATGGTCCGAAGTGCCCCAGGTGGTAACTCGAGCAAGAACTGCATCAGCACCCGGCCCAAACGGCGTTCCTTACAAAGTTCACAAGAACTGCCCGCACGTCCTCAGGCTGCTTTGGAAGATGATGTGTGTTGCCTGGAAAACGAAGCCCATCCCACCAGCACGGTGCAGGGCAATCACCATTTTCATTCCCAAGGAGAAAGACTCACAGAAGATCAACCAATTCAGAGGTATTGCTCTACTTAATGCAGAGGGGGAGATTTTTTTCTCTGTATTGGCAAGACGCATGTCCAGCTACCTCCTGTCCAACAAATACATCGACACCAGTTGCCAAAAGGCAGAGGTCCCAGGCTTTCGGGGCTGTGGTGAGCACTCAATGATGAATCCAAACAGCCACCCAGCTCCACCACCCAGAGATGTTCCGGGATTAAAGGAGTGAAACATCTATGAAGCTCCCGGCTGATGACCCTGCAGCTGTCCAAAAGGCACGGGCGGAAGTGCATCAAGCAGAAATGCTATGCAGGTGGTGACACTTGTGCTCAAATCTAATTTAACAGCAGTGCTTTATGGAGGACGAACTGTCATGTTCCTCACGCTGCAGCACATTTCCTTCACAGAGTGGATCAGGTGTTGATCGTGGTCAGTAATGTTGGTCCACTCCCCGACAATGACTGTTTTTTAACCAATATGTGAGATAATGGGTCTGTTTTGTTTCTAGAAAAAGTTCTGTGTCTTTGAGCTCTGCCTTGTGTTAATAATTGTAATGTAGAATTAACACAGATGAAGAATTGAAAGGTCACCTGTGCACACCACCACCACACCGGATCCTGAGAGCCCAGCGGAGACACAGTGTTTCACAGAGGACCTCTTCTTCACACAGTCTGAATCGACGAGCCACGCAGGACTTCTGTCAGTCTGTGGTTTCTGCTCTGCTTTCACTGTAGAAACAGCCGAGCCGCAGTCCAGGCTCCGACACACGACGGACGAAGCCTCCAGGTCCCATGAGGGGTAGGGCTCCATTGGTCTCCAGTCTCCACTGTGCTTCACCTCCACCGTCCCCTCACAGCGACTGGTCCCTCCCACCAGCCTCAGCGGCTCTGGACACAAGAGACAGGTGAACCCCGCCCCTTTACCTGGCCCCGCCCCTTTACCTGACCCCTGGCCCCGCCCCTTTCCCTTTACCTGCGCAGGTGAGGTTGAGAGCTGAGCAGGTCTCTGGACGGGTCTCGGTCCTGGTCCGATTACAGTCCATCAGCTTCGACTCGTTGCCCTCACAGTGGAACATCTGCCCCAGAGGAGAGAGCGCCCCCTGGAGGAGAGGAGCCCCACAGCCCAGCTCCCTGCACAGCACCTCTGCCCCGGGACGGTCCAAGGCCCCGTCACAGACTCCAGTCCAGGACTGGTTCAAGGACTGGTCCCAGATCTGCAGATATCCCGAACACAGGCTCCGCCCCCAGACCAGCCGCACCGAGTCTGTGGAAACATCACAGTCTGAGCTACAGTGTGTGCACCATTATGAAGCCTCTGAGGTTTGTTTCCACATGTTGTTGTGGACTCTTAGTGTCTTTTCAGACTCAGTGTGGAACTGAAAGGCTGAAGTGTCTCAGGTCATGTTTGTAATGAGGAGATGTTTGACCAAAGCAGGTCCACACGCTGAACCAGGAGAAGAATTATTATGCAGCTGTTTCTCCTCACACAACAAAGGAAGGAAAAGATCTGAAAAACCCTGAAAAATCTCAAACTGTTCATCGCTGGTCAGAGGGATGTAGTTTCATAGAAAATATTGAGACCGGACACACAACCAAACGATTTGATTCCAACAGGGACGTAAGACTGAAGCATAAAGCCCGTCAGGAACCCGTTTTGTGACTGACCTGAAGTGCCCAGAAGTACGAGGTGCTCAGAGACACTGACGGTGTGAGAAACACCTTCATGTTTGATGAAGTCTCTGACAGTTCCTTTGACTCTTTTTCTGTCTCACTCAGAGTCATTTACTGTGTTTGATGATTCTGTGTCACGTCCCAATAAGTTCTGAATTTCAAGACGATTACACGGACGAGTCTGCACAGCCCGGCACGGCTAGAAGGTCCCGGGTTCGATTCCCACTGGGGCCTTTCTGTGGAGTTTACATGTTCTCCTGTGTCTGCGTAGGTTTCCTCCGGTTTCCCCTACCACTAAAAACATGTACAATAGGCCAGGATGAATGAGAGTGTGTTCTAGAATGCACACATGGAGGCTACAACCTGGTGTGGCTTGTTTACATGCATGTGTTACACTTTTGATAGGTGGGCCAACTCCTTCTTGGTGCAACATATTTATTTCCGGTGGCACAAGCTGCAAAACATGTACAAATGTTATTACTACGGAGCTGCCTTTGTTTCTCTCATATCACGCACTGGCAGGACTTCTTACAAAACAATACTCAAAGTCTGGAGTTGAACAAATTTACAATATTCACAATGACTGAGCAAAAACCTTGTTACCTGTTTTTAACTACCTTTCAATCATGTCTTTAATCACTTATTTATTCACGTATGTATCTTTTGTCATTACCGTTCTACTGTACCATTATACTACTTGAAACTTGACCTACTGTACTGTGTGACTCCATTTTCCTGCCTTAGCACACGTACACATAACTGAGGTGCTCATGGTGGCAACAAAACACAAAAAAAGTTCATCTGGAAATCCCTTCCACACAAATTGCCCCTCGCGCAGTACTAGTACGCACATCTGAGTACCTATTTCACGAACACAACCTCGTACTGTATTAAATGGTATTTTGCTTGGTCACCGCGGTAACCATTGGACCAACGTCCGCCATCTTAGAAACGCTAACTTGGTCTGATACTCGTCTTAACCCCTTAACTCCCACCTGAACCGAGCACATTTTCTCCAGTTTGGCTTTACCCCAGTCCAAAAGCTTCTGGAAAAAAGGTGAGAAAATAGCAACAAAACTGAGACGAAAACAATGATGGAAATGTGACAAAAAAGTGAGAAAACTTTGATGTTAAAGTGGCAAAAATGTCACAAGAAGTTGACAAAAAAATGGCAAAAAAAATGACAAAAATGTGACAAAAATGTGACAAAAATGTGATAAAAATTTGACAAAAAATGACAAAAATTTGATAAAAATTGACAAAAATTTGATTAAAAAAAATGCCGAAAAAATTACAAAAAAATGTGACAAAAAATGACAAAATGTGACAAAAAATGACAAAAATGTGACAAAAATGTGACAAAAATGTGATAAAAATTTGACAAAAAATGACAAAAATGTGACAAAAATTGACAAAAATGGGACAAAAAATTGACAAAAAATGACAAAAAATTGATAAAAATTTGATCCAAAAAATTGACAAAAATTGACAAAAAATTGATAAAAATTTATAAAAATTTGATTAAAAAATTACGAAAAAATGACAAAAATGTGACAAAAATTGATCAAAATGTGCAAAAAAAATGACGAAAAAATGACAAAAATGTGACAAAAAATGACAAAACATTGATCAAAATTTGATCAAAAAAATTGACAAAAATTGACGAAAAAATTACAAAAATGTGATAAAAATTGATAAAAATTTGATTAAAAAATGACGAAAAAATGACAAAAATGTGACAAAAATGTGACAAAAATGTGATAAAAAATTGACAAAAAATGACAAAAAATTGATAAAAATTTGATCCAAAAAATTGACAAACAATTTTGAAAAAATGTAAACTTTCTCTAATTATTCAAAAACTACTGTAACAAATGCTGAAATATGAATATAGTTTCTACTAAATAAAGATACAAAGACATGGGGAGGAGCAAAGTGGCTCAACAGCCCATAAATACATGAATAACAGAGAATGCTAACATGATGCTACATGCTAGCATCGGGCTAATGCTAACGGTTAGCTCGCGCTAGCTACAAACTGCCGTTTTTTCACTTCTACTGAACAATCTGCTGTGGGAAAATATCCGTATGGACCTGATTTAGACTTGACTTTATGTATGTGATTAATAAGTTCATATTCCACCAGAAAATGGCTAAAAAGAGGGAAAATTGTGTTTCCCAAAAGATTCTGTTTTCCCCCTCGGCGAAGCCACGCCCCCTTCTATGATGAGATGCGTCTGTATCTATAAGAACTCTCCTGATTGAGATCATGGACCTGCGTGGGGAAACTTTCCTCTCAGTGAAACTTTCCCGTCACCGAGGACACGTCAGTCTGCAGCCCTTCAGTTACAGAACGTTACATCACCAGTCCTGAACCTCCAGCATTGTCCCGTTTACTCAGGTTAAGTCATGGGTTCGACTCCTGGAGTTTGTACCTGAGTCCCCGTTCACTGTCAGGATTCCTGCAACAGAAGAGTCACATGACACAGATTAACACGAAGCTCTCGATCGCCCAGCGTCTCAGTGTTGACCTGTATGTGTAAGTGTTAGACCTGAGGGAGATTTACTGGAACCACAAAGGCCAGTTTCTAAATATAAATATTTGCCTCATTCTGAAAACTCCTCTGCAGCGGCTGTGGAGCAACTGGAGGAAAGTCCCTTTGACTTGTGACATCAGCGCTGCCTTCACTCCTCACGCAGGCGCCTCATTTACATGTAAACTTATGATACATTTACTTTATAATGTGTTTGTTTGTTTGTTTGTTTGTTTGTTTGTTTGTTTGTTTGTTTGTTTGTTTGTTTGTTTGTTTGTTTGTTTGTTTGTTGTTACTTTCATCAAAATTGCAGGAATTTTCAAAAATGTTAAATGTTTGCACTTTTTGGTGATGAACTATTTGGTTTACAACAAATGAGGAGTCTGAGTGGAACCTATTGTACATGTTTTAGTAGAGTTTTTTTTTGTCCTTTATTAATCCAGGATAAAACTCATGTGTCCAGAACAAGATGCAGGAAACAAGTTTACACAAGTTACAAGTTACATAATAAACATTTCATAATGACATAAAGATAATGCTCAGATAAAGAGAGAGCAGGAGGTCCTGAGAGCAGGAGGTCCTGAGAGCAGGAGGTCCTGAGAGGAGAAGGTCCTGAGAGCAGGAGGAGGTCCTGAGAGCAGGAGGTCCTGAGAGCAGGAGGTCCTGAGAGCAGGAGGTCCTGAGAGGAGAAGGTCCTGAGAGCAGGAGGAGGTCCTGAGAGCAGGAGGTCCTGAGAGCAGGAGGTCCTGAGAGCAGGAGGTCCTGAGAGCAGGAGGTCCTGAGAGGAGAAGGTCCTGAGAGCAGGAGGTCCTGAGAGGAGAAGGTCCTGAGAGCAGGAGGAGGTCCTGAGAGGAGAAGGTCCTGAGAGCAGGAGGTCCTGAGAGCAGGAGGTCCTGAGAGCAGGAGGTCCTGAGAGCAGGAGGAGGTCCTGAGAGCAGGAGGAGGTCCTGAGAGCAGGAGGTCCTGAGAGGAGGAGGTCCTGAGAGCAGGAGGTCCTGAGAGGAGGAGGTCCTGAGAGCAGGAGGAGGTCCTGTGGACAAGCAGGATCTACAGCAGAAGTGTCTCCACATTTAGAAGGTTTCCCTCTTCAGCTGCACCATGAGTGTTTCATATCGATTCTGAACTCCAGAAGAACAAGGTGAAGGTTTTAGCTCGTCTACGACTGTGATCACATTCAGAAACCGATTTTCCAAAACACGAAAGAGAAGGAAAAGTGAAATGTTTATTTCCTCGTACTCACCCCAGAGGAACAGCCCCAGGACCAGCTCTCTGTGGGCCATGTCTCAACCAGGTCTGAACCAGGTCTGCCCAGGTCTGAACCAGGTCTGAAGCAGGTCTGAACCAGGTCTGAACCAGGTCTGAAGCAGGTCTGCCCAGGTCTGAACCAGGTCTGAAGCAGGTCTGAACCAGGTCTGAACCAGGTCTGAAGCAGGTCTGAACCAGGTCTGAAGCAGGTCTGAACCAGGTCTGAACCAGGTCTGAAGCAGGTCTGCCCAGGTCTGAACCAGGTCTGAAGCAGGTCTGAACCAGGTCTGAACCAGGTCTGAAGCAGGTCTGAACCAGGTCTGAAGCAGGTCTGAACCAGGTCTGAAGCAGGTCTGAATCAGGTCTGAAGCAGGTCTGAAGCAGGTCTGAAGTCCTCCCTGCTCTTGTTGCTGCTGCTGTTCTGCAGGTCTCGGGTGATGATCTCAGACACATCTTCTTTATCACCGTCTACACTTTGTTATGAAAAGCATCGACTAGTTTCACTTCCTGCTTTTCCAGTGAAAACCAGGAAGTAGAAGCTCCTCCCACGGCTCCTCTTGCTTCATTTCACCAAGAGTAAAAAATAAACAGATGCGTGTGTCTGTGGTCTATACTTCCCCATCTTTCTGCCGTCTTATTACAGCGTCACAAATGTTCAAAACATATCAGTGTTTGTGAATGAATAAGCGTGGGAATCGGGCTGATAGGCGTGTCCAAGATGGCCCCGCCTCGCTCTGACGCCACCTGTGCGACGGTGCCTGGATTCTCGTGAGACCGAGGCTGCGTCTGAAACCATCACATCATCTCCTCTAAGCTCTAACACCAGCAACTAACTCCTGAACCTTTCATGGGTCGACTGTTAGATCTGTGCAGTTAGAGAACTAGAGCTTCAGCAGAATTTTGAACAATCCGTCCGTCCTTAAACAGGGGAAAGGGAAGTGACATCACCAACAGCTGTTTTTCTTCTTCTTTAAAGTTATTGGTGGAGAGCAGGCCAAACAAAAGTGCATGTCGCCCCCTAGTGTACAGTGTCCAACAACAACATAGTGTCCAAACAAAGAAAAAATAAATCCAAATGATCCAAACATTTCCCTTTAGTCTTATTTTATTTCCACAGCTGTTTCTTAAAGCTACAGCAGCAAATGATCCATGTGGCTTAAGTTTCTACTACATGAAAACAAAAGCATTTAATCCGTTTCCTGAGTTTCCTCTTTAACACTGACATGTGACTGAGCTGTGGGGACGACAACATGGATTTATCACTTTTATAAAGTTTGGCTTGTGCAGAATCTTATCTTTTTTTATTATTAAATGTTCTCCTGTCAATCAACAGTGGTTCTGCATAAATCACTGAGGGTGGGGGCGAGGGGGGTGGGGGGGTTTGGTGCAGTGGCTTATGGGACGACACATAGCTCCTAATCACCGGTTAGTTAGCATCAGAGGTCCCTATGCTAAAGTGGCTATAATAGTTAGCATCAGAGGTCCCTATGCTAAAGTGGCTATGATAGTTAGCATCAGAGGTCCCTATGCTAAAGTGGCTATGATAGTTAGCACCAGAGGTCCCTATGCTAAAGTGGCTATGATAGTTAGCATCAGAGGTCCCTATGCTAAAGTGGCTATGATAGTTAGCATCAGAGGTCCCTATGCTAAAGTGGCTATGATAGTTAGCATCAGAGGTCCCTATGCTAAAGTGGCTATGATAGTTAGCATCAGAGGTCCCTATGCTAAAGTGGCTATGATAGTTAGCACCAGAGGTCCCTATGCTAAAGTGGCTATGATAGTTAGCATCAGAGGTCCCTATGCTAAAGTGGCTATGATAGTTAGCACCAGAGGTCTCTATGCTAAAGTGGCTATGATAGTTAGCACCAGAGGTCTCTATGCTAAAGTGGCTATGATAGTTAGCATCAGAGGTCCCTATGCTAAAGTGGCTATGATAGTTAGCACCAGAGGTCCCTATGCTAAAGTGGCTATGATAGTTAGCACCAGAGGTCTCTATGCTAAAGTGGCTATGATAGTTAGCACCAGAGGTCTCTATGCTAAAGTGGCTATGATAGTTAGCACCAGAGGTCTCTATGCTAAAGTGGCTATGATAGTTAGCATCAGAGGTCCCTATGCTAAAGTGGCTATGATAGTTAGCACCAGAGGTCTCTATGCTAAAGTGGCTATGATAGTTAGCATCAGAGGTCCCTATGCTAAAGTGGCTATGATAGTTAGCATCAGAGGTCCCTATGCTAAAGTGGCTATGATAGTTAGCATCAGAGGTCCCTATGCTAAAGTGGCTATGATAGTTAGCATCAGAGGTCCCTATGCTAAAGTGGCTATGATAGTTAGCACCAGAGGTCCCTATGCTAAAGTGGCTATGATAGTTAGCATCAGAGGTCCCTATGCTAAAGTGGCTATGATAGTTAGCACCAGAGGTCTCTATGCTAAAGTGGCTATGATAGTTAGCATCAGAGGTCCCTATGCTAAAGTGGCTATGATAGATAGCATCAGAGGTCCCTATGCTAAAGTGGCTATGATAGTTAGCATCAGAGGTCCCTATGCTAAAGTGGCTATGATAGTTAGCACCAGAGGTCCCTATGCTAAAGTGGCTATGATAGTTAGCATCAGAGGTCCCTATGCTAAAGTGGCTATGATAGTTAGCACCAGAGGTCTCTATGCTAAAGTGGCTATGATAGTTAGCATCAGAGGTCCCTATGCTAAAGTGGCTATGATAGTTAGCATCAGAGGTCTCTATGCTAAAGTGGCTATGATAGTTAGCATCAGAGGTCTCTATGCTAAAGTGGCTATGATAGTTAGCATCAGAGGTCCCTATGCTAAAGTGGCTATGATAGTTAGCACCAGAGGTCCCTGTGCTAAAGTGGCTATGATAGTTAGCACCAGAGGTCCCTATGCTAAAGTGGCTATGATAGTTAGCACCAGAGGTCTCTATGCTAAAGTGGCTATGATAGTTAGCACCAGAGGTCCCTATGCTAAAGTGGCTATGATAGTTAGCATCAGAGGTCCCTATGCTAAAGTGGCTATGATAGTTAGCACCAGAGGTCCCTATGCTAAAGTGGCTATGATAGTTAGCATCAGAGGTCCCTATGCTAAAGTGGCTATGATAGTTAGCATCAGAGGTCCCTATGCTAAAGTGGCTATGATAGTTAGCACCAGAGGTCCCTATGCTAAAGTGGCTATGATAGTTAGCACCAGAGGTCCCTATGCTAAAGTGGCTATGATAGTTAGCATCAGAGGTCCCTGTGCTAAAGTGGCTATGATAGTTAGCACCAGAGGTCCCTATGCTAAAGTGGCTTTGATAGTTAGCATCAGAGGTCCCTATGCTAACGTGGCTATGATAGTTAGCACCAGAGGTCCCTATGCTAAAGTGGCTATGATAGTTAGCACCAGAGGTCCCTATGCTAAAGTGGCTATGATAGTTAGCACCAGAGGTCCCTATGCTAAAGTGGCTATGATAGTTAGCACCAGAGGCCCCTATGCTAAAGTGGCTATGATAGTTAGCACCAGAGGTCCCTATGCTAAAGTGGCTATGATAGTTAGCATCAGAGGTCCCTATGCTAAAGTGGCTATGATAGTTAGCACCAGAGGCCCCTATGCTAAAGTGGCTATGATAGTTAGCACCAGAGGTCCCTATGCTAAAGTGGCTATGATAGTTAGCACCAGAGGTCCCTATGCTAAAGTGGCTATGATAGTTAGCACCAGAGGTCCCTATGCTAAAGTGGCTATGATAGTTAGCATCAGAGGTCCCTATGCTAAAGTGGCTATGATAGTTATGATAGTTTTCTCCGCCTGCTCGGCTGCCTGAATTACAAAGGCCAAAGGGATTGTGGGAAATGAAGTGCTGTAAACACGTACGCTGACAGAGGACTGACAGATGATTGGATGTGAGTTGTGTTTAGATCGGAGACGTGTTGCCCTGACGCTCCTCAGCCCCTGCCTCCTTTTTTCTCATCACAAAGATCTACTTAAATCTGCAGAAATGCTTCATATTTGACAGAAAGTGCCAGTGTGTTCAACATATGGCCTACATTTAAATAAGCATAAGTTTATTATTCTAATCCTAAACTGTAAGAGGAGAGTCTGTTATTGTAGCTGTAGTGATGGGTCTGTCTGGTGTGTGGGAGAAGCAGAAATGTGTCACAAACTTTAAAAATAGTTTTACTCCCAAACCCTTTCTAACTAACGCGAGACGCTGCGTGATCTGAGGCTCCTCTCTGTTTCTGTTCTCGGGGCTGAGATGTGTCTGCCTTGATTAGAGGCGCCTTTCTCCGCCCTCTGACGCCACCGCCTGGTCTCGTCTGGAATCGCACTTCATCTTACACACACCTAATGAGAGGGCGACGATGTTACTTCCTGGAAATCTCCCACTCACTACAGAAACAAACCAGCACAAGATAAACATTGTAAAGGGAAACTTTAATTAAACTTTAATTTAAAGGGAGAAAACTCAGGGCAGAGTAGTAGTGTGCTTGAAATGCTTCTAACTTAAATGCACTGGATTTCACTGGCAATGAAACGATTTAACATGTGTACATAAACATTTCTTTACACGCCTGCTCTCTTCACGGCCTCCCTCCCCCCTGAGCCCCTCCCCCTCGGTGCCTGAGGGGGAGGAGACGCTAATTGACTCGTTATCGTTGACTGAACTGTCCTACATTTGAAGAGAGCAGCGGTGTCTTCTCCACCAGAGCAGAGAGATCAACCGTCAGAGCTCATTACTCACCCCGAGGACCTACCAATGGGCCTCGCACCGCCGTTTGAGAACCACAAGACTTCAGGATGGACTCGGCCATCGTGGAGTCCATCCTCACCGCCTCCATCAGGGACAGGCTGTGAGCTCCATCTCTCGAGCACCTGTTCCCCTCCAGGACCCGGGGGCGAGTGGGTCGGATCACAGCTGACCCTCCTCACCCTGGCAGGAGGTCCAGTCCACACAGACACATAAATAATACTCAATCCCACCGCCTGATTAGTTTTTTCCCTCCGCCATCAGACTCATGAACAAAAACAAGACCCAATAACTGACTAAAAAGGCTCATAGGCATCGAGAGACGACAGAAATGATCCAAAAAGTGTACGTGATATTTATTTTATCACGTTTGTTTCATTTAAAATCTTTCGTTTGCATTTCCATTTTCAGACATCAGTAAAACAAGGCGGCAGGAGAACAAAAAGCCAAACCCTTGACCTATAAATTAACCTCTTAACTCCCGCCTGAACCGAGAGGATCTTTTTCCTCACATCAGATTTTTTTTCTCCATCATTTTTTTGTTGGGTATTCAACTCATTTTTGTAACTTTATTTGTCTTTTTTTTGTCATTTTTTGTAATTTTTTTTGTAATTTTTTTGTCAATTTTTTATCAATTTTTTGTCCTTTTTTTCGTCAATTTTTTCTCACTATTTTGTAATTTTTTGTCACATTTTGGTCATTTTTTTGTCATTTTTTTGTCACATTTTTGTCATTTTTTTGTCACATTTTTGTCATTTTCTTGTGACATTTTTTCATCATTTTTAAATCAAATTTTTGTCATTTTTTGTCACATTTTTGTCATTTTTTTGTCACATTTTTGACATTTTTTGGACATTTTTTGTCATTTTTTTCATAAATATTTTGTCAATTTCTTGTGACATTTTTTCATCATTTTTAAATCAAATTTTTGTCATTTTTTTGTCACTATTTTGTCATTTTTTGTCACATTTTGGTCATTTTTTTGTCATTTTTTTGTCACATTTTTGTCATTTTTTTGTCACATTTTTGTCATTTTCTTGTGACATTTTTTCATCATTTTTAAATCAAATTTTTGTCATTTTTTGTCACATTTTTGTCATTTTTTTGTCACATTTTTGACATTTTTTTGGACATTTTTTGTCATTTTTTTCATAAATATTTTGTCAATTTCTTGTGACATTTTTTCATCATTTTTAAATCAAATTTTTGTCATTTTTTTGTCACTATTTTGTCATTTTTTGTCACATTTTGGTCCTTTTTTTGTCATTTTTTTGTCACATTTTTGTCATTTTTTTGTCATTTTTTTGTCACATTTTTGTCATTTTTTGTCATTTTTTCATCATTTTTAAATCAAATTTTTGTCATTTTTTGTCACATTTTTGTCATTTTTTGTCACATTTTTGACATTTTTTTGACATTTTTTTGTCACATTTTTGTCATTTTTTTCATAAATTTTTTGTCAATTTCTTGTGACATTTTTTCATCATTTTTAAATCAAATTTTTGTCATTTTTTGTCACATTTTTGTCATTTTTTTGTCATTTTTTTGTCACATTTTTGTCATTTTTTTGTCACATTTTTTTCATTTTTTTCATAATTTTTTGTCAATTTTTGTCAGATTTTTGTCAAATATTTATCACATTTTTGTCACATTTTTGTCAATTTTTTCATACATTTTTTGTCTATTTCTTGTGACATTTTTGCCACTTTTTCATCAATTTTTCGTCACTTTTTTGTCAACGTTTTCTCACTTTTTTGTCACATTTCCATCATTGTTTTCGTCTCAGTTTTGTTGCTATTTTCACAGAAGCTTTTGGATTGGGGTAAAGCCAAACTGGAGAAAATGTGCTTGGTTCAGGCGGGGGTTAAGGGGTTAAAGATAATGTTCGACTGTAACAGACGAGCTCATATTAGCTCCATAGGAAATACGAAGATAAATGAACATCAACGTTTTCTACCTGACAGGAGACGTAAACACAGCCCGGGCTCCAGCGGATCCGAGGCGGAAACATGGAGAACAGCAGAGGGTGAGTGAGTGAAATATGAGGGGTTGAGACCATCTGCTGATGTTCTGATGCTATATAATAATGAATATTTATTAATACTAGCCTATATTTAAGTCATCGACTGCCAGACATGATCAAATCCGAGAGCTCCCACTGCCAGAGGTTTTTCAGGATTTTGACTGTTTTTTCCAAGACCCACAGAAAATGTAGGTCTAGGTCTATGTCAACACGAAAGAGAAATTAGACTCTCTTCTTTCATCTAAAAAAAAGTTTGTTTGTACCTCTTTCCATTCCGTAGAAAATAGCTGAAATCACAGAAAATGCTGATTTCTGACCAAAAGAGAAAACGAAAGTGCATTGCTGCCACCTAGTGACTCAATAAAATAAATTGTAGTTCTTTTATTGAGTCACTAGGTGGCAGCATTAGGCAGCACAACTAAGATTTTAACACCAGACATGCTCAAGGCTTTTGCTGCAGCTGTTCCCATTGAAAAACCTAATTGACGTTTATAGACGTCATTGGCACTCAATGAGTTAATAATAAAATTGGTAACACTATATAAACACACACATCTGTAAATGTTGTTCTATGTGAATTGTTGTCAATTGTTGTCGACCATATTTTACCTTTTTATTTTAATATTCTTTATGCATGCCCTTTTAGCCTTATAGTTTAACCTCTTAACTCCCACCTGAACGGATCCCATTTTCTCCCGTTTGGCTTTACCCGAATCAAAAAGCTTCTTGGGAAAAAAGCACCGAAACAGCCACAAAAAAATGAGAAGAAAACAAGGATGTAAACGCGACAAAAATGTGACAAAAATGTGACAAAAATGTGACAAAAATTCAACAAAAATGTGACAAAAAAGTGACAAAAAAGTGACAAAAAAGTGACAAAAAATCAACAAAAATGTGACAAAAATGTGACAAAAAATCAACAAAAAAGTGACAAAAATGTGACAAAAAAGTGACAAAAAATCAACAAAAAAGTGACAAAAATGTGACAAAAAAGTGACAAAAATTCAACAAAAATGTGACAAAAATGTGACAAAAAATCAACAAAAATGTGACAAAAAAGTGACAAAAAATCAACAAAAATGTGACAAAAATGTGACAAAAAAGTGACAAAAATGTGACAAAAATTCAACAAAAATTCAACAAAAATTCAACAAAAAAGTGACAAAAACTGGACAAAAAATGGACAAAAACTCAACTAACAAGTGAAAAAAATTCAACAAAGATGTGACAAAAATTCAACCAACAAGTGTCAAAAAAAAAAAAAAAAAAGGGAGAAAAACTGAGAAAAAAAAATTGACAAAAATTCAACAAAAATGTGAAAAAAACAAGAAAAAAAAACATAAAAGGTGACACAACACAGCAACAACGCGAGGAAAAAGATACGTTTTGCGGGTCTTAGCTTTCAAATGAGGCGTTACACAGGCCTATACCCAAAGAGGACAGCATGCATTCGGTTTAGGCGGGTGGTCAGAGATTAAAGTTTTATAGCTTATTTTAACTAAAGTCTGTGTCATATGTTCTAAGCTGCACGTCTGCACCGAGAAGAAATCCTAGTTTGTGAATCTGTTCTCAAACAATGGCAATAAAAACTCTTCTGATTCTGAACCTGGAGGAAGGAAGAAAAGCTCCACAGGATCCAAAGCCAACCCTGTGGTGGTGAGCCCGTTGGACATCAGCTCCTCCTCCAGCGCGGTGCCTGTTTGTATGTATGTATGTTTGTATGTATGTATGTGTGGCCTGGATCTGTTCATGCATGGGGGAAACTTTCGGCCTTGTTGTCCGTCCTGAATGAAAGGCCGTTATCTGTTGTCACGCCTGAGCGGCCCTCAGACATGTGCTGTGTTTCTGCTTCATGCTCCGCTCATTCACAGATCTGCACTCGTCTGTTCATCTGCCCCTTTGTTTGTTCTGATGAGGCATGTTGTATGTTCATATGTTCATGTATGTGGGTGTATGTGGGTGTATGTGGGGCGATGGTTCATGTTCAGTCAGGGGAAAGCAGAGTCTCCCTCGTCGATGTCAATAACCCCTTAACTCCCACCTGAACCGAGCACATTTTCTCCAGTTTGGCTTTACCCCAATCCAAAAGCTTCTGGAAAAAAGGTGTGAAAATAGCAACAAAACTGAGACGAAAACAATGATGGAAATGTGACATAAAAGTGAAAAAGTGGCAAAAATGTCACAAGAAATTGACAAAAAAATTGATGAAAAAAATGACAAAAATGTGACAAAAAAATTATAAAAAATTTACGAAAAAATGACGAAAATGTGATAAAAAAAAATTACAAGAATGTGATAAAAAATGACAAAAAAATGACAAAAATGCGACAAAAAAAATATTAAAAATTGACGAAAAAATGACGAAAATGTGACAAAATTTGACAAAAATAATGACAAAAATGCGATAAGAATTTGACAAAAAAATGACCAAAAAATGACAAAAAATTGACAAAAAAATGACAAAAAAATGACAAAAATGTGACAAAAAAATTATTAAAAATTGACGAAAAATGACGAAAATGTGACAAAATTTGACAAAAAAAAATGACAAAAATGACAAAAAAATGACAAAAAAATGACAAAAAAATGACAAAAAAATGACAAAAAAATGACAAAAAAAAATGACAAAAATGTGACTAAAAAATTATAAAAAATTGACGAAAAAATGACCAAAATTTGACAAAATTTGACCAAAAAAATGACAAAAATGTGATAAAAAATGACAAAAAAACGACAAAAATGCGATAAGAATTTGACAAAAAAATGACAAAAAAATGACAAAAAAAATGACAAAAATGTGACAAAATGTGACAAAAAAAATTACAAAAATGTGATAAAAAATGACAAAAAAATGACAAAAATGCGATAAGAAATTGACGAAAAAATGACAAAAATGTGACAAAAAATGACAAAAAATTGACGAAAAAAGTTACAAAAATGAGTTGAATACCCAACAAAAAAATGATGGAAAAAAATCTGATGACGTGAGGAAAAAGATCCTCTCGGTTCAGGCGGGAGTTAAGAGGTTAAACTATGATTAAACTCTATGTCTTGTGTTCACTGTAAGCTAACCCAGTGTTTCCCAACCAGGGGACTTGAAAAAAGGCAAAAAAATAAAAAAAATTACACAGTCCATGTTTGGATCTTCTTAAGGCTCCAAGTAGAACTTCCATGTGTCGTTGTAGATTGAACCATATTCAACTTCAATTTAGATTTTTTTTTTTTTGCCATTTTGCCAAAAGTGTGGAACAAACAGGAACGAAACAGAGAAAAACGACCTCCTCCGGGGATTGTGGGTAATGTAGTCCTTGTGTCTGAGATAAAAGTCAAAGAAGCGAGCGGTGGATCTGATGAGTTTGCTCGTCAGTCGAGCGTCGTCTCTAAATTGGATCAGTGTAAAATACGAGCCGCCGCCGCTGGAGCCACGTTTGAAATGATGGTGTGAAGACAGACGAGGAAGTGCGGCCTTGGAGACAGATTTACAGCTCAGGATTTAGGGAGTCATAAAGCAGTGTGACAAAAGGCCCGTGTGCCGCTGTGATGTCGCTGCTTTCAGGAGAACGTGTAGAACGTATAGAACGTATGGAACGTATGGTGTGAACATGAACTGAATTATTGACTCTAAAACAGGGGAGCCCAAAGTTTTTGTCCCGAGGCCCAAAATGAAAAAGTGCCTGTGAGTCGCAGGACAAACACGGCGATGTCAAGCATGAAAAAAACATAACTGCAAATTATGAAGTTCCTTTTTTTATTTCCTTTTTGTTTTTCTTTCGACAGCTGACATTTGCATTTGATTCTATCTATGCAAAAAACATGCTTTATTAAAACAAACTATGGCAAAAGCCTAATTTTAGTCAAACAAAATCAACAATTGTAGCAAATTAGTGCAAAAAAAACAAACACTTGTATCTACAGCACCGACAGTGACTTTAACTCATTCGTTCACTCAAAGAAAATGCCACATCAGATTATTTTGAAAGTGTCAGTTCAGCATCAATTCTTTTATAAGTCATTTTTTAACATATACTGTTGTTGATGTAACAACCTTTGCAATAAAAGTTGGAAAACTGTGAAAGTTGTAATTGCTCTGTAATTGATAAACACCAAGACACCACAACAGTGTTTCCATAACGCGGACAAAGAGAAGAGAACACATCACACCTATTCTCCAAGACGCTGTCATTCCATATCAGCCGACCAGAGCTCTCCGCTCTCAAAACTCAGGGACGAGTGATTCCTCGAGTCTCCAAAATTACTGTAGGAGGCAGAGCCTTCAGCTCCGAGCTCCGGTTTTATGGAATAAACTCCCAGCCCACGTTAAAGAAGCAAACACAGTCCCTACATTTAAGACTAGGCTCAAAACATACCTCTGAGAATGAGCTTATAATCAGGTCAGGTAAAGCTCTGACCCACAGCCTGAAGTAAAGCTGCCTCAGGAGAAACACTGCTGTGGGAAGTACGGTCCACTGAGCGCTGTCCTCTTCTTCTTACTGCAGACTTTGTTTTATCATGATACAATATTTAATTTATCTGTAGTCTGTTCATCACCATTCACATGGTGTCTCCTGTCCCCCCCTCGGGAGTGCCTGTCTAGATCGAACGGAGGAACCTGGGTGAACGGAGGAACCTGCATTCTGGAATCTGAGGACTGGACGGTCTGTGATCTTGGCCCGTCTGCTGAGGGATCCTTCGGCCCTGGGTCTCTATAGCCTGTCCGTCCATGGGAGTGGATCTCTCCTTCTGTGGTTCTCCCCAAGGTTTCTCTTTTGTCCTGCCGGGTTTTTGAGTTTTTCCTCGCCGTGCTGGAGAGTCTAAGGACGGCGGACGCCCACGCCGCTCGTCGCTGCCTCCTATTGGACACTATATTTGCCTGGATTCACCTGAACTTTTAATTGTCATATTTATTGCTCTGTTTTATTGCCTTGATGTTTGGTGCAGCTGTGAGGCCACTTCTGTTGTGATGTTGGGCAATACAAAACCATTCAACTTGAAACTTCCTTAACTTTGCGAAAGGAGTGAAACAGCGCCCCCAATTTGACGCTGGTGGTCAAAAGGTGTACTGCATCCAGAACCGTAGGAAGATATTATAGCTAGGGGGTGCTGAGGGACAAAATTGACCACCAAAAACGCTTAATCCGTGCATATTTCCCATTAATTCATATTGTCTGCAGTTTGCAAATTATCCACCAGGGGGTGCTGCAGCGCCCTCAGCACCCTGGGTCCCCACGGCCTTGACTGCATCCATATTTACCATTGAGAATGAACGGGAGAGAGTTAGTATTAACCACATGCAGCGCAAAAGTAGGTCACTCTCTGGCGGGCCAACAGAACTGTTTCGGCGAGCCAAATTTGGCCCGCAGGCCCCACTTTGGGCACCGCTGCTCTAAAAGATTCAAGATCTCTAAAGTATAAAACTGACAGTAAACCTTTGGTCTGAAAGTGAAGCTGAATCATATCCTATAAGGCCACACCAGGCAGGAATAAACATGAAATATAAAGTACTGATGAAAGTAAGGAAAACATGGTAATACATGTACACACAGTAAATACTAAGCCCAAAACTGTAGCGTTTATCGTTGTTTTTTTTAAACCATAAATTGAAATAGTAATTATTGTGACTCCAAGTGGATTCTCATAAATCAGTTGTAGATTTATCAGAGGTGATTGAAGTAACACAGGCTCCTCGTAAATCCCTTCAGTCCTGGGTCTGAGTCTCTCTGTCTGTTCATTCATTCAAACCTTTATTTAACCAGGAAAACAAAACAAAAATCTCTTATACAAGAGTGCCCTGGACATAACATCACACACATTATAGCATCGTCATGTCAGTTTAAAGCATGGATCTATTATATTAAACTGGATAAGGCATGTTGTCCCAGCTCCTATCTCTTTACATAGAGGTGCTCAGTGGCGCATGACTCCAGTTTCGTCCGCCATAACGGCCCAAAGTACCCGTATGACGCATCACCTGTATCTCTGCTCCCACGGCCCAAGTGGGTGAAGTCAGCGTGAGCGCACACGGCTGCCGACGAAGCCTCAGAGCGGAGCGGACGCCATTACGCAAAAAGTCAAATCTCTTAATATCATCGTTCTTTAAACACAAAATGTTTTTTTAAGGCCATTTCAGGCGAATAAGCTGCTCTGCTACGATGACTTTGGGGGTTAGTTTGTCAGTGCGGGGCTTAAAAAGCTAGTTTAGCCGCTCTTGGAACAACCGGGCGCTTAGCGGCCCTTCGGACGTACGTAGTCGCGCTCATGAACTTCCGCTCGGTCACTTTTCTGGGAAGTTTCGTAAGTGTTGGAAGTCTTGATATTGTGATAGAATTGATAAAAATCGAGTTATTACTTCACTGTATTTGCTAGTATAACATCACAACTAGAATTGTTTGGCTGAAATACAAAGAATGAGCAAAAGTGTTTTATATTACATTTTTATTGGTAAAATGTGAGATATTGTTTTTTATATAGCATTTATCTGTACTGTACTGTCCTGTACTGTACTGTACTGTACTGTACTGTACTGTGCTGTACTGTACTGTACTGGATTCAGGACAGATGAGGAAAGCATGCATTTTTTTGTGTTTCATTCTACTTACACAAATAATGTACATGTACATAAGTACATTAAATGCTGCTAGTATTTTTTAAATTAATAAAACAGTTACAGGTTATTAGTGCTATTATTTAATTTTCAGAAATGAGTTTAATAACATGTAGACTAGTTGTTTCTTATTAACCATAATCCAATGCTATAAACACATGCTATATTCATCATACATTTTGTATTTCGTTTTTGGCTAAAGACTTAGAGAAACATAAACTTACTTGAGATGTTTGTTATTTCGCGTTTATCCTTGTTTTTAGTCCAGTTCATTTGTTTTGCTCAGACTTCAGCCGCTAAATCACACGAGGGAGAATCTGCTCGTTCATGAGTCGTCACGCACACGCTCGCGCACGTCTACGGCCCTGGTGACGTCACGTCATTAGAAAACTTTTAAAAATGTATTTTTGATGCTTTACAATTTTTTTACTAAGAAAAAAAGTCCATGTCCTAAAAATAGTAATTTTAAAGAAATATATTTGCCTCAGTCTGAAACTCCAGATGCCTGTGGACCATTTTACAGGCTGCTCCTTTTACATGAGTGTCTATGACAAAAAGGGCTTTTTGGGCTGCTGGCTGCAATATCATGGCCTGCCACTAGCACGTACTGGAGACGGGTATAAAGGGGCGGACCCCCCCACTGGTTTAAACACTGACAACACAATGTTTGTTTTGCAATGTCGATAAAGATATATTTAAATTGAGCTCAAGTCACCAGTTCTGCAGCAGAGTTAAAGGCTTTCTGCCCAGCTCAGACTTCAGGCACGGACATTAAAACCAGTCCTGTGAGCGATGTGGACCTGCAGATATATTTAATACACAAGTGCACATGTATGAGGGAAGGACCTTAGATCTGAGCAGATTCACCAAAGAAACTCACGCAGACTCAGACACAGCTCCATCTTCCACGGGCGAAGCTCTAAACCTCAGAGTCTAAGGTCAGGCTCAGGTGAAAAACATTTGCGTAGTTGAAGTTGTGTCTTTGTAAAGTAAAGAAACGGCCGAGTCACGAGCCTCACGTCCCTGCAGGTGTTTGCCCTCGGTCTGACAGAAGCTCTTCAAAGACACAAACATGTTGACTTTACCTTGAACACGCCGCAAGCTCAAATATTTGTTCAAACTGAAAGAACAAGCGACAAAAGACAAAGGATTCTGAGGATTCTGCATCTTCTGCTCAGTCACAGGTTTAGATTTGGTTTTATTTGTCACACACAGGTCAACGCAGAGTCGACAAAGCCCAGCAGGATGAGAAGAATCTGCCGACTCACTAATGTGAAAATGATGAGGACAGTAGGGGGCGCACAACCTTCATTCAGCCACACGCACATGTTAAGAACTGCAAAGAAGAGAGAGAGAAGGGAAACACGGAGCACGATTGACTTCCAGTTTACCTGTTCTATTTAAGTTCAGGCCCCGGACAACCTGCGGGTAATGTAGCTGCTGATTCTCTGACCCTTCCACAAATACATATTTTAACCTCTTATCCCCCGCCTAAACCAAATGCATTCTATCCTCTTTTGGCTGTGTAACACCTCATTTGAAAGCTAAGACCCACAAAACTGACTCTTTTCCTCGTGTTGTTGCTGTGTTGTGTCACCTTTTGTATGTGTTTTTTCCTTCTTTTTTTTACATTTTTGTCACATTTTTGTTGAATTTTGTAATTTATTTTTTGAGTTTTTTTCACATTTTTGTTGAATTTTGTAATTTTTTGTTGAGTTTTTGTCACATTTTTGTTGAATTTTTAAAAAAAATTTGTCGAGTTTTGTATTTTTTTTGTTGAGTTTTTGTAATTTTTTTGTCGAGTTTTGTAATTTTTTGCTGAGTTTTTGTCACATTTTTGTTGAATTTTGTAATTTTTTTGTTGAGTTTTTGTCACATTTTTGTTGAATTTTAAAAAAAATTTTGTCGAGTTTTGTAATTTTTTGTTGAGTTTTTGTCACATTTTTGTTGAATTTTTTAATTTTTTTGTTGAGTTTTTGTAATTTTTTTGTCGAGTTTTGTAATTTTTTGCTGAGTTTTTGTCACATTTTTGTTGAATTTTGTAATTTTTTTGTTGAGTTTTTTTTCACATTTTTGTTGAATTTTTGTAATTTTTTTGTCGAGTTTTGTAATTTTTTGTTGAGTTTTTGTCACATTTTTGTTGAATTTTTTAAAAAAATTTGTTGAGTTTTTGTAATTTTTTTGTCGAGTTTTGTAATTTTTTGCTGAGTTTTTGTCACATTTTTGTCGAATTTTGTAATTTTTTTGTTGAGTTTTTTTTCACATTTTTGTTGAATTTTTGTCACATTTTTGTTGAGTTTTTGTAATTTTTTTGTTGAGTTTTTGTCACATTTTTGTTGAATTTTTGTAATTTTTTTGTCGAGTTTTTGTTTCACTTTTGTTGAATTTTTTTTCCAATTTTTGTTGAATTTTGTAATTTTTTGTTGAGTTTTTTTTCACATTTTTGTCACATTTATGTAATTTTTTTGTTGAGATTTTGTTACATTTTTGGTGCTTTTTTCCCAAGAATCTTTTTGATTCGGGTAAAGCCAAACTGGAGAAAATGGGATCCGTTCAGGTGGGAGTTAAGAGTTTAACCTCTTACCACCCGCCTTAACACTAACGAGTGCATTTTTCCCAGTTGGGCTTTTTATTATTATTTTTTTGATCGGCATCATCAGCAAAAAGAGCGGGAAAGGCGGTCGTAGAAACAGAAGCAAAATCATTCATATAAATAATAAATAATAACGGTCCCAAAATTGAACCTTGTGGCGCACCATACTCCACGGACTTCCTTTTAGATTCATGTTTTTTTATACTGGGCTTTACCCAAATCTAAAAGCTTCTCGACTGGAGATCAACAATGTAACGCCTCATTTGAAAGCTAAGACCTACAAAAGTGATGGAAACTTTTTGTCACGTCGCCACATTTTTGTTTTTTAAATTATTTTTTGTCCTTGTTTTTCTCATGTTTTCATCATTCATTCATTCATTTTCTCGCTATTTTGATGCTTTTCTTTTTAGCTTTTAGATTTGGGTAAAGTTCGGTTGAGGCGGGACCGGTGGCCCTTCTGTGCTCTTCCAGAATGGACATATGGCCAGTCCGCCCCTGTGTGCAAGTGAAGGCGGAGAGGCCTTCAGATTTGTCTTGGATTCTTCTTACTGTGTTGTTTTGTAGAATCATCTGAAAGTCCTGGTGTTTTGTGTTTTCTCGTCTAAAGGCTGAAAACTCCGCGGCCTCGGAGCTGAAATCCTGCATAAATGTTGTTCTTCGGTCCCTCACGTCCGGAGGAATCCGCAGCAGAGACGCTGGTCAATAAAGACGGATGTGGTGATTATCGGAGCGCGGTGCGTTCAGGCGGAGGCGGAATTTTAAAGACTTGGCGCTCGTTTATCTTCATTCACAAACACACGGCACAGAAACACTTCTACACGCCGGCTTAAGTGTAATAGAGTGATAATTCTTTGATGTGTTTTTGTTTCCCCACTGTAAAAACACTGCTGCTAAAACAATACACTCGCCACATCTGTAATGTTGTTGTTTTTCTTCAGGGGTAAAAGATAATGAAAAAAGTGACAGAAATTTGCTAAAAACAAAAACAAAAGTATTCGTGAATTCATCAGAACAGTGAAAATTTGAGGCCGATTGTTGTTAAATAAAAAGTGACAAAAAGATAGAGAAGAAAAGTGTTTGTAGATTCTTGATTTTGTATTAACCTCTGAACTCCCGCCTGAACCGAGAGGATCTTTTTCCTCACGTCTTCAGATTGTTTTTCCATCAGTTTTTGTTGGGTTTTCAACTCATTTTTTTTTTAACAATTTTTTAAATTTTGTCACATTTTTGTCATTTTTTTGTCACATTTTTCGTCATTTTTTCGTCATTTTTTCGTCACATTTTTTCGTCACATTTTTATCAATTTTTTTGTCACATTTTGTCATTTTTTCTGTCACATTTTATCATTTTTTTGTCACATTTTGTCATTTTTTTTGTCACATTTTATCATTTTTTTGTCACATTTTGTAATTTTTTTGTCACATTTTGTCATTTTTTTGTCACATTTTGTATCATATTTTTGTAATTTTTTTGTAATTTTTTTGTAATTTTTTTCGTAAATTTTTTGTCACATTTTGGTCTTTTTGTGTCACATTTTTGTCCTTTTTCTCTTCAAATTTTTATCACATTTTTTGTCACATTTTGTCATTTTTTGGTAAATTTTTTGTCACATTTTTGTCATTTTTTCGTACATTTTTTGTCAATTTCTTGTGACATTTTTGCCACTTTTTCATCATTGTTTTCGTCTCAGTTTTGTTGCTATTTTCACAGCTTTTTTCCAGAAGATTTTGGATTGGGGTAAAGCCAAACTGGAGAAAATGTGCTCGGTTCAGTTGGGAGTTAAGGGGTTAATGCTGTTATTTATTATAATCATATTTAAAGCAGCACTTAGTAACTTGTTTACTTAAATAAATCCTCCCCGTCGTCCCTGTGGGGGTAATACAAGTGTTAATGGGATGATTGGAGGGTCTCTCATCGCCCCCTGGTGTCTATGGCCAGAAAACCACAATTACAACTTGACTGCCACCGGGTCGGAGCCACCAATACACACTAATGGAATCACGAAGAAGAAGCTAACATGCTAACTGCGGGCTAGCGCCACTTAAACAGCATTTACAGCCAAGTTTGAGTGAAAATAAATGATCTCCATTGTGTAATTGGATGAAAAATATCCCTCTGTCCCTTTGTCTTTCTGTCCTCTGACTCCCCGCCTTAACTGACTGCATTTACTCCAGTTTGGCTTTACCCAAATCTAAAAGCTTCTGGACTGGAGCTCACAGACTTGATGTCACATTTTGTCTTAGTAGGGTTTTTGTTGTTGTGTTTTCGTCACTTTTTAGTCGTGTTATTGTTGCTTTTCCGGCAGATTTTTGTTGCTTCTTTGTTGTGTTTTCGTCACTTTTTAGTCATGTTATTGTTGCTTCTTTGTTGTGTTTTCGTCACTTTTTAGTCGTGTTGTTGTTGCTTTTCCAGCACATTTTTGTTGCTTCTTTGTTGTGTTTTCGTCACTTTTTAGTCGTGTTGTTGTTGCTTCTTTGTTGTGTTTTCGTCACTTTTTAGTCGTGTTATTGTTACTTTTCTGACACATTTTTGTTGCTTCTCTGTTGTGTTTTCGTCACTTTTTAGTCATGTTATTGTTGCTTCTTTGTTGTGTTTTCGTCACTTTTTAGTCGTGTTATTGTTGCTTCTTTGTTGTGTTTTCGTCACTTTTTAGTCGTGTTATTGTTGCTTCTTTGTTGTGTTTTCGTCACTTTTTAGTCGTGTTATTGTTGCTTCTTTGTTGTGTTTTCGTCACTTTTTAGTCGTGTTATTGTTGCTTCTTTGTTGTGTTTTCGTCACTTTTTAGTCGTGTTGTTGTTGCTTCTTTGTTGTGTTTTCGTCACTTTTTAGTCGTGTTATTGTTACTTTTCTGACACATTTTTGTTGCTTCTCTGTTGTGTTTTCGTCACTTTTTAGTCGTGTTATTGTTGCTTTTCCGACACATTTTTGTTGCTTCTCTGTTGTGTTTTCGTCACTTTTTAGTCGTGTTATTGTTACTTTTCCGACACATTTTTGTTGCTTCTTTGTTGTGTTTTCGTCACTTTTTAGTCGTGTTGTTGTTGCTTCTTTGTTGTGTTTTCGTCACTTTTTAGTCGTGTTGTTGTTGCTTCTTTGTTGTGTTTTCGTCACTTTTTAGTCGTGTTGTTGTTGCTTCTTTGTTGTGTTTTCGTCACTTTTTAGTCGTGTTGTTGTTGCTTCTTTGTTGTGTTTTCGTCACTTTTTAGTCGTGTTGTTGTTGCTTTTCCGGCACATTTTTGTTGCTTTTTTGTTGTATTTTCGTCACTTTTTAGTCGTGTTATTGTTACTTTTCCAGCACATTTTTGTTGCTTCTTTGTTGTGTTTTCGTCACTTTTTAGTCGTGTTATTGTTGCTTCTTTGTTGTGTTTTCGTCACTTTTTAGTCGTGTTATTGTTACTTTTCTGACACATTTTTGTTGCTTCTCTGTTGTGTTTTCGTCACTTTTTAGTCGTGTTATTGTTACTTTTCCAGCACATTTTTGTTGCTTCTTTGTTGTGTTTTCGTCACTTTTTAGTCGTGTTATTGTTGCTTCTTTGTTGTGTTTTCGTCACTTTTTAGTCGTGTTATTGTTGCTTTTCCGGCAGATTTTTGTTGCTTCTTTGTTGTATTTTCGTCACTTTTTAGTCGTGTTATTGTTACTTCTTTGTTGTGTTTTCGTCACTTTTTAGTCGTGTTATTGTTGCTTCTTTGTTGTGTTTTCGTCACTTTTTAGTCGTGTTATTGTTACTTTTCCAGCACATTTTTGTTGCTTCTTTGTTGTATTTTCGTCACTTTTTAGTCGTGTTATTGTTACTTCTTTGTTGTGTTTTCGTCACTTTTTAGTCGTGTTATTGTTGCTTTTCCGGCAGATTTTTGTTGCTTCTTTGTTGTGTTTTCGTCACTTTTTAGTCGTGTTATTGTTGCTTCTTTGTTGTGTTTTCGTCACTTTTTAGTCGTGTTATTGTTGCTTCTTTGTTGTGTTTTCGTCACTTTTTAGTCGTGTTTTTGTTGCTTCTTTGTTGTGTTTTCGTCACTTTTTAGTCGTGTTATTGTTGCTTCTTTGTTGTGTTTTCGTCACTTTTTAGTCGTGTTATCGTTGCTTCTTTGTTGTGTTTTCGTCACTTTTTAGTCGTGTTATTGTTGCTTCTTTGTTGTGTTTTCGTCACTTTTTAGTCGTGTTATCGTTGCTTCTTTGTTGTGTTTTCGTCACTTTTTAGTCGTGTTATTGTTGCTTCTTTGTTGTGTTTTCGTCACTTTTTAGTCGTGTTATTGTTGCTTCTTTGTTGTGTTTTCGTCACTTTTTAGTCGTGTTATTGTTGCTTCTTTGTTGTGTTTTCGTCACTTTTTAGTCGTGTTATTGTTGCTTCTTTGTTGTGTTTTCGTCACTTTTTAGTCGTGTTATTGTTGCTTCTTTGTTGTGTTTTCGTCACTTTTTAGTCGTGTTATCGTTGCTTTTCCAGCAAATTTTTGTTGCTTCTTTGTTGTGTTTTCGTCACTTTTTAGTCGTGTTATTGTTGCTTCTTTGTTGTGTTTTCGTCACTTTTTAGTCGTGTTATTGTTGCTTCTTTGTTGTGTTTTCGTCACTTTTTAGTCGTGTTTTTGTTGCTTCTTTGTTGTGTTTTCGTCACTTTTTAGTCGTGTTATTGTTGCTTCTTTGTTGTGTTTTCGTCACTTTTTAGTCGTGTTTTTGTTGCTTCTTTGTTGTGTTTTCGTCACTTTTTAGTCGTGTTATTGTTACTTTTCCAGCAAATTTTTGTTGCTTCTTTGTTGTGTTTTCGTCACTTTTTAGTCGTGTTATTGTTGCTTCTTTGTTGTGTTTTCGTCACTTTTTAGTCGTGTTTTTGTTGCTTCTTTGTTGTGTTTTCGTCACTTTTTAGTCGTGTTATTGTTGCTTCTCTGTTGTGTTTTCGTCACTTTTTAGTCGTGTTATTGTTGCTTCTTTGTTGTGTTTTCGTCACTTTTTCGTCGTGTTATTGTTGCTTTTCCAGCACATTTTGTTGCTTCTTTGTTGTGTTTTTCATCCTTGTTTGTGCGTCATGTGACTGTGACTGACTGTCCAGACTCCGCCCCCTCCGAAGTGGGCGGATCCTCCTCATCAACACGTTCAGACTAATGTCGTCCATAAATCCGAGCGTTCAGACGGGTTATTGATGAAACAGCGCTCTAATGAGGCTAGCCATTAGCCGTCGATAGCTACGGTGACCTCCGACCCCTGGTGCTGCATCACACTTCCTGTTTCTTCTTCTGTCATTACAGGCCTGTGCTTTTTGAAGTGTGATCGGTGATTTGAACCCTTAGTCTCTCTCTTTGGTCAGAACTCCGCCGTCAGCTGATCCGTGTTTACACCACGACACGGGATCACAGGACGACTCAGCACTTCGCCTGTTTTCACAATAAAGAAGCACAAACTGGCTTTCAGAGAGACCATGGAGTTCATCTGCGGTGTTGTTCTGTCTCTGAGGAAACGGCCTTTTCTCCAAACACTTCCTCAAAGTTCACACAAAACGTTCTACACATCCTAGTTTTCCAGAGTGTTGCTGATTTCTGGAGATATATATATTTCATTCATGCAGTCGTTATATTTGAAGAGTTTAGTGATGTTAGTGATGCTAGTGCTAGGCTAGTGCTAGGCTAGTGCATGTAGCTATAGCCTGCATTAAAAACCTCTTCTAAATCATGGGCTCGTCAGACTGTTTTTAATGCAGGCTACTAGTTACCATAGACATGCACTAGCCTAGCACCACTTAACTCTTCGAATATAAGGACTGCATGAATTAAACAAAACAAAAAAATCTCCAGAAATAAACAACACTCTGGATAAGTGCTTCTGTGCTTTTTCCAGAATACAGGAGATACATATGGTCAGTTTAGCTCTTTCTCTGTTGACGACACACAGCGCTCACCTGCCATTTATTTGCTCCTCTCTCTCTTTCCTCTCTCTCTCTCTCCTCTCTCTCCCCCTCTCTCTCTTTCCTCTCTCTCTCTCTCCTCTCTCTCCCCCTCTCTCTCCTCTGTCTCCTCTCTCTCCTCTCTCTCTCCTCTCTCTCCTATCTCTCCTCTCTCTCTCTCTCTCTCTCTCCTCTCTCTCCTCTCCCTCTCTCTCTTTCCTCTCTCTCTCTCTCCTCTCCCCCTCTCTCTCTCCTCTGTCTCCTCTCTCTCCTATCTCTCCTATCTCTCCTCTCTCTCTCCTCTCCCTCTCTCTCTCTCCTCTCCCCCTCTCTCTCTCCTCTGTCTCCTATCTCTCCTCTCTCTCTCTCTCTCTCTCTCTCCTCTCTCTCCTCTCCCTCTCTCTCTTTCCTCTCTCTCTCTCTCCTCTCCCCCTCTCTCTCTCCTCTGTCTCCTCTCTCTCCTCTCTCTCCTATCTCTCCTCTCTCTCTCCTCTCCCTCTCTCTCTTTCCTCTCTCTCTCTCTCCTATCTCTCCTCTCTCTCCTCTCTCTCCTCTCTCTCCTCTCTCTCCTCTCTCTCCTCTCTCTCTCTCTCTCCTCTCTCTCCTCTCCCTCTTTCTCTTTCCTCTCTCTCTCTCTCTCTCTCTCCTCTCTCTCCTCTCTCTCCTATCTCTCCTCTCTCTCTCCTCTCCCTCTCTCTCTTTCCTCTCTCTCTCTCTCTCTCTCTCCTCTCCCTCTCTCTCTTTCCTCTCTCTCTCCTCTCTCTCCTCTCTTTCCTCTCTTCCCTCTCTCTCTCCTCTCTCTCCTCTCTTTCCTCTCTCTCTCTCTCCTCTCTCTCCCCCTCTCTCTCTCCTCTCCCTCTCTCTCCTCTCTCCTCTCTCTCTCCTCTCTCTCCTCTCTCTCCAGACTCAGATGTTTCCAAAACACCTCGTTCTGTTTGGACCAACAAAGCGTCTCTCGTCTCTATTGTTCTTTCCATAAACTTTGCCTTAGTGAGACTTCACAGCAGGACAGTGAGACTATAATGTGCAGAAGAACATGTGATCTTCTAATGCAGTGGTTCTCAACCTGGGGGTTGAGACCCCCAAGGGGCTCGCGAGACAAATTTGGGGGGTCGCCAGATCATTTAGATAAAATAGCCATATTTTCATTAGCATATAATCTGATATTTTATTGTAGCATGTGTGTGCTATTTTACCAGAGTGCCATTATTTGTTCGTAGTTTGATGAATTTCATTTTAGCCATTTGTTTTTTTTCTTTGTTTTTTAAGAATTATGTTGGCTACTACTTCTATTTCTCACGGTGTGACCCGAGCGGGGGTCACGAACCCCTTTAACTGTTAAAATGGGGGTCGCGGCGCCAAAAGGTTGAGAACCACTGTTCTAATGTATAAGGACAGGGATAAAAACATCTCTATGTTTGTGTCTGAAACTCATTTCAGAATTTGTCATTTCTTCTTTGTCATTTCTTCTGAGTCCATGGACATTTTTGCAACAATGATTTCATGTTGACGCCTATTTGGTCATCTCTTCTTCCTTTATCAAAGCTGAGTGAGTTGTCGTTTCAACTTCCTGTGTGTAAACCAGGTCCAGTTTAGCCACAAAATGTCAGATGATGAACTTAAAGCTCTTAAAATGACCCAGAGTCCAGCGTCTTCTCCCTCATATGAACTAAGGTCATGTGACTGTGTCTGGCTGGACTCGCTGAAGCTTTTACACACGTTTCGTAACTCAGTGGAGAAAATGTACTTTGTTGTTCCCGTTTCTGGATCGACCAGAAATTCAAGTCCCGGCATCGGGCTGGACGGCTCTGACCGGTTTGAGGAAGATCTGGACTAAAACTGGTTCAAATTCACTGAGAAAAAAAGAGGCTTAAGTCACAGAACAAGGAAACATCATCACCCAAAAACAGCAGCTCCACAAAGTCAACGTTTTTGGAAAATATGGTTAATTCTGACCCAATGATCTGAGGTCAGGGATGATGCATAAGCTCTATTCATGGGTTTCACAGCCATGGAAATAGAGCCGAGGTAACTGAGTACATTTCCTTCAGCAGAGTTTTTGAGGTGAACCCACTATCTGCTGTTTTTGGCTTTGATGTGGTGGCTGTATCGGACTGTTGTGGTGAAGAAGGAGCTGAGTTGATCAACGTTCCTGCCTCATCACCTACAGCAGGGGTAGGCAAAGTCAGGCCCGGGGGCCAAAACCGGCCCTCCATCATCAAACTCTGGCCCTCGAGATGATTTTGAGAAATATTATGACCCAAATCAGAGATGAAATGCCTGTTAAAGTGCTCTAGAAATGTGAAAAATACTGTCAATTCCTTAAAATGTCTTAGCAGAGCACCCTTTAGGCCATAATCCTAAAATAATACTCATCTATATGTAGACATGACTTAAATCTACTTGAATAAAGATTTTAAATCTAAAGATTGAGTAGATTTGGTCTGGCCTTAAAGCAGATATAACATACCGTAAATGCTCTAATATCGGCCGGGGCCTTTTTTTACTCAAGGGCATCTCGGACCAGGCCTTTATTGGAACCAGGCCACAATTAGAGACAGGCCTTTATTTCTATTTGAGCAAAACGGACGACCAGGAAAATGAAGAAAAACGAGATTTGTGTCCATTTGAACCTAAAATATTAGGTTCATTTATTAATTAACATTTCAAACCCTCTCCCAGCGGCTGGAACATTGACGCCTTTTATTTTGTCGTGACAACAGGAAGTGTTTCGTTGCTGTTAGCGGAGCTTTGACATCAGTGTCACTGCAGGTTTCTGTTTCGTTTTTACAGCGGACTGGATTATTTGTTGTTATCTTGCGTAAAAGTTGAGGGGGCTATGTTGCGGAGTATGCCGACCGTTCAGCCTGGACCCCTGGAAAAGAGCGCTTCACTAAGCCCATTCAAAAGATAGAGAAGAAAAGTGTTTGTAGATTCTTGATTTTGTATTAACCTCTTAACTCCCGCCTGAACCGAGAGGATCTTTTTCCTCACGTCATCAGATTGTTTTTCCATCAATTTTTTGTTGGGTATTCAACTCATTTTTGTAACTTTTTTGTAATTTTTTGTCACATTTTTGTCATTTTTTTGGTCACTTTTTTGTCATTTTTTTGTCAATTTTTTTGGTCATTTTTTGGTCATTTTTTAGTCAATTTTTTTTTATCATTTTTTAGTCAATTTTTTGGTCACATTTTGTCACATTTTCTCACATTTTTGTAATTTTTTGTCACATTTTTGTCATTTTTTCGTACATTTTTTATCAATTTTTTGTCATTTTTTGTCACATTTTGTCAAATTTTTGTAATATTTTTTTTTGTCACATTTTGTCATATTTGTCATTTTTTTGGTCATTTTTTGTCAGATTTTTGTTTTTTTGTCAATTTTTTTACAAGATTTTTATTAATTTTCTCCAAATTTTGTCACCTTTTTTTCGTAATTTTTTATCAATTTTTTTGTCACCATTTGTCATTTTTGTGGGTCAAATTTCTGTCATTTTTTCGTAAATTTTTTGTCAATTGTGACATTTTTGCCTTCCACCCATGTCATTATCAAGCTCATCCTACTCCCCAAAACCAACACCAGCTGAACCCCATCCGACCTGTCTGCTCCTCTCCATCCTTTTTTGTGTCTACATCAGAAAGGAATGACTAAGGTTGTTGCTGTGATTGTCTCTTCGCTCAGTGGAGATGAATGCAGCTCACGATTTTACAAACCCCATGTCTTACGATGTGACACTTAAACATTTTATAAGCCATACTGGAGGGACATGTCTCTGGTGTCGCCTCAGGATTCACTCTGAACAGCTAGAGGAAGAGTCTGGGGAGAGGGAAGTCCGGGCGTCTCTGCTGCCTCCGGCCCCGGATACAACGGAACAAAATGGACAGATGGACAATTATTACAAAAAGTGGTTTTATTACACAAAGAAGAGAAGTTTTATTACATTTTGAGCTGCTGTTACATAAAGTGGTGTTATTACAAAATAAAGATAAATAAAGATTTCCGGAGTCGCCGTCCACGCTCCCCCCACGGCTCCAAATGTGACGACAACTATGAAACAGGACAAGGCCACGGAAACGTAAGGCAAAACGGCCGACAGCGCGAGAACCAACGGACGACCAGAGATCCAACCCTAAACCAACGGACGACCGAAGATCCAACCCTAAACCAACCAACGGACCAACGGACGCCCAGAGATCCAACCCTAAACCAATGGACGACCAGAGATCCAACCCTAAACCAACCAACGGACCAACGGACGCCCAGAGATCCAACCCTAAACCAACGGACGACCGAAGATCCAACCCTAAACCAACCAACGGACCAACGGACGCCCAGAGATCCAACCCTAAACCAACGGACGCCCAGAGATCCAGCCCTAAACCAATGGACGACCAGAGATCCAACCCTAAACCAACCAACGGACCAACGGACGCCCAGAGATCCAGCCCTAAACCAATGGACGACCAGAGATCCAACCCTAAACCAACCAACGGACCAACGGACGCCCAGAGATCCAGCCCTAAACCAACCAACGGACCACCGGACGACGAAGTAGATCCAACCCTAAACCAACCAACGGACCACCGGACGACGAAGTAGATCCAACCCTAAACCAAACAACGGACCAACGGACGCCCAGAGATCCAACCCTAAACCAACCAACGGACCAACGGACCACCGGACGACGAAGTAGATCCAACCCTAAACCAACGGCCGACGAAGGAGATCCAACCCTAAACCAATGGACGGACCTACGGACGACCAAAGATCCAACCCTAAACCAACCAACGGACCTACGGCCGACCAAAGATCCAACCCTAAACCAACGGACGACCAGAGATCCAACCCTAAACCAACCAACGGACCTACGGCCGACCAAAGATCCAACCCTAAACCAACCAACGGACCAACGGACGACCAGAGATCAAACCCTAAACCAACCAACGGACCTACGGCCGACCAGAGATCCAACCCTAAACCAACCAACGGACCAACGGACCAACGGACGTCCAAAGAGATCCAACCCCAAACCATCGGACCAACGGCCGACAAGGAGATACAACCCTAAACCAATGGACCAATGGCTGACCAAAGAGATCCAACCCTAAACCAAAGGACCAAAGGACCAACGGACGTCCAAAGAGATCCAACCCCAAACCATCGGACCTACGGACGACGAAGGAGATCCAACCCTAAACCAATGGACGACCGAATATTCAACCCAAAACCAAAGGACCAACGACTGACCAAAGAGATCCAACCCTAAACCAATGGACGACCAAAGAGATCCAACCCTAAACCAACCAACGGACCTACGGCCGACCAAAGATCCAACCCTGAACCAACCAATGGACCAATGGACCAATGGACCAACGGACGACGAAGGAGATCCAACCCTAAACTGATGGACCAATGGATGACGAAAAAGTTCCAACCCAGACCAACCAATGGACCAACGGACGTCCAAAGAGATCCAACTCTAAACCAGTGGACCCAAACATAACGGACCCAAAGCCCACAGCCCAGCAGTGGTTTCCCCAAAGTCCACACTGTTCCCACACACTGGACTGTTGGTCCTGTGTCGGAACGTCCAGAGAGGAAATATACACCACAATGCACTGGGTCAGACAGAGACAGGAGTTTGAGCGAAACACAACAGAATGAGTGAAAACAGCTGATGGTGTTGGGGGAAAACGGGGCAGAAATAGGGAAAAAATGGATGAGACAATTGGGGAATAATTGTAAAATATGGGAAAAAAGTGGACAAAAATAGGGGAAAATTGGGTAGAAAAAGGAAAAAAATCCGGGGCGGAAAATAGCAGAAATAGAAAAAAAAAAAAGGATCTAAAATTGTAAAAAAAAATGGAGAAAAAGACCTTGCTGTAGTCACTCGTTCTGTTCCTGATTCGGACACAGCCCTGGTTTATTCCCATAGTAAAAGCCACAAACTGTTCCCGCGCCCCCTGCTGGCGACAGTGCAGAGTGTTAAGGCGTCGGAGTGGGTGATAAGCAGTAGTGGAGGCAGTTTGAGTATTGAAACGGTCAGGCAAAGGAGTGTGGGCTCTGTTTAGAAGCTCTAGAAGCCGATCACCCCAAAGAAAATACAACTCCAGGTCCGTTTTTTCATCAGGAACGACATTAGAACATGAAAAAAAAGGAGAAAACGACGCCTTTAAAAAGACACAAAAACACAAAATGTCCGCCTCGTGTTTAGTAAATGATAAATTCAAATATAGCTGCTCTCTTTCGAATCGTGTCGTCCAATAAGCAACACCTCCCGCTTCCCCGAAATGACACAAACGTTGAGCGAAACCCGGTGGTGCCGAGATGATATTTTTGGACTTTTTTGAACTTGACATAATGGACGACAGAATCCCGCGTTTAGCAAATCTCCGCGAAACACATTGCACATTTAAAATAGCTGCACTAAAGTAAAAGCATCTCCCAGTTTTCGGAGCGAGAACGAGAAGATGCAAAAACCACCTCCAGACCAAAAGGGGGCGCAGTGGCACAAACGGACAGGGTTTCATGGAGCGGCGTGGCGCGGCTGGTCAGGACGGTCTCGGGATCCTTTCAGTTTCGTTTGGGAATGTGTTTTTTAGAACGTTTTTTAGAAACCAAAGCGACAGAATCCAGAGCTGGACCAGTGTTTGTGGAATGAATGAACCGCACATAGTTAAAGTTTATGAACGACTTCCCTTTTCTATTGGTTTAACGGTCTGGGAACTGAACAATCTGACCTTCTTTCATCCTCACAGCTCCGATGACATTAAATTTGAGGTTTACCCAGTCAAAATACACATTCTGTTTTTTATAAATGATGCTCACTCTCTCGTAATGCAGTATCATACACACAGTACAGGTCAAAAGTCTGGAAACACTTTATATGTATCGACTTTTCTCCATTTTCAACACTATTTCCGTTGTGTGATTCTACTGCTTTAAAGCAAAAGCATAAACGATGCCGTCAGCAGTGTTGGGAAAGTTAGTTTAAAGGGGGGGTATTATGCAAAATGGACTTTTTCAAGCTTTCCATCATGTTATTATGTCATTCCCTCATTAAAAACATGCCTGAAGTGTTGCCTTGGCACATTCACGTATTTTTGAGTAATCTGTAAAAACTCTGATGGCGGCCATTTTAGGGATAGGTTTGCCTGAGTCCTCCTAGGAACGCCCCCACCTCCTGGAGACGCCTCCGAGCTTTCGTTGGGTTCTTAAAGAGACAGAGGCCTATTTCAAGACATTCACTACAGCCATTTTGAGAGAGACATTTTATACAAGGCAGTTATTCTAATTCACTGCATTTACAGACCAACAGAAGGTTTGGTCATCATTGTAGTGTGATATAGACTGGGACTGAAAAAAGCACAACACCCCCTCTTTAACGTCAGCTACTGCACTGCAAAAAGTATTTAACTAGATCAGTATAAACATCTCAATTTGAGCATAATAATCCACATTTTAGTTGTTTTGACTAGTTAAGAAGTTCTTGGGCATTTGTCCTAGATTATTTCACTTGTTCTGAGATGTTTCTGACTCGTTTCGATACATTTCGTTCTTATTTCAGGTCGTTTTCTTTGCCAATGGGGAAAGAAAATTGGTCTTATCTCATTGGCAATTTTACTTTCTTATTTCAAGCGAGATTTACCCGAGAACTGGTCTGAAATGTCCTCAAACAAGCAAAGCAAACTTAATCCGATCAGGAAAAGTGTCTAAATTAGCGAAAACCGCTCAAAACAAGATACATTTCCTCAATTCAAGTCATTTAAGACAATGCTTGAAATTTACTTTTTGTAGTGAGCAGATCTTATTCACCAGGGTCCAACTTTATTTGGTGATGCCTTTATTTCAGTGTTAATTTAAAAATAGTTTAAGTTTTAATATTCAGTCTTAATTTTAGTCAAAGCGATGTTTTTGTGACTAAAATTGGACTCAAACTAAATTAAAAGTTTTTCACGAGACTAAAACTGTGACTAAAATGAGACTAAAATCATCCAAACTTCTCCTGACCGTCTGAAAGAGCCTCAGATCATTTAAATTCTCTTCCAAAGGAAAAGCTCTGAGCTTTGTTCATGTGGGAGAAGAATCTAAGCTGATTAAATATGATTATAATTAATATTGTAAATGCAAAGTCGATCAAATTTGTCGACTAAATTTCGTTGCAATTTTAGTCGACTAAAACTGGACTAAAATTAAATTACATTTTCGGCAATGACTAAAACTAAAACTAAATGAAAATATGTTGTCAAAATGAACACTGATTCATTTGGGGTTAGTTTGTTCAAACATTTAAATGCACTTGAATTGTAATGACTAATGTATTACCGTATTTTGTTAGTAATAAGTTCCATTCCTTAGTTATTATAATGTGTAATACATTTCACCCACAACACTGGCCTTTAGTGAGAATCTACAATGGAAACAAAACGTTTGCTACTGTGTGGATGACCTAATCAGTGACCTTTAACCTTCTGGGTCACTTTCCACTGATAAGGATTAAGCTTTTTGTCATTTTTCTGTCACATTTTGTCATATTTTTGTCACATTTTTGCCATTTTTTCATCAATTTTTTTGCCAATGTTTTCTCACTTTTTTGTCACATTTATATCATTGTTTTCGTCTCAGTTTTGTTGCTATTTTCACACCTTTTTTTTACTACAATGACGACCTTAGGTTGGTCTGTAAATCTACTTTCATGAAAGTCAAAACGGTGACAAAAAGCTTCTTCCTGCACGTTCAGCAGCGTCCGGAGTCGAACTCGTGACCGGGCCGTGCTCCTAAGTTTTAAGTTTTGCAAAGGATAATCTTCACTCTCGAGTTGTTTCTCTCGCAAAATGGTAACTACCTGGCAACTTTTAACTGCCAATGTTTCAACCATGGAACCATTTTTCCAACATTGGCCCAAATCTCACTTTGTTGGGGACCATTTTCTCCCCTTTCTGAGCCGTCCTGACCTGTGCCGTCCCAAACCGCTCCAAAGAAAACGCCCCAAACCTCGTCAGACAAACCAAACCCTCGTTCGTTCGTCGACTCCACAGCTTTAGCCCCGACACAGAACCGAACCATTTCTCCCAAAGTCAACTCTCCTTTAGAACCTCCGTGACGTCAAAGTCTTCCTCTTCACTCTCGATCCCCACGAAATCCAGCACCGCGTCTTCCAAAGCCCCAGAAGAAGAGTCCCAGACGAGTCCCTCCCGCCTCCTGCCACGGCGGCGAGTCCGATACGAGGCACTGGTGTGGAGCAAAAAAGCCGCCGCCGGCCCCTGGCTCGGGTCAGTGACGCTCCCGGGTTAAAGTCCGACCCGGGACAGAGTTAAGGCCCGCTCAGGGAAAGTCCGGTTTAAACGTGACGCTTCATGTGCAGGGCCAGGTGGTCCGAGCGAGAGAAGCACCTGAGGAGAGACGCAGGTTAGACACGTCCTCAGTGTTTTGAGTGACAGCCCAGCGACCTCTCACCTGTCGCAGTGCGCGCATTTAAATGGCTTTGCTCCTGTGTGTTTCCTGAAGTGTCTGGTGAGTTCGTCACTGCGAGCGAAACGCCACTCACAGCCCTCCCACGAGCACCTGTAAGGCTTCTCCCCTGAAACAAACAAACAAAACACTCAATAAACAGCTTTTTATAACATGATCCACAGCTGTAAGGTTTACCTCCCTATAACAGACACAAAACTGCCCTTGATGAACACCTGTATAAGGTTATCTCCCTTTATTATACTGCTCTTCACAACGTAAGTAGAAGCTCCGTTGATTTGAATGGGATTTCCCAACGTTCTACTGGTCATTATTTTCTGATAAAGGACCTCTGAAAATAATCATGACCGCTGCCAATGGCGACGGAGTTGGTGCTTTCATATCACTCCACGCGTACGTAGTAGCGACACTATCTGTCCCGTCACTGAGAGAGAAGTCGGGGAATCGCTCGTGAAGTTAGCGTGAGTCTGACTTTCAACTAACCCAGAGATTCACCACCATTCCTCCAACTGCGCCTCTAGGCTAGCTACTAGCCTTGCTGCTTCTAGTCTAGCAAAACATTGCAGAGCAACGCGCAAACTTTTGGGAACTATTTGTCTGGAAGTCATTAAATAAACCTTTCGACCTTCATAAAAGTGTACGAAGTTTATGTGGTGTGTGTTCATTTGGCAAATGGCCGTATAATAAGCGGGATAATGTACAGAACGCTGGTCATTATCGGGAAAATAAGCACCGACTGTCATGATTCGTCTTTTGTTCACCTGTTTTTGTATGTTTTGTGTTTGGTCTAGTCCTGTTTTATTTTGACATGTATTCTGTCCTTGTGATTTTGCTTGACTTCCCTCGTTACCTGCCTGCCCCGCCCTGATGTGTTTCACCTGTGCCCTGTTTCCTCTTGTATTTATACCCCTGTGTTTCCCTTGACCTTCGTCGCGTCATTGTCTATGTCAGCCCCGGTCTGTTTCAGTTTTGTCATTTTGGTTTTCATCATTCATTAAACATTGACAGTTTTTGTTGCAGTCCTGCATTTTGGGTTTTACTTTCTTCACTCCACCACAACCATGACACCGACAGGGCGAACCGGACTTGTTTCACCCTAATGACCAGCATTATATATATATATATATAGCTATATATTATCCCTTACATAAACAACCTTACTCCCATGAACACCTGTGTAAGGGACAGATTTTACACATTCAAACAGTTGACACAATGAGAACTTATGGGGGAGTAATATTGTGAGGTTTATTCCCCCACGTTGAAAAATAAAACTGTTTGTAAATGGACCAATCAGCCTTTGAGGGGACAGAGTTTAATTAGTTCAGCCCATGTTCTAAAAGCTCCTCAATGCTTGTGCTTTGTTTATTTATGTATTTCTTATGCTGTATCTCTTTATTTTGGATTTTTCTGAGGACTTTTTAGTCACTGGGTTAGTTTTTCAGATGAATGAGCCCCTGGGCAAAAAACGGCGTAAGAATCGGCAAAACTGTTAGCCGTGAGATAGCGGCTAGTTTAGCAACATTAGCATCATTAGCCTGTATGTTGTAAACACTGCAGACGCTGCAGCACTAACAACATTTAGCTCTGGTTAACCTCCTAACTCCCACCTGAATCGAGCACATTTTCTCCAGTTTGGCTTTACCCTAATCTAAAAGCTGCTTGGGGAAAAAAGCACCAAAACAGCCACAAAAAATGAGAAGAAAACAAGGATGTGAATGCGACAAAAATGTGACAAAAGTTCAACGAAGATGTGACAAAAAAGGTGACACAACACAGCAACAACACAAGTTACTTCTGAGAGGAACTAAACATGATGAAGATTCAGTGATTTCTGAAGAACTAAACATGATGTAGATCCAGTGACTTCTGAGAGGAACTAAACGTGATGTAGATTCAGTGATTTCTGAGGAACTAAACGTGATGTAGATCCAGTATTCCGAGCGTGTTCGACTTTGCCCCGGTTGCGTCACGCGGTGAGAGACGAAGGTCCAAAAACCCCGACTGAAAGACCATTAGCCGCTGATGTCTCCGAGTTGTTTTTGTCCGGGCCGAGCTCTCGATTCGGAGCGAGGCTAATCGGATTGCCCCGGCGGCTGGAGATTTGTGAGAAAAACAAGCTGCTCTTTTGTGGTTTTTGGAGCCGGAGCAGACGTCTTATGTAACGGAGTCCAGGAGGAGAACCCGTCTGAGGGCTGCACTCCCGAGCGTGAAAACAACTCTGACCACATGTTGCAGCCATCGCTACGGAAAGAACAGACTTAACGTAGTCTGCAACAAGTTAAATCCTTTCCATAATCAACTCTAGCCCCAGTTTGTAGCTAGTTTACTCCCTTAACATTTTAGTTTGAACTCTGTCAGAGTAAAAAAGAGCCCAAACTCTCTCTTTACAATGTTTATTCTCTGACGTTTTGTCGCTTTCAGTCAGAGATTTATCCAGGAAGTGTCTGTGTCGCTCCCCACGCTCATTCATTCACAAATACTGACATGTTTGGTATCCACGTGTATAAGGCTGGCCGATATATCGATATATTTTTAGTGAGATATCGACATAGTTCAAATCTGACTGTAACACTTGCTTCAGGGCGGTGGCGATATCGTGACCTCCCACTTCTCTGATGCCGTTGACAGGCCGGTGTTTCTTGCACAAAGTCTTTAAATGAAGGAGGACGCGCTTGTCTGTCTTCTAACGTCTACATCAAGACCTGGACAGTTCGGGGACCTGGACCATTCGGGGACCTGGACAGTTCGGGGACCTGGACAGTTCGGGGACCTGGACAGTTGGGGAACCTGGACCGTTCGGGGACCTGGACAGTTCGGGGACCTGGACAGTTGGGGAACCTGGACCGTTCGGGGCCCTAGACAGTTCGGGGACCTGAACTGGACAGTTGGGGGACCTGGACAGTTGGGGGACCTGGACAGTTGGGGGACCTGGACCGTTCGGGGCCCTAGACAGTTCGGGGACCTGAACTGGACAGTTGGGGGACCTGGACAGTTGGGGGACCTGGACAGTTGGGGGACCTGGACCGTTCGGGGCCCTAGACAGTTCGGGGACCTGAACTGGACTGTTCGGGGACCTAGACCGTTCGGGGACCTAGACAGTTCGGGGACCTGAACTGGACTGTTCGAGGACCTAGACAGTTCGGGGACCTGGACCCGTTCGGGGACCTGAACTGGACTGTTCGGGGACCTAGACAGTTCGGGGACCTGGACCCGTTCGGGGACCTGAACTGGACAGTTGGGGACCTGGACAGTTGGGGACCTGGACAGTTGGGGACCTGGACAGTTGGGGGACCTGGACCGTTCGGGGACCTGAAAAAAGTTGGTGGAACTGGACCGTTGGGGGACCTTCTAACGTCTACATCAAGACAGCACAACTGTTCATCAAAGTAAAAAAAGAACATATTGAGTTGATCGTCTTTCTTGTGCAACTGGTTGAGACTGTTCGAGAAAAGCTATTATATTAACAAAAAGAAACTCCTATTTGGCTTTGACTTTGACTTAAAGAAATGTTTAGAAATTAAAATGAAGTATTTTCCTCCCCCTACACGTTCCAGCCATGTCCTAATGTGTAGATTTTTTTTATTTCTTTTTGTGCTCTTGTCAGGAAGAAATATGAATGTTGCTAGTCATATGGTCTACAAACAACATGTTTTTTATTTTTTCCTTTTTCACTCGTTCCCCCCACCCCCATGCCACACGTCTCGAAACCCAGACAAAACACAGAAAACTGAAATTAAAATAGATACATCACAGCTATGGCAACAACACTATATAGACAGATTGAAAAAAATAAAATAATAAATAAATAAAAAATAAAAAGAATTTATAAAAAACATCAACAATAAGATCTGAAAGGCCTAGTTTTCAAACATGTATATGTAGATAAGTAAATTTACTGGGGTACATTTGGGAAACATTGGAAAATTTTAGGAAATAATATGAAAATTTGGGGCAGATTGGGGTAAAAATTGGGGAATGAAACGTGAGAAAATGTGAAGGTATCTAAGGAGGAAAAATAAATAAATAGAATTAAAAAAAAGAAACTATGAACAAAATTGGTACGATTTCTTTTTTTTTAATTAATAAAAGGTAACCGCTCACTTAGATTAAGCATCGGAGAAGAATAAAAAAATAAAATAAAACTCTGTTCAGGCGTCGGCACCGGAAGAAGAATGAGCCCAGACCTGTTAAAATCCTGCTCTGTCACTCAGAAAGGTGTTACTTCGGGTCTGAAGTGCCGTCATGCACGAGCTTAATATAGAAGCTGCAGTTACACGTATGACCTGAGGTGGCAGAAGTGAGCATAAAAATGACCGACTTGCATCGAGTCCCTTTAACATTTCATTTCACTGCACTCACTATCGGGATATATATCGTATATCGAGATTCTGTGAGCGAATGTGCAGACAAAGAGACTAAACTTTAGGGACGTTTTCCTTCCACTCTTTAATCTCCGCTTTAGTCGCTCCATGAGACTCCACACTTTACAGACTCCGCTCGGCTAAATTTGGGAGATTTCTTTCACACGAGGATGTTTACAGATCTGATTCCTGACTCCGTTCCTGCCCTGGAAGCTGCGTGTCTGTGAGAGGAATTCCCCTGCAGCATAATTAAAGCCGTGGTGTTGGTGGTGAACAGAGCAGCTCAGCCATTCCAGGAATGCATCTGATCAGCTGCTCGGCCTGTGGACGTCTGAGGTCGTCAGGGGGAAAAACATCTGGAGCTGGAGGGAACTGGAAAGGTCACATTCACAGAGGCCTGAGAGCGGGAACTACAAGGGGAGTGGACTACAAGGAAGAAAACCAAGGCTAGATTAGGACTAAACCGGGCCTAAACTTTGAAAACACCCACAGTGGAATGGACAGTTGGGGGACCTGGACAGTTCGGGGACCTGGACCGTTCGAGGACCTGGACCGTTCGGGGACCTGGACAGTTCGGGGACCTGGACAGTTCGAGGACCTGGACCGTTCGGGGACCTGGACCGTTCGGGGACCTGGACCGTTCGGGGACCGGTGTAAAGGTTTAAAACTACCCCCCATTTCAGGCTACCCCCCGGTAATTTGAAATCAGTTTCAAGTTACCCCCGGGGGTAAGATGAACGCGATTTCAAGCTACCCCCCCTGATTTCAGATTACCCCCCTCTCAACTGCTTTCTTCACCCATAAGATACCTTACAGGAACCGCGGTTGGAGCCGTAACCTTAAGGATAGTGGAGTTTACGAACTAAAGCTAACCTTATCTTAGCCCTAAACTTAAGGATTGTGGAGTTTACGAACTAAAGCTAACCTTACCTTAGCCCTAACCTTAAGGATAGTGGAGTTTACGAGCTAAAGCTAACCTTACCTTAGCCCTAACCTTAAGGATTGTAGAGTTTACGAACTAAAGCTAACCTTACCTTAGCCCTAACCTTAAGGATAGTGGAGTTTACGAACTAAAGCTAACCTTACCTAAGCCCTAACCTTAAGGATAGTGGAGTTTACGAACTAAAGCTAACCTTATCTTAGCCCTAAACTTAAGGATTGTGGAGTTTACGAACTAAAGCTAACCTTACCTTAGCCCTAACCTTAAGGATAGTGGAGTTTACGAGCTAAAGCTAACCTTACCTTAGCCCTAACCTTAAGGATAGTGGAGTTTACGAACTAAAGCTAACCTTACCTAAGCCCTAACCTTAAGGATAGTGGAGTTTACGAACTAAAGCTAACCTTACCTTAGCCCTAACCTTAAGGATAGTGGAGTTTACGAGCTAAAGCTAACCTTACCTTAGCCCTAACCTTAAGGATTGTAGAGTTTACGAACTAAAGCTAACCTTACCTTAGCCCTAACCTTAAGGATAGTGGAGTTTACGAACTAAAGCTAACCTTATCTTAGCCCTAAACTTAAGGATAGTGGAGTTTACGAACTAAAGCTAACCTTATCTTAGCCCTAAACTTAAGGATAGTGGAGTTTACGAACTAAAGCTAACCTTACCAGATGAAAAGTTACGAGAGTTGTAGCTATTATTAGCAATTAACATCCGGGCATTTTCTATTTAACGCAGCCGTGCCAAACTAACAATACATATTGCGGCGGGGGTAATCTGAAATCAGGGGGGGTAACTTGAAATCAGTTTCAGATTACCCCTGGGGGTAATTTGAAATCGATTTCAAGTTACCCCCCGGTAGTCTGAAATCAATTTCAAAGTACCAGGAGGTAAGGTGAATGGGGGGTAGTTTGAAATCGCTACACCGGGACCGTTTGGGGACCTGGACCGTTTGGGGACCTGGACCGTTGGGGGACCTGGACCGTTCGGGGACCTGGACCATTCGGGGACCTGGTTGTTCGGGGACCTGGACCGTTCGGGGACCTGGACCGTTCGGGGACCTGGACAGTTCGAGGACCTGTCCTCAGTGACGTCTCCTGCTCTTTAAAAGTCCGTGCTCAGTGTTTTGTGCTTGTGTGTAAACTAACAGGCTGACGTTTTTCCCATGATGCAACAGTTTGTTGACACTGTCCACAGCTCCCTCTGTGTTTAGACGCGGCGTCTGAAAACCGGGTCCTTCAGCAGCGAAGTTCATGATAAACAAAGCGAGACACTGTGTCTATAGTGTGTCCTGATAACGCTTTAGGTTCATATGATCAGCTGAATGGTTATTACGAACAGCTGAATGGTTATTACGATCAGCTGAATGGTTATTAAGATCAGCTGAATGGTTATTACAATCAGCTGAATGGTTATTACGATCAGCTGAATGGTTATTACGAACAGCTGAATGGTTATTACGATCAGCTGAATGGTTATTACGATCAGCTGAATGGTTATTACGATCAGCTGAATGGTTATTACGAACAGCTGAATGGTTATTACGATCAGCTGAATGGTTATTACGATCAGCTGAATGGTTATTACGATCAGCTGAATGGTTATTACGAACAGCTGAATGGTTATTACGATCAGCTGAATGGTTATTACGATCAGCTGAAGGGTTATTACGATCAGCTGAATGGCGACTACACTAAAGGCATTTTAGGCAGTTTGAACAAAAACATGAAGCAGCCACGGGATTGCCTTATTCCCTGTTTTTTTTATCTAATAATTGTAACTTTTTTAACGTTCATTCAACAATAATCTGTTCAGAAATGTCAGTTTTTTTTCCATTTAGCCGCATGTGGCACTCAAAGTATTTAGATGATGAATTGAACGAACATTTCAATGGGGACTAAAAAAACGTAGTTTAACGAAAATTCACAAAATTTGGCAGAAAGTTCCGTTTGTTTGTTTCAATCAAAAAAGTCCATGTCATATTTTTCACAGTGTTGCCGTAGTGATGACCAGAACTCCCCATTCACTCTCCTGGGAAAATGGTAGAATTGAACAAGAGCAAATAGAAATAGAAGCTTATTTATTAAAGTTTCTATATTCTCTCCCGTGAACAGTGAAATCCAGACTAATAGAAGGACAGATGTAAACGTTGGTAAGAAATGAATGATCCTTTGAGCGGTTTACAGAAAGTACAACGAACCCAGAGAAGAATCTCCAAACTCCCACGCTCTGATATTTGGCTGCAGCGTCTTTCTCCTTCATTCCAGCTCTTTCTCTGTGGCGTCGTTTTTAATAAACCTCTGAAACGTCCAAAGATCCAGAGTCGGATTCATTTCCCTCTGAGCTCTGACGATGGGAGATGATAAAACCCACAGTCACAGCTCTCCTCTGTGCCTCCAGCTGCAGCCACAGGTTTGGACATTTCTAAGTCCGCTGACCGTGAACCTGCCCCTCCCCCGTCGCCGCGGTGTGAACCAGGTCACGCTTCCTCCGCTCAACTATTCCAGCTATGCGGCTCGGCTCCTGTACAGAACAGCCGTCAGTGAGGCCAAACAAACAGCAGCTCCTCTTCCTTTGTTTTGGAAACTGTCTGAGTCGAGCGACAGGAGAACCAGTGTTTGGACTTTTGGTTTCAGTCACAACAAAGAACTCCAGAGCACATTTTACCGGTGTTTATAATATTTGTATTGTATAGTAGAGGTGGCCTTTATATCGTCTACAAGAGCATTATTACCTAAACATACTGAGGCCAAACAGGGACTTGAAAATGGACGATGTCTCTGAACGACCTCAAACCTCCGGATAAATGTGAATCTTTAGTTCAGAGACAGTTGTCTAAAGTCTGCGCCTGTTTATGAAAGTCCGGCCTCAGATCGTTGCGTGAAAGCTTTTTCTGTCGCTGTTGGATAAAGATCGGAATGTTCAGAGCAGCATCAGCTGATTCTAATAAAGTCTTCAGGAAAACACCAAAACAAGCAGCTCAGACCTTCAGCCACGGACTCGATCAGGCCCAGGTCCGGGTTTAAAGTCCTGGTTTAGCCCCAGTTTGTTCCTATTTGCTGAACGCCACAATATTTTTTACAGTCTATGGCTAACGCAAGTCCCTTTACGGACACCATCCAGGTTTAAGGTCAGATCTGGTTTAGCCCCAGTTTATTCCTATTTGCTGAATGAATGACTGAAGGTTAACTCCAAAAGTCCTGGTTTTCCAAGAGGAAATCTCACTAGATCAGGCAGGAAGTAGATATTTAAAGTCTTATGGAGCGACTACAGTGCAGATGTTAAAGTTTAGTCCCTTTGTCTGCACATGTGTCTTTAGCCGCTGCCGTCTCCCACAAAGGAAATGACCATATTTGGATTTTAGCGTCATCTCGTGCTACACTTGTCAGTATTTGTGAATGAATAAGCGTGGGAACGACCAGGGAGCGACACAGTCATGTTGGAGTCACTTCCTGGATGAAGTTTATAAAGACGTTTCATGACTTCCAGGGAGCACAATCGTCTTTTTTTTCTCCACAAACGCCTGATTCTCCGACACACTGAGGAACAGATTGATTAAGGCGAGAACTGCAGGTGAACAGGGGAAAAAAAAAAATGTAGAGATGTCAATTTGAAACTTTTGCTGAACATCACAGATATAAATATGAGAAAAAAATGTATTGCATTGCGTCGTTTTATGTTTTCACATAAATAAGGCATTTTGAGCATTTAAATTGCCAAAATTGCCTATATTTTGGGCAACGAAATCAAATTAATGAATTGAGCCGGATTAAATTGTTTTATTTTATTGACATATTAGTAACTAAGATTTTGTCAGAGGGGATTTTGGATATTTTGTTTAGTTTTTCAATAAACTAATCATCAGTGAAAAAATCTGTAAACATTTCGCCTGTTTTTTTGGTTTCAAAGCTGAATAAATCAGGCGAGGAATTAGATATAAAAAAATCCCTCTGAAAAAACCTTCTAAATGTTGTTGTGTCTCAGCCTGTAAAGTGTGGAGTCTGTGGGAGCTTCTATAAGGGCTCAGGCTCTGCCCGAGTGCGGCTTCTCTCATTCAGAGAAAACCAGCCCTGAAGTTTTGTAGCGAGTGCGCATGCTCGGCCCGTTCTTCCACTTTTCCGCTCCAGCGTCTCGTAGGAGGAAAAACACCATATTTGGGTGAAAGCGTCATCACGGGGCCCCTTAGCAGGACACGTGGATGTCAAATCTGTCAATATTTATGAATAAAACCCGCGGGAAAGACGGACTTTCTACGCGGCGCAGCAGCTACTTCCGGGTCGCCCCCACCTCGCAGACAAAACATCATAAAATAAACATCATCATTTTTATATCTGACATGAAAACTAAGATGTAAAGGTAAGATACAAATCTCCACTTCCACCACTGCGTGAAAAATCAATACTTTCACCTAAAGGCCTTCAGGTGAGAGTCGGGTGTGTTGTTTTTGTGTTTACCTGTGTGCGTCCTCTGGTGGGCCTTCAGGTGAGAGCGGGTGTGTTGTTTTTGTGTTTACCTGTGTGCGTCCTCTGGTGGGCCTTCAGGTGAGAGCCGGGTGTGTTGTTTTTGTGTTTACCTGTGTGCGTCCTCTGGTGGGCCTTCAGGTGAGAGCCGGTTGTGTTGTTTTTGTGTTGTGTTTACCTGTGTGCGTCCTCTGGTGGGCCTTCAGGTGAAAGGTGGTTGTGTTGTTTTTGTGTTTACCTGTGTGCGTCCTCTGGTGGGCCTTCAGGTGAAAGGTGGTTGTGTTGTTTTTGTGTTTACCTGTGTGCGTCCTCTGGTGGGCCTTCAGGTGAGAGCGGTTGTGTTGTTGTTGTGTTTACCTGTGTGCGTCCTCTGGTGGGCCTTCAGGTGCGAGCTCTTGGTGTAGACCTTCCTGCAGCCGTTGAACTGGCAGCGATGGACCCTGCGCCTGCCGTCGGGCGACCCCTCCGCGCTCCCGGGCCCCGCCCTGACCCTGACCGGCGACTGCGGCCCGCCCCACGGCTGCGCGGGGGCCGGGGCGGCGCCGCAGCCGTCCCCGGGCGGCTCCGGGGAGGACGGGGGCGTGCCCATGACGCCGCCCAGCAGGTCGCAGAAGGCGCTGGCGTGGAAGTCCACCGTCGGGGACAGCTCCTCCGAACAGTCCGAGATCTCGCTGCTGGCGTCCGAGTGGAAGCCGGCGTGGTCCGGGACGCGGGGCTCCGGCTGGTCCTCGTCGTCCTGGATGCGGGGGATGTGCGGGTCCGAGACGCCCTTGTCTCCGCAGGCCAGCATCAGCTTGCTCCACAGCTCCTCCTGGTGCTCGAACTTCAGCTCCGCGGCCGAGACGTACGGCTCACTCTGGAGGTAACGCTCCAGCTCCAGGCACGTCTGAGGAGAGGGCGAGGGTTAGCAGAGAATATTCACAAAAATAAAACGTTTTCAAGAGGCTGAAATGTGTGGAACAAAAGACAAACCCATCACATAACCACTTAACCCCCACCTGAACTGAGCACATTTTCTCCAGTTTCTCCAAAAGCTTCTGGAAAAAAGCTGTGAAAATAGCAACAAAACTGAAACGAAAACAATGACGGTAATGTGACAAAAAAGTGAGAAAACATTGACAAAAAAATGACAAAAAATTGATGAAAAAGTGGCAAAAATGTCCAAAAAAAAGACAAAAAATTGATAAAAAATTGACGAAAAAATGACCAAAAAAAATGTAAAAAAAAGGACCACATTTTTTTTTTTTAAATGTGAAAAAAATTGACAAAAAAATGACAAAAATGTGACAAAAAATGCCAAAAAAGTTACAAAAATGAGTTGAATACCCGACAAAAAAATGATGGAAAAAAAATCTGATGACGTGAGGAAAAAGATCCTCTCGGTTCAGGCGGGAGTTAAGAGGTTTAACCAAGAGATTTAAGAGACATTAGTTTTAAAAGATGAACCAAAGTTATTCCTGGTCTAAACTTGGTCTGAAGCCAAGTCTGGGATCATCTTAAGTTGAGTTGATGCAGCTCAGAACTATCCTGTCCAGCCAGAAAACACACATTTCCTCGTCTTTCTGGATGAAGAAAGGCATGATCGACAATTTCCAACATGGGAAATTGTCCATGTGAATGAACAGAAGTGGAGTCGCTTCTTTACAGACAGATATAAACTGAAGCATAAACATTCGACACGATAGTTATGCACTGAACTCTTAACTCCCACCTGAACAGATCGCATTTTCTCCAGTTTGGCTTTACCCTAATCAAAAAGCTCCTTGGGAAAAAAGCACCAAAACAGCCACAAAAAAATGAGAAGAAAACAAGGATGTAAACGCAACAAAAAAATGACAAAAAATCAACAAAAAAATGACAAAAATTCAATAAAAATGTGACAAAAATGTGACAAAAATTCAATAAAAATGTGACAAAAACTCAACCAAAAAATGACAAAAACTCAACCAAAAAATGACAAAAATTAAAAAAAAAAAGACAAAAATTAAAAAAAAAAAATGACAAAAATTCAACAAAAATGTGACAAAAAGTCAACCAAAAAATATCAAAAATTTAACAAAAATGTGACAAAAACTCAACCAAAAAAAGACAAAAATTCAAAAAAAAAAAGACAAAAATTCAACAAAAATGTGACAAAAATTCAACCAAAAAATATCAAAAATTTAACAAAAATGTGACAAAAACTCAACCAAAAAATGACAAAAATTCAACCAAAAAGTGACAAAAACTCAACCAAAAAATGACAAAAACTCAACCAAAAAATGACAAAAATTCAATAAAAATGTGACAAAAATGTGACACAAACTCAACAAAAAAATGACAAAAATTTAACAAAAATGTGACACAAACTCAACCAAAAAATGACAAAAATTCAATAAAAAATTGACAAAAATGTGACCAAAAAAAAAACATACAAAAGGTGACACAACACAGCAACAACGCGAGGGAAAAGATCAGTTTTGTGGGTCTTAGCTTTCAAATGAGGCGTTACACAGGCCTATATAATAACCAAACAGGACAGAATGCATTTGGTTTAGGCGGGTGGAAAGAGATTCAACATCTGAGTTTTTATTGTTTGAAAATTCCCACAATTTCTGAGCTAAAGTTTCCACTGAAGCTTCGGCCTGAAGAGCGGAGACAGAGAGGCCTTGGATCTGGCACAAACTGACTCCGCAGATAAATATCTACAAAAACAAAGATTACAGTCAGTGTTTCCCAGTCAGTGTCTGCTCTGCATCGGGGCCCAGACTCCTGCCGCTCTGTTGCATAATGAGCAAAGTCTGCAGATCGTTTCCAAGTCTTTAAAGTGAGTCAGTACTGCCAGTTCCACGGAAAAGCTGCCAGTTTTCTGTCAGACGGCGGGGCAGAAACGTGGCCCAAAATAACCCCCGGATAAAGGACGAACTGCCCCAGAACGTTTTTGTTTTTTGTAGCACGTGGCTAATCTGCATTTGTCAACATCGTCCTGAGCTACGGCGATTTCAGGAAAACGCAGAGGAGTGGTTTTAGGAATCCAAACTTCAACAGACAGTCGGTTAAAGCAAACACAATCTGCAACCAGAGGATCATCGGGTCAAGTCTGAGCCTTTAAAGGTTCTATATGAGGGGGAGGCAAGTTTTCTTGGTGGAGGGGCCGATTTTCTTTATTGTAAACTGAGTATTGCCACTGATTATTAGCTCAAAGTAAAGCACAACACTGGAAAAATCACTATCATGAGATTAATGACCTAAAATTGCTTGAATTAAAGTTCTTCTATGTTGAAAAACAGAAAAAAGTGAGTGCATCTTCTTCTTCTATGTTGAATTTGAGTCGGTTTGAACTAATCCAAGATACAAATCCTACAGCGCCAATGGAACAAGAATAAAACTCACTTGAAATCATGAAAGAAAATTATCTGAATTAAGAGAATAACGACTACTAGAGGTTTTATCTCGTCTCAGACCAGACCAAACCTTAGATTTAATCTCCCAATTCAAGTAGATTCATGTCATTTGTTCCTTAAAATGATTATTCTTTTTCCAGTGCACTTCTTTCAAATGCCAGTGTTGTACATAATACATGAACTAATCGGGTGCATTGACAGTATTTCCACCTTTATTTCTCCCATTTAACTCTAATAATGTTAAAAGTACTCTCTGATTTGTGTGATAATGTTTCTCAAAATCATCTTGAGGGCCAGAGGTTCTGTGCTGGAGGGCCGGATTTGGCCCCCGGGCCTGACGTTGCCCACCCCTGTCCTATATCATCCAAAAGCCATGTTGTTCTGCTCTTTCCTTCTCAGAAACAGAGTGGTTTGTGGCTTCATTCACACAGTTCTGAGTAATCCTCCTGAATCCTGCTCTGAGCAGCTGCTCCGCCCCCTGCTGGTGAACCACTGACCTGCTCAGTTGTGTCGTCAGAGCTAATGTCCTAATTCTACGATTACGGACTGATTTGAATTTGTAAAACAGCTTTTTGTAAGAAAGAAATAAAAAAATAAAAAAGGGCAGGTCTGTGCTGCCTCTGCGGAAAAAACAAACGCACCCCTGAGCGTCTGAACAGGCGTCATGTTTGCACTGGAGGATGTGAAGAAGGAGCTCTTTCTAACCTACTCTGGACACGCCTGTTCTTTATTCTGACCCAACGATAATGTCACGGAGAAAAAGAAGCGCGTTTGGCTGCGAGGACTTTATTCAACCTTCCTAAAGAAGTGGCCACTCGTCACAAGTTGTTTTTTCTCTCCGGGATTCGGCGACTTTCACCAAAACAGTGTTTTTCTGTGACTGTCACTGATGGAAGTTTGTGAACCTTCACCAGAATCAAAGTGGATTCACTTTTATAACCAACGCAAGTCCCATAATGTAAACACCTGATGGAGCGGACAGGACAGAGAGGTGAGCCAATCAATACAGTGTTAATTTTGACAACATATTTTATTTCAGTTTTAGTCTTAGTCTTTTGACTAAAATTTTAGTCGAGATTTAGTTAAAAAAAAAAAAGTTTCAATTTTAGTCTAGTTTCAGTCGACTAAAATTGCATGTCAATTTAGTCGACTAAATTTAAGACTAATTTAGTCGACTTATATTGATAATATTCATTATAATCATATTTAATGTTGTTCCTCTGCTTCATGGAGCTGCTCCACATGAACAAAGCTCAGAGCTGATCCTTTAACAGAGACTTTACATGATCTGAGGCTCTTTCAGACGCTCAATACAAGTTTGGATGATTTAGTCTCTCCTTTTCATTTTTATTTAGTCTTATTTTAGTCGACTAAAAAATTTTAGTCATAGTTTTAGTCTCATGAAAAACTTTTAATTTAGTTTTAGTCCAATTTTAGTCGTCAAAAATATCACTTTGACTAAAATTAAGACTAAATATTTTAGTCGACGAAATGAACACTGAATCAAAACACGTGTTAGCGTGTGTGTTAGCGTGTGTGTTAGCGTGTGTGTTAGCATGTGTGTTAGCGTGTGTGTTAGCGTGTGTGTTAGCGTGTGTGTGTTAGCGTGTGTGTTAGCATGTGTGTTAGCGTGTGTGTTAGCGTGTGTGTTAGCGTGTGTGTTAGCGTGTGTGTTAGCATGTGTGTTAGCGTGTGTGTTAGCGTGTGTGTTAGCGTGTGTGTGTTAGCGTGTGTGTGTTACCGTGTGTGTTAGCGTGTGTGTTAGCATGTGTGTTAGCGTGTGTGTTAGCGTGTGTGTTAGCATGTGTGTTAGCGTGTGTGTTAGCGTGTGTGTTAGCGTGTGTGTTAGCTTGTGTGTTAGCGTGTGTGTTAGCGTGTGTGTTAGCGTGTGTGTTAGCGTGTGTGTTAGCTTGTGTGTTAGCGTGTGTGTTAGCATGTGTGTTAGCGTGTGTGTTAGCATGTGTGTTAGCATGTGTGTTAGCGTGTGTGTTAGCGTGTGTGTTAGCATGTGTGTTAGCGTGTGTGTGTTAGCATGTGTGTTAGCGTGTGTGTGTTAGCGTGTGTGTGTTAGCGTGTGTGTGTTAGCGTGTGTGTTAGCATGTGTGTTAGCATGTGTGTTAGCGTGTGTGTTAGCGTGTGTGTTAGCGTGTGTGTTAGCATGTGTGTTAGCGTGTGTGTGTTAGCGTGTGTGTGTTAGCGTGTGTGTGTTAGCGTGTGTGTGTTACCGTGTGTGTTAGCGTGTGTGTTAGCGTGTGTGTTAGCGTGTGTGTTAGCATGTGTGTTAGCGTGTGTGTTAGCGTGTGTGTTAGCGTGTGTGTTAGCATGTGTGTTAGCGTGTGTGTTAGCGTGTGTGTTAGCGTGTGTGTGTTAGCGTGTGTGTTAGCGTGTGTGTTAGCATGTGTGTTAGCGTGTGTGTTAGCGTGTGTGTTAGCGTGTGTGTTAGCATGTGTGTTAGCATGTGTGTGTTAGCGTGTGTGTTTTAGCCATTTATGAAGCTGTGTTGCAGATGTCAACTCCTGTATTTATATTTATATTACTGCTAAAGTTGTATGTGCGGAGAGAGGGGGCGGAGTTAACTGAATCCAAGCGTTGTGTCTTCCGGGTTTGCAAAATACCCCCAGAAAATACTTATATTTTACATACAAATGAGTATTCTATAGTGGTAGAGGTACAATATATCATATAAATGCCTATACTTTACTTGGAATGGCTAAAACAGCCGACACAGAGCCTTTAATGTGAACGTATCCTGGATCCTTTAAACACTTTGAAACATAAATGATCAAACTGGTTCCATGAAGTGAAGGGACTTTTGTGATTCTGCTCGTTTAATCCCGTTTGTTCGGCCATAACGGTGAAATTAACGAAGCGTTTTTGTGAGTCGCTCTTTCCCGCAGATGCACGTTGGCCCGCGAGCCCCCGCTGACTGCTGAGAGTGCGGCTGGATCCTTTAAACGGATCAATAATTCAGCGTAATGTGGCTTTAATAATGCATTTAGAGGCATAGCTGGAAATAACATGGCTCTCCGGGGGCCATATGTGTGTGTGTGTGTGTGTGTGTGTGTGTGTGTGCGGAGAGGAGGAGGAGCTAACCGCGGCTAACAGCTAATCAATAAGATTATATAAGTTAGCAGTGAGGAGTCTGCGTCCCGCTGCAGGAGCTGAGCTGATTCAATCCGCCCCGGAATGCCAGTCATTTCTTGGCAGATCTGCTCAGCACTTTGCTTCTCCGGTGATGCAGACGCAGAACGACTGAAATCACGTTTCCGACGCAGAGGAAGGAAGTTTGTTCGTCGCAATCGAATAAAAGTGCCGAGGCGACAATGTCCTCCCGAAGAGCGAAAGGTCCCGGGTTTGGTTTTGTGTAAAAACTGCTCGACAAATGTAACAAAGATGTGAAAACAAACAGGTCAATGAGGGAACGTCACTCCTCACTGTGCATCGGTTCAGGAAAAATCATGTGTAAGATTTATGAAAAAGATATAGGACGACTCTCTCGTTCTATTAGAGGCGCAACGATACATGAGAATAATGCTGAGAGATGGAAGTGTTTTTTAACCTCTTACCACCCGTCAAAACCAAATCCATTCTCTCCTCTTTGCCATTGTCCTCACTTTTTATTTCCCTTATGTGTTTTTGCCACTTTATTATTACTTTTTTGTTGTTCTTTTGTCTTATTTGGCTGGATTTTTGTCTTTTTTTGCTGGATTTTTGTCTTTTTTTGCTGGATTTTTGTCTTTTTTTTGCTGGATTTTTGACATTTTTCTGCTGGATTTTTGTCTTTTTTCTGCTGGATTTTTGTCTTTTTTTGCTGGATTTTTGTCTTTTTTCTGCTGGATTTTTGTCTTTTTTCTGCTGGATTTTTGTCTTTTTTTGCTGGATTTTTTTTTACATTTTTTTGCTGTATTTTTGTCTTTTTACTGCTGGATTTTAGTCTTTTTTTGCTGGATTTGTATCATTTTTTTTCTGCTGGATTTTTGTCTTTTTTTGCTGTTTTTTTTTTACATTTTTTTGCGGAATTTTTCTTTTGATGTTTTTTTGTCTTTTTTTTGCTGGATTTTTGTCTTTTTTCTGCTGGACTTTTGTCACTTTTTTCTGTATTTTTGTCTTTTTTCTGCAGGATTTTTATCATTTTTTTGCTGTTTTTTTGTCATTTTTTTCTGCTGGATTTTTGTCATTTTTTTTCTGTATTTTTGTCTTTTTTCTGCTGGATTTTTATCATTTTTTTGTTGAGTTTTTGTCATTTTTGTCGCTTTTTTGTCACTTTTTAGCTCTTTTTTTGTTGCGTTTACGTCCTCATTTTCTTCTCGTTTCTTGCCTCTGTTTTGAAGAAACTTTTAGATTTGGAGAACAGGAGAAAACATGTTCAGGTGGGAGTTAAGAGGTTAAAGCCACAACTGGTATCGGTTCAGTATCGGATATTTGTAGGCGATACCTGATCATATTATTCCAGTATCAGCTGTTGCATCGAAAATGTGTATTTGAACTGGTTTGTTGCAGAAAAAGAAAAGTTGTCCAAACATGTTGCAGTCACTCAGGCCGACACTGGACCAGGCCGGGACCAGAGAGGGAGGAAGGAAGGAAGAGGACCCTCCGCGCGCCTGGACAGATGCCGATGGAGCTTTACGCGTCTGGAGAGCGTCTTTGGCACGGCGCCCAGTGACGCACGGAGCGGCGGTGCCAAAAAAAAAAGAAATGCGCGAGACTCACACACCGCCAAAATCACGGCGACTTTTGAAGCGACACACCCCTCTCTCTCTCTCTCTCCCTCTCTGACAGTTCACTGCTGCGTGTCGGAGCGTGCCTACGTGCGCGAGCGAGCGTGACAGGGGCAGAGAGCGCGCGAGGAGGCACGTCCTTCCGGAGTCCCGCGAAGTACGCACCAGGGAGCGCAGTGTCGGAATACTGAGGCTCTGCGTCCTGGTCCTGGTTTACGTTAGTTTAGACTTGGTTAGTCCTGGTTTACGTTAGTTTAGACTTGGTTAGTCCTGGTTTAGTTTAGACTTGGTTAGTCCTGGTTTACGTTAGTTTAGACTTGGTTAGTCCTGGTTTAGTTTAGACTTGGTTAGTCCTGGTTTACGTTAGTTTAGACTTGGTTAGTCCTGGTTTCTTTATATCTTTCTTTTGTTAAGGATCCTCATAAGTCTTTACCAAAGCAAAGACTACTTTTAATGGGTCTTTTCTCATTATAAAGACAATGTAGTTCCACATTCAATTCAATAAATTAATATATTAATAATAATATTAATATAATAGATTATAAAACATGTCTGGTGCTTTACAATAAGCAAAGCGACATTAAGTTATTTTATGACTGATTACACATATCTTGTCCTGGTTCAGTCCTGGTTCAGTCCTGGTATAGTCCTGGTTTAGCCCCAGTTTATTCCTATTTGCTGAACGCTACAGTATGACTGAAGGTTAGCTCCAAAAGTCCTGGTTTTCCAAGAGAAAAGCTCACTAGATCAGGCAGGAATTAGATATTTAAAGTCTTATGGAGCGACTGGTAGTCCTGGTATAGTCCTGGTTTAGCCCTGGTAAAGTCCTGGTTTAGTCCCAGTTTAGCCCTGGTTTAGTCCTGGTTTAGCCCTGGTATAGTCCTGGTATAGTCCTGGTATAGTCCTGATTTAGCCCTGGTTTAGTCCCGGTTTAATCCTGGTTTAGTCCAAACAAACCCAGAGGAATGCGCGTCGTTTGCATTTATTCCCAAACATCACCAACATTTTCTCTCTCTCCAAACTCCAAACAAACTCCAAACCAGACCGTTTACTTTACGCACGCTCGTCTCCAAATTACGCACGGAGACGCCTCTGAACAGCAGCGGGCAGCTCGCTCTGAAGTCTCCCACTTCCCCAAACACCGCACGCGCAGCTCGAGTTTGACAGCGGCGGCGCGAGCTGTCAGAGCGAGCGAGTTCACGTTACGCACGCAGCCGTTCCAAACACTGCTCCGGGTTCAGCTTTATCTGAAGTCCAGGGATAGGAATAAAAAGTTTAACAACAAGGCCACATGAAGAAAGTTTGTTGGGATTATACAAACATGCACGAGACAGGAAGCCACGCGCTATGTCGCAGTTGCAAAACCCCGTAATAAAAGTGCAAAAGCAGCGGTTTGGATCTACTTTAGGACACACATCTCCGTGATTGTCTCCGTGACTAAACCGGGGCTGCGCTGACGGTCCCCGTGACCCGCGCAGGACTGTGGGGAATGTCGTACCTGCTGCCAGTTCTCCTCCAGCGACGGCAGCGCGGAGAAGTATCCGGTATCGTGCACGATCTGGAGCTCCTGGAAGATGCTGCACATGGGGATGACATCCATGGCGGAGACGCGGAGAGCGAGAGCGGCGTGAAAGAGGAGGAGGAGGCGGGCAGAGAGAAGGAGAAGAAGGAGCGCATGGAGAAGAGCGAGCGCGCTTTGGAGAGGGGGGGATCCACTGGCGCTTTTACGCACGGACTGAGCTCTGCGCGAGTCTGACAGCGCACTGTAAACTTCCCCCCCGATTCAAACCGACACACGAGCGCACCCCCCTCTCATTCGGTGACGGGCTGGGGGGAGGGCCAATGGGGGAGAAGCGAGCTAAGGCCCGCCTCCGCACGCGGGTTCGTCCAATGGCGAGGCAGGGCGCGTGGACGCTCATTGGACGCTCATCGGTGCTATTTTTAGACGAGTATAAAGAGCTCGCGTCGAGGAAGTGCCGTTTCAGTGAATCAGAGGAGGATCGCGCAGCTCCAGACCGCGCCACAGCGCAGCGCAGCCGGCACGGACCGGGCAGGAGCGCCGCTGTGCCCGGAGCGCCCAGACCGAGAGGGAAACCAGCTCTGGGAGTCGCGTTAGAGCAGTTTTAGAGTCTGGGCTTGTCCTGAAACACTGCGGGGATGGAGCGTTCAGTGAAAGTCGTCCTGTCATTACCATCAACGTGACTTTATTACGTCAGAGCGCACGCGCAAATTAATACTACGAGGGCCGGGAATGGGAACATTTATTTATATTTGTGTTATTGCCTTCATAAACCAGCTGTAAATGCAGCACATGGTTTGAAGCGCGTGCATTGCTGAGGTCAATGAGTTCAGAGAGAAGTGAGTCTGGTCATTGTCATTAGAGACGCACGTGCACTGTCTTTGGTGACAGAGGTGATCAGCAACAGAGTCAGTTTAGCCAATACTTTAAGTGACAGGTTTTACTGCTTTTGGAAATAGGACTCATTCAGATGGACAACACTTGTTATAAGTTATAAATATCATTTGATTTCAGTGAAGCAGCAAATTAATGAAGAAATGTTTGCTGGTCTGCTCGTACCCGGAAATAGAAGTCGTGATGTCACACTTAACAAACATAAACATTTGAGCCTGATTAAAGGGGGGTGTTATGCAAAATTGACTTTTTCAAGCTTTCCATCGTGTTATTCTGTCACTCCCTCATTAAAAACATGCCTGAAGTATTGCCTTGGCACATTCACGTATTTCTGAGTAATCTGTAATAACTCTGATGGCGGCCATTTTAGGGATAGGTTTGCCTGAGTCCTCCTAGGAACGCCCCCACCTCCTGGAGACGCCTCCGAGCTTTCGTCACCAGCCGAGTCTAATTCTAATTTACTGCATTTACAGACCAACAGAAGGTTTGTCATCATTGTAGTGTGATATAGACTGGGGCTGTGTGACTGAAAAAAGCATAATACCCCCTCTTTAATAAGTCTGTTCAGTAACTCTCTGTGTCAGAAACAGCTTAAGGTGCAAGAACAAGAGGAATGACATTTGAGACGATAAACTATGGCTGTATCCGAATGTCCACACTAGTCCCTAACCCTCATTCACTACATAGGCCGCACTATATAGTCACTATACAGTCACTGATCCTGTTGGCGATTCGGACACAAGCCACTACTTTCTCCGCGCTGCGTGACGTCAGGCGCGCTGCAGCTGCAGATGTGTTTTTATTTTATTTTTTTATCTCAATTTATTTATTGGTACAAACGTTTATTTTATGAAACAGAACGACGGTTTTGGCACTTTTACAGGCGTTTTATTTGTCATTTAAATTAAAATTAAAACTATCATCACAAAAAAAGGAAGAAAAAAAAAAGTCACTCGAGCTCAGAGACGTGCAGAAAGTCGGTCAGAGCCCGGAGTCCGAAGCACCAGCAGATTGAGTGACTACATCTGATAAAAGTCGCTAAACTCCGGGAATAAAGTATTTCTGTGATAAAGACCAAACTCAGAGACAGTGGAATATTTATGGATAAATACGAGTCAGATACGCTTTTACTTCACCTGGATTTTACATGAATGGCTTGGATTATTCAAGAGGAAGCTGTTGGTCATTTAACAGCTCCAGCTAAAGGTTAGCAGCTAACGTTAGCATCTTTTCACCGTAACCGTTTATATTTAGGTCGTTTATTCATGAGAAACACAAACACACGACTGAAATAGCTGATTTACTTCAGTCGTGTTGTTTAGTTCAAAGACCTGTCGCTGTCAGGCTCTTCTCCCACTCTCGCAATGCATTGTGGTCTATATTGACCCGTTTAGTGACCATCGATGATGCATTGTGGGAAATTTCGAGTGGACAATTATTTCTCTCTGGACATTCGGACACCCCTACAAAATGGCGTGACCACAATATAGTCACTATACAGGGAATAGTGTGGACATTCGGACACAGCCATGGGTTTATCTTATATTTCCAACAACAGTTAGACATTTGTTTATCGTTACTATGGCTACAGCTACAAGGAAAATAGATCGGAATTTATCTTTCCACCTCCAGTGTTTACAAACAACTAAAGGGTCCATAAAAGCTCCACAGTCACAAAGTGTTCATGTTAAAGCCTCACCATGCACACTCTCTAAACAGCAGGTGGCGCTGTGCAGACGAACTGTCAATGCCACAGACATGGAGGAAGAGGGTTTGTCCCCGTGGTCCAAAGATTTAGACTGAATGGAGGAAAACTATGAGCAGAACGTTTAAAATCTAGCCCTAAAGTTAGACCGGCCCGTCTCAGATCCATTGCCCTATTGTGCATGTTTTAGGTTGATGAGCACTAACCTCTCCCTTTTAGATGAACCCAGTCGCCGGCCCCGGAGTGAAAGTTCCTGGTGTTAATAACCAGGCCCTCCCTGAGCGCCGACGCTGTAATAATATGGAGTTCTAATTCAGCTTCACATAAAGATGACGATGCAGTAAACGGCGGCGGCGGCTGATGATGGCGGAGCCGGCGAGCTCGCGGCGCTCGTAAAGGGCCCGCGCTCACTTTGTTTTTACGGCGAACACGAGGTCGACTAAGAGGACGGTTTGAAATGTGTAAATGAGCTGAACATGTGAGTGCTAAAGCAGACGGAGACTTGGCAACTTTATATTTCATTATGATGAAATATAATCAGAGGTTTTTTTTAAGATCCCAGAGAGAGGAAGAAGAGCTTTACCTTGTGATTGTCCTTTTCTTAATCCATGTTTCTGAACCACATAAGAGCAGGAGGAGGAGGAGGAGGAGAGCCCTGAGGAGGAGTGAAGGGGCCGTGAAGGTTCATCAGGTATAAGCAGTTCTGAGAGATAAGAAGGACCAAGACCATTAAGACATTTAAAAACCATTAAAAGAACTTTAAAGAGGGGGTATTCTGCTTTTTTCAGTCACACAGCACTAGTCTATATCACACTACAATGATGACAAACCTTCTGTTGGTCTGTAAATGCAGTAAATTAGAATAACTGCCTTGTATAAAATGTCTCTCTCAAAATGGCTGTAGTGAATGTCTTGAAATAGGCCTCTGTCTCTTTAACCCCTTAACTCCCACCTGAACGAGCACATTTTCTCCAGTTTGGCTTTACCCCAATCCAAAAGCTTCTGGAAAAAAAGGTGAGAAAATAGCGACAGAACTGAGACGAAAACAATGATGAAGATGTGACAAAAAAGTGAGAAAACTTAGACAAAAAACGGACTAAAAGTTGACAAAAAAATTGAAAAAAATTGAGAAAAAATTGAGAAAAAAATGACAAAAAAATGACAAAAAATTGTTTAAAAAAATGACGAAAAAATGACAAAAATGTGACAAAAAATTATGAAAAAGTGGCAAAAATGTCACAAAAAATGGACAAAAAATGAAAAGAAAAAAAATGAAAAAAATGTGATTAAAAAATGACGAAAAATGTCAAAAATATGATAAAAATGTTACCAAAAAATGAAAAATAATTGATAAAAAAATTGCAAAAAATTTAGAAAAAATTGACGAAAAAATGAAAAAAATTAGCTGAATACCCAACAAAAAAAAATGATGGAAAAAAAAAGAATCTGACGTGAGGAAAAATATCCTCTCGGTTCAGGCGGGAGTTAAGAGGTTAAAGATGGGGTATTCTGCTTTTTTCAGTCACATAGCACCAGTCTATATCACACTACAATGATGACAAACCTTCTGTTGGTCTGTAAATGCAGTAAATTAGAATAACTGCCTTGTATAAAATGTCTCTCTCAAAATGGCTGTAGTGAATGTCTTGAAATAGGCCTCTGTCTCTTTAAGAACCTCTGAGCCTTTCCGACACGCCCCCTCCACACGCTGTCTGTGGCATCAGTGGGGAGGGGGTTCTGCTGAGGAGCAGTGGTTGGTTACTCGGCTGGTGACGAAAGCTCGGAGGCGTCTCCAGGAGGTGGGGGCGTTCCTAGGAGGACTCAGGCAAACCTATCCCTAAAATGGCCGCCATCAGAGTTTTTACAGATTACTCAAAAATACCCGAATGTGCCTTTTTGGGAAGAGCAGAAAGCAGGGCATTACAGTAGTGGATACGACTGGTGATAAAAGCATGCATGAGCGTCTCCGTGTTGGCCCGAGAGAGAATTGGGCGGACTCTGGCTATGTTCTTTAGATGGTAAAAACCTGTCTTTGTGATGTTCTTAATGTGTGGAATAAACGCCAGCTCAGAGTCAAAGATCACACCCAGGTTCTTCACCTGTGAGGAAGGATTCAGAGACAGTGACTGTAGTTTGGGTAAAAGTGTTTTCTCCAGTTTGGCTTTGCCCAAAAGCTTCTTGAAAATAAGCGCCAAAATAGCAATGAAAATGAGATGTAAACAAACAAAAAAGTTGCAAAAACGACATAGAGCACTTACAAGAAAGTGGCAAAAATGGGTAAAAAAAAAAAAGCAGAAAAAAATTGTCAATAAAGCAGAAAAAATTGTTTAAAAAAAATCTGAAAAAAAATTGTCAAAAAAGCAAAAAACAATTGTCAAAAAAGCAGAAAAAACGAGTCAAAAAAGCAGAAAAAACGAGTCAAAAAAGCAGAAAAAACGAGTCAAAAAAGCAGAAAAAACGAGTCAAAAAAGCAGAAAAAACTGGTCAAAAAAGCAGAAAAAACGAGTCAAAAAAGCAGAAAAAACTGGTCAAAAAAGCAGAAAAAACGAGTGAAAAAAGCAGAAAAAAACTGGTCAAAAAAGCAGAAAAAACGAGTCAAAAAAGCAGAAAAAAATGGTCAAAAAAGCAGAAAAAACGAGTCAAAAAATCAGAAAAAATTGTTAAAAAAAATAAATAAAAAAAATTGTCCAAAAAACAAACAAAAAAAGTCAAAAAAGCAAAAAACAATTGTGAAAAAAGCAGAAAAAAACGAGTCAAAAAAGCAGAAAAAAAATTGTCAAAAAAGCAACTAAAACCCAACAAAAAGCTGTAAAAATGCAACAAAAATGTGACTTAAATAGAACAAAGAAAGTGTCACCGTGACAACGACGCAGTCTAGCTTACAGATGAGTTGAACTCTCCAGTCAAGAAGCTTTCAGATTTGGGGAAAGCTGAACATTGTAGCGGGAGTTAAGAGGTTAAAAAGCGCTGGGCCTAAAGTTGAACCCATTTCGATCTCCTCAGAGGACACAGGGACACTTCGATCTCCTCAGAGGACACAGAGACACTTCGATCTCCTCAGAGGACACAGAGACACTTCGATCTCCTCAGAGGACACAGAGACACTTCGATCTCCTCAGAGGACACAGGGACATTTCGATCTCCTCAGAGGACACAGGGACACTTCGATCTCCTCAGAGGACACAGAGACACTTCGATCTCCTCAGAGGACACAGGGACACTTCGATCTCCTCAGAGGACACAGAGACACTTCGATCTCCTCAGAGGACACAGGGACACTTCGATCTCCTCAGAGGACACAGAGACACTTGCGACACTTCGATCTCCTCAGAGGACACAGGGACACTTCGATCTCCTCAGAGGACACAGGGACACTTCGATCTCCTCAGAGGACACAGGGACACTTGCGACACTTCGATCTCCTCAGAGGACACAGAGACACTTCGATCTCCTCAGAGGACACAGGGACACTTCGATCTCCTCAGAGGACACAGAGACACTTGCGACACTTCGATCTCCTCAGAGGACACAGGGACACTTCGATCTCCTCAGAGGACACAGGGACACTTCGATCTCCTCAGAGGACACAGGGACACTTCGATCTCCTCAGAGGACACAGGGACACTTGCGACACTTCGATCTCCTCAGAGGACACAGGGACACTTCGATCTCCTCAGAGGACACTTCGATCTCCTCAGAGGACACTTCGATCTCCTCAGAGGACACAGGGACACTTCGATCTCCTCAGAGGACACAGGGACACTTGGATCTCCTCAGAGGACACAGAGACACTTCGATCTCAGAGGACACAGGGACACTTGGATCTCCTCAGAGGACACAGGGACACTTCGATCTCCTCAGAGGACACAGACACTTCGATCTCCTCAGAGGACACAGGGACACTTCGATCTCCTCAGAGGACACAGGGACACTTCGATCTCCTCAGAGGACACCGCAGCCTCACCGCGGCCTCTGTGAGGGCCGGATCTCGTCCTCCGCCGCGTCCTGAGTCACGATGGCGCTCGCCGCTGGTACCGACCCCACAGCGAGGCCCTGAAACAAAGGCCCCTCACTGTCCAACAAGAATCCTCTGTCCCCTCACTCCTCCGCCCGTCCCCTTCATCCCGCTCTCCGTTTGTCACGCCGTCTCCTGTAAAAGCCTCCTCTGTCCCGGCCGCTCAACTTTCGCCCCATTCTGAACGCTCGCTTTTAATGAACTCGCCGTCATCTCGGATCAATTAGGCGGAGGACGCGCTGACGGCGAGCGCTCGGCGGTAAACATGTCACGCCGGGTCCGCGGGAGGCGGACACCTGGAGAAACAAACACGACAGGAGTGTCACATGGTTATCAAGCAACGCAGCAATTAACGGGCAAACGAACGAGAAACGTCAAAGGAAAAAATTCAAGAAAGACAAATTCACCCAAACGTCAGAACGAACAAAGAGTTTTGCTTCAGATGAACTTCAGGGATTGTTGAAAACCTGCTTTAAGTTATTTTAACCTCTTAACTCCCGCCTGAACCGAGAGGATCTTTTTCCTCACGTCATCAGATTTTTTTTCCATCATTTTTTTGTTGGGCGTTCAGCTCATTTTTGTAACTTTTTTGTCATTTTTTGTCACATTTTTTGTCACATTTTTTGTCACATTTTTTGTCACATTTTTTGTCATTTTGTACGTCAATTTTTTGCCATTTTTTTCAATCATATTTTTGTCATTTTTTGGTCATTTTTGGTCACATTTTTGTCATTTTTTGGTCACATTTTTTCTTCAATTTTTTGTCAATTTTTTGTAATTTTTTTGTCAATTTTTTGTCTTTTTTTGGTTATTTTTTTTGTCGCATTTTTGTCATTTTTTCTTCAATTTTCCGTCACATTTTTGTCATTTTTTGTCAATTTTTTGTCATTTTTTTGTCACTTTGTTGTCACATTTTTATCAATTTTTTGTCATTTTTTTGTCACATTTTTGCCACTTTGTCACATTTTTATCAAATTTTTGTAATTTTTTTTTGTCATTTTTTGTCACATTTCCATCATTGTTTTCGTCTTAGTTTTGTTGCTATTTTCACAGCTTTTTTCCCAGAAGCTTTTGGATTGGGGTAAAGCCAAACTGGAGAAAATGTGCTCGGTTCAGGTGGGAGTTAAGAGGTTGAAGGGATGTTTCAGGATTTTTGACATAGGGCCTCATTTCCTAGTTATCCAGAGTGTTGCTGATTTCTGGAGATATTTTTGTTTGTAATTCATGCAGTTCTTTTATTCGAAGAGTTAGGTGGCGCTAGGCTAGTGCTAGGCTAGTGCTAGGCTAGTGCATTCCTATGGTATCAGCTAGCCTGCATTAAAAACAGTGTGACCCGCTCCACAGAGCACCTGAGGCAAATCACTGATAACACCAGACTAACCATATAAATGTCTGTGTCCATAGAATCATGTTTGGAATATAACTGACCTGCATCACATGAACGATCGCATTTTGAGGGACTATTTTCTCGCAGATCACTCCGCTGCTGCGTAGCTTATACAACCACGAAGCTGATGCTGCTCAAATATAAGTTATTTTAAATGATTCTATGGACACAGACATTTATATGGTTAGTCTGGTGTTATAAGTGATTTGCCTCAGGTGCTCTGTGGAGCGGGTCACACTGTTTTTAATGCAGGCTAGCTGATACCATAGACATGCACTAGCCTAGCACTAGCCTAGCGCCACGAAACTCTTCAAATATAAGAACTGCATGAATTAAAAAAAAAAAAATCTCCAGAAATCAGCAACACTCTGGATAACTAAGAAATGAGGCCCTATGTCAAAAATCCTGAAATATCCCTTTAGGCTAATGCTAACGGCTATAGGAAAATACATTAAGCAGCAGGCTAATGCTAACGGCTATAGGAAAATACATTAAGCAGCAGGCTAATGCTAACGGCTATAGGAAAATACATTAAGCAGCAGGCTAATGCTAACGGCTATAGGAAAATACATTGAGCAGCAGGCTAATGCTATTGCTATAGGAAAATACATTGAGCAGCAGGCTAATGCTAAGGGCTATAGGAAAAACACATTAAGCAGCAGGCTAATGCTAACGGCTATAGGAAAAATACATTAAGCAGCAGGCTAATGCTAACGGCTATAGGAAAAATACATTAAGCAGCAGGCTAATGCTAACGGCTATAGGAAAAATACATTAAGCAGCAGGCTAATGCTAACGGCTATAGGAAAACACATTAGGCAGCAGGCTAATGCTAACGGCTATAGGAAAATACATTAAGCAGCAGGCTAATGCTAATGGCTATAGGAAAATACATTAGGCAGCAGGCTATTGCTAACGGCTATAGGAAAAGTACATTAAATAGCAGGCTAATGCTAACGGCTATAGGAAAAATATGTTGAGCAGCAGGCTAATGCTAACAGCTATAGGAAAAGTACATTAAATAGCAGGCTAATGCTAGTGGCTATAGGAAAAATATGTTGAGCAGCAGGCTAATGCTAACAGCTATAGGAAAAGTACATTAAATAGCAGGCTAATGCTAGTGGCTATAGGAAAAATACATTAAGCAGTAGGCTAATGCTAACGGCTATAGGAAAAACACATTAAGCAGCAGGCTAATGCTAACGGCTATAGGAAAAATACATTAAGCAGCAGGCTAATGCTAACGGCTATAGGAAAAATACATTGAGCAGCAGGCTAATGCTAACGGCTATAGGAAAACACATTAAGCAGCAGGCTAATGCTAACGGCTATAGGAAAAACACATTAAGCAGCAGGCTAATGCTAACGGCTATAGGAAAAATACATAGAGCAGCAGGCTAATGCTAACGGCTATAGGAAAAATACATTGAGCAGCAGGCTAATGCTAACGGCTATAGGAAAACACATTAAGCAGCAGGCTAATGCTAACGGCTATAGGAAAATACATTAAGCAGCAGGCTAATGCTAACGGCTATAGGAAAAATACATTAAGCAGCAGGCTAACGCTAACGGCTATAGGAAAATACATTAAGCAGCAGGCTAACGCTAAGTCTCCTGCATTAGTGTTTGAACAATCTTTTGGTTTTTCCAGCAAAGCCAAGATCGAACCAAGACTAAACCCAGACTAAAGAGGGCGGGACTTGACCCTCCAGCGGCTGTGCAGGTGATGACAGACAGAGACCACCCACAGTCACAGGAGATGACGGCACATGGGGCCAAACAGGGGGAAAACCAAGACAAAGAAGCTAAAGCGTGGCTAATATTGACTATTTTTTAAAGTTTTATTCAGTGTTTTTGCCATAACTAATTCATGATTGTTGTTTTAAAGTGAAAACTGAAAAAGCATCTCAGTGAATGAACTTTCACTGAGAATAAAACCTGAGTCTGAGGAACAAAGTCACGTCTAAACCTTTGGCTCTTCTGCTGTTGTGGATAAAAAGCAGCCGCAGACGTGATAAGAGGAGCTAAATCAACCAGGACTAGCCCGGGTCTGAGCCCCCCCCGCCCCCCCCCCCCTGCAGCTGTGGAGGCGATGAGTGCAGTGACCTCAGGAGACCCCCCTCCCACTCACATAACATTCACATTACACATGACAACCTCCCATAATAATCCCCCTCCTCCCCCCTGCCCCGCGGTCCTCCTCCCCCCTGCCCCGCGGCCCTCCTCCCCCCCTGCCCCGCGGTCCTCCTCCCCCCTGCCCCGTGGTTCCCCTCCTGCTGCAGAGGAATGTCCGCCCTCTTCAGTGAGCTCCAGCCAAGGGGGTTCCTCTGACTCCTCTGCCCCACAGCGGAGCGCCACGTCGGGGACCAGAGTCACCTTAAAAACACAGTCAGATCTCAGACAGACAGAGAGCGGGTCCGAAGCCCCTAATGAGAGACCGACAGGCCCGGTTAGATCCACGAGGCCGTCCTTCTGTGGACCCACCACCTGCAGGGGGCGCTATCGGGGCTGGTGCACCCGGCAACGGAAAAGTGCACACATACTGTATTCAAAGACTCAGATTTAGATAGAGGGAGTTCAGCTTCCTGATAGCCTGGTGTATGAAACAGTTCTTCAGGCGACTGGACCTGGCCCGTGGATCCCAAGGTCTCCTCCCTGAAGTGATGGGTGTGTAGGGTCCCCTTTGCGGGTTAGACGGGTGGAGCACATGTCCTTAAGAGAGGAGAGAGGGGCTCCACAGATCTTCTGCCACACAGTGATGGAGCTGGTCAGGATGCTCTATAGTCCCTCTGTAGAAGAACCACACAGTGAGCTCTTAAAAAACAGAGTATATGTGTTTTTTAAGGGCTCATTTTACCCCCAGGAGCATTTAAATGGAGAGGATAACCACTCTGCCACGGCCTGGTTCACTCCAGTGTGAGAGAGAGCGAGTGGGAGCAACGTTCGGAAAAGCAAGTTTGCGTCTTTTTCGGGACATTCTTCTCACCGCAGTTTATTTTTGGTAAATTACAGCGGCACAACGGTGAGATCACGCGGCTATTTTGGCCACGGCTGGAAAAAGAGTTTGCTCAAATGAGAGGATCTGCAGAAAACGCTCATCTGGGTTTTCTAAGTGGAGGGGAATCCCGGCCTGAGGGGGCAGACGCCGCTGGTAACGACCGGGTGCAAGCGGGCGCCATCTTGGATCGGGAACGTAAACAGAAACACAAACGTAAACAGAAACACAAACGTAAACAGAAACACGAGGCACGGACCTGGACTAAAACGGGTTTCAGAGGAGTAAGTGCGGACTAAACCAGGACTGTGTGGATTTCAAAGCGTTGTATTGTATATCCTACTGTAGACCTTTGTGGCGTGAGCAAGGGTCCGTTTGGAGATGAGTGTCCAAGTGGGGGTGGATCCATCATCCATTAGAGGCCGGGTCTCCGACAGAGGCCTGGTCTCTAACAGAGGCCGGGTTCGCGGCTGGCGGAGGCAAATTAAAGCCGGTCTCTAAAACAGGCCGGGGCTTTTATTAGAAACTATAGCGGTAGAAATAGTCCCCATGTTAGGAATTTGTCTCATACTCGTGTAAATGAAAACTCACGTGCAGGAAGTAAACAAACGGGAACCCGGGCCGAGGGGGACGCTGCGGAGGAGCTGATCCGAGCGTAACTTTGACACAGATTTAGCCACTTTTCAAACCTCCTGTGACTATTTGTGGAAACAGGGAAAGTTGTGTTTGACCCTCCAGGGTTTTAATAAAGTCACCATCGCGTCTTCAAAGCACGTCCAGCTGCTCCGTGTGCAGGTCAGTCCCACGCCTCAAAATAACTCCTCCCATCAGCGCGAGCGTCTCGTCCTCTCTCGGGTCAGTCTCATGATCGATCACAAACACAAACGCTCCGTCTAAACTCGCCTTTTACACAAGATAACAACAAATAATCCGGTCTGCGGTAAAAACGAAACAGAAACCTGCAGTGACACTGATGTCAAAGCTCCGCTAACAGCAACGAAACACTTCCTGTTGTCCCGACAAAATAAAAGGCGTCAATGTTCCAGCCGCTGGGAGAGGGTTTGAAATGTTAATTAATAAATGAACCTAATATTTTAGGTGCAAATGGACACAAATCTCATTTTTCTTCATTTTGCTGGTCGTCCGTTTTGCTCAAATAGAAATAAAGGCCTGTCTCTAATTGTGGCCTGGTTCCAATAAAGGCCTGGTCCTGATGCCTTTGAGTAAATAAAGGCCCCGGCCTGTATTAGAGCCTTTACGGTAGTTATTAGTTTCCAACAAATTCTCAAAGAAATGCAAAAGCTGAAGTTAAAAAGAAAATGGCTTCCACAACAATATCCACGATGGACGACGACCCCCAGAGGTGCCGTCTGAGGGAGGGACCTGTGACAGACAGCCCTGAAGTCTCGAAGCCCTGGAAGACTTCGCAAAGAAAAAAGGGAAAAAAACCTTTAAATAATATAAAATATATACAAAATACAAAATATATTTAACCCCTTAACCCCCACCTGAACCAGTTTGGCTTTATCCCAATGTGGAAATGTGACAAAAAAGTGAGAAAACATTGACAAAAAAGGGACGAAAAATTGATGAAAAAGTGGCAAAAATGTCACAAAAATGTCACAAGAAATTGACAAAAAATGGACGAAAAAATGACAAAAATGTGACAAAAATGTGATAAAAATGTGATAAAAATGTGACAAAAATGTGACAAAAATGTGACAAAAATTGACAAAAAATTGATGAAAAAATGACAAAAAAATGACAAAAATGAGTTGAATACCCAACAAAAAAAAGGTGGGGAAAAAATCTGATGACGTGAGGAAAAAGATCCTCTCGGTTCAGGCGGGAGTTAAGAGGTTAAACCACTGACTCAGGTCAACACCACTTCAGGATTCTTCTCGGTGCATCAAAATGGAACAAATGTTTGCAGGTTAAACGTTGTTTTCTTTAAATCGTTGGGGTTTGAATGAATGACTGGAGGTTTGTGTGTCATGATCTGAGCTTCGACTGTGTAAAGAAGACGGTTTTTGATTTTCTAAAGACACAGTTCGTGAGTGTTTGGAGGGAGAGGAGGCTGATCATACTGAAGTCACTTATTGTAGATCAGTCCAGTAAAAGGGCACTTTAGGACGTAACGCTTTCACACAGGAATGACACAATCTCCTCCTGAACTGAACATTACTCTGCACTTTTCCTCAGGCTCCTGGTCCGTCGCCAGAGTGTTTGAATTATTCACATCACACTGACATGACACGGATCATAAAGAGTGTGAGGTTTTCCCTGTTTGCATCACAGCTGCTCTGAAGCTGTAGTGTGTGAGTGGATGAACTCATGACTTCACTAACTGCTCATAAATCTGAAAGAACCGGGCTAGGAATCAATATTTCAAACAAATGTAACGGGATAAACTGTCCACAGGCAGCAGAGACACGTGTTGTGGAGTAAAACATCAGAGGTTTCGTGTAGGACAGAGCTCCTGAATTAAGACCATTGTGGTTTTTATGAAGTCGGCTCAGAGGATTCTCTCTCGCTGAGGCAGGACACTGAGTTTCTCTCCCTTCAAAGCTGAAACGGGTCAAAGCATCGACTTCCAGGTCAGGGACAGCTGTTCTGGATGTGTTTACAAGTAAGGATCAAACAACGAGGAGCCGCATTAGACGGTTCTAATGCACGACGCGGAGTCAAGAACACCACGACACAGTGTTGTTCCTCCTGCATTATAACGTCTAACGCGGCTCCTCGTTGTTTAATCCGCTTATACCAGGGTCCCACAAACCTAACATTTATAATAAATGTGTTTTTCATTGACTAAACTCACTAAATCTGCCAGACTACGGGACTATTGTGTGTGGGTTATTAGCCGGTCACTGAAGGCTGGTCTCAGAGCGAGTCATTCTCCGCAGCTATTACGAGGATCTCAGTCAGGCTCAACGACACAACATCAGCACAGAATCACAACACAACAGGACTAACCCGGAAACACTTTTCCCTGGAAGGAAACACCGATATGCGGCACTCGTGGGCAGGAGTTATTTACCTTTTACAAGGTTTAACCTGAAGCTAAAGCTAGCTAGCTCAACCAGCTCAACTGTTTATGGAAACAGCTGCGGTGGAGTCGCTCACACCTGGGCCCCCCCAACTGAAACTTTTATGTTTGACTTTACTAATCCAGACAAATATGCTTCAATGCAGGATCATTTTATGTACGCCTGAAAATGATGAATAGCCTTAACCGTTTTCAATAGAAATGTAAAGCTCATATGTTATTAACAGTAGCTAACCTAGCTGCTCACTCTCCTCTACAAACATTTAGCAAACGTTTGGTTTTGGCCAAAAACGTTGAAATTAACACAAAATCCATCTCAGCGTAAAAGTGAAATAACTCCTGCCCACGAGTGCCGCATATCGGTGTTTACTTCAAGGGAAAAGTGCCGGGTTAGTCCTGTTGTGTTGTGATTCTGTGCTGATGTTGTGTTGTTGAGCCTGACTGAGATCCTCGTAATAGCTTTCCTTACTTCAATCACATAGCACCAGTCTATATCACACTACAATGACAAACCTTCTGTTGGTCTGTAAATGCAGTAAATCAGAATAACTGCATTGTATAAAATGTCTCTCTCAAAATGGCTGTAGTGAATGTCTTGAAATAGGCCTCTGTCTCTTTAAGAACCTCTGAGCCTTTAGACACGCCCCCTCCACACGCTGTCTGTGGCATCAGTGGGGAGGGGGTTCTGCTGAGGAGCAGTGGTTGGTTACTCGGCTGGTGACGAAAGCTCGGAGGCGTCTCCAGGAGGTGGGGGCGTTCCTAGGAGGACTCAGGCAAACCTATCCCTAAAATGGCCGCCATCAGAGTTTTTACAGATTACTCAGAAATACGTGAATGTGCCAAGGCAACACTTCAGGCATGTTTTTAATGAGGGAATGACATAATAACATGATGGAAAGCTTGAAATTATTCACTGATTATCATAGTCCTACTGAATACCAGGACATCATTTAGTGCCAGGTTTCTCATGTGGCCCTTGTGAGAACGTTCCCCCCCCTGATCCAGTAGTTTGCATCACTGCTTTGCTTCTGTGCCACGTTTCCAGAGAACGATCCATTATCAAACCACAGAATCTGCGGATCAACATTAAAGCGTTCCCGCCGCCCTCTCGTTGCCGTGAGCTGAAACCGGTTCTGTGCAGAAGTCTGATCTATCAAACAAAGACTGAACTCTCCGCCCCCGACCCGGCGCCGCGTCGGTCCGCTGTTATCGTTGTGGTCAGGCCGAGCCCGCGCTGTTTGTTTGGCCCCGCTCTGGTTTACGTTTGGGTTTACCCCGGTGCATGATGGGACGCTCGGGGTTTTCGTGCTGCCCGTGCTTCACGTGTGTGGTCCTGGGAATCCCTCGAGAAGCAGCGAGGATCGTCCAGGGAGAATTCAGACCAGGAGAGGGAAGTTCAGAGCTGGAGAAGAAAGTCATCGGATTCATGTTCGGATCTGGGGCGGCTGCAGTTTATTAAGATGTGACAAAACTGTGAGAAAAAAATTGGCAAAAAAGTGATGAAAAATCGATGAAAAAGTGGCAAAAATGTCTCAAAAATATCACAAGAAATTGACAAGAAATGGACAAGAAAATGACAAAAAAAGACAAAACTGTGACTAAAATTTGATGAAAAATTGTAAAAAAAAATGTCATATAAATGTCACAAGAAATTGACCAAAAATTGACCAAAATGGACAAACAATGGACAAAAAATGGACAAAAAATGACAAAAAAATGACAAAAATTTGATAAAAAAAATGACAAAAAATGACAAAAAAATGACAAAAAAATGACAAAAAATTGATAAAAAATGACACAAAAATGACAAAAATTTGATAAAAAATTACACAAAAATGACAAAAATTTGATTTAAAAAAATGACAAAAAATGGACAAGAAAATGACAAAAAAAGACAAAACTGTGACTAAAATTTGATGAAAAATTGTAAAAAATGTTATATAAATATCACAAGAAATTGACCAAAAATTGATCAAAAATGGACAAAAAATGGACAAAAAATGACAAAAATGTGACAAAAATGTGACAAAAATTTGATAAAAAAATGACAAAAAAAATGACAAAAAAAATGACAAAATTTGATAAAAAATTGACCAAAAAGTGAAAAAAATGTGACAAAAAATGACCAAAAAAAATGACAAAAATATGAAGAAAAATGACAGACATTTTAATAAAAAAATTACGAAAAAATGACAAAAAATATGATAAAAATGTACGAAAAAAATTACAAAAATGTGACCAAAAATGACCAAAAAATGACAAAAAAGTTGCAAAAATGAGTTGAATACCGAACAAAAAAATGATGGAAAAAAAATCTGATGACGTGAGGAAAAAGATCCTCTCGGTTCAGGCGGGAGTTAAGAGGTTAATTCCGTTTTCCACCAAGGCCATGTGCACTAAGACTCTCCTCATGCCACTCTGTTTCTGTGAGTCTTTTCAGGTTGTTCTTGACATACTGCAATTATTGAGCAGGAAAATATGTGTTTCACTGTAATTCATTGGACGTTAAGTCGATATAGTAATTATCGTGACGGGCCGCAGTGGCAGCGGTGGCTACAGCGGTGACCACCGAGTGTGGAGTGGATGAATAAAGCGTATTATTAGATGACATGAGGCTCCAGTGTTGCTGAATCGTAGGAAACAGTTTCCAGTTCTGCTCCACGTTTCCATCGGTGAACTCTGCTTCACCCCAGACCTCGGTGTGAGCCTCAGAGTGGCACCGGCCCAGCTGGGATGAGCCGGGCGCGGGCTAACGCAGGCTAACAGGAGCTAACACAGGCTAACGCAGGCTAACAGCTGCTAAGACGGCTCTAACTTTAAAGCAGTGATGGACAGCGAAGGCCTGATCCTCTTTAATCTCCTCCGTGAGAAAATCTGGTTTTGGGAGGAGCAGGATTCTGGCTCCCACAGTTACGTAATGACATGAGGATCTTTTTCCTCACGTCATCAGATTTTTTTTCCAGGATTTTTTTGTGGGGTATTCAACTCATTTTTGCAACTTTTTTGTCATTTTTTGGTAATTTTTTGTCACATTTTTATCATTTTTTCGTCCATATTTTTTTATCACATTTTTGTCATTTTTCGTCCTTTTTAAAAAAAAAATCTGTCATTTTTTGTCACATTTTTCTCATTTTTTTAGTCATTTTTCGTCATTTAAAAAAATAAAACATTGTCATTTTTTGTAATTTTTTCTTCGATTTTTTGTAATTTTTTTTGGCAATTTTTTGGTCATATTTTGTCACATTTTATTTTCAATTTTTCATCAATTTTTGTATCAAATTTTTGTCTTTTTTTTTAATTTTGTCATTTTTTTGTCACATTTTGGCCACATTTTTGTCATTTTTTAGTCATTTTTTGTCACATTTTTTTCACTTTTTCGTAAAAAATTTTTATCACATTTTTTCTTCTATTTTTTTTTAAATTTTTTTAAATTTTTTGGTCACATTTTTTTCACTTTTTCATCAATTTTTTCATCAAATGTTTGTCATTTTTTTGTCACATTTTTGTCAATTTTTTTGTAATTGTTTCGTCAATTTCTTTTTTTAAATTTTTTGTCATTTTTTGTCACATTTTGGCCACATTTTTGTCATTTTTGTTCATTTCTTTGTCAATTTCGTGTGACATTTTTATGACATTTTTTCCACTTTTTCATCAATTTTTCGTCACTTTTTTGTCAATGTTTTCTCACTTTTTTTGTCACATTTCCATCATTGTTTTTCTCCCTCCTGTCCTCTGGTGCAGTCACTCAGCAGCAGCAATGTCTTACTTTAGCAGCAGAATGAAGAAAATAAAGTGAATTTAGTTGTCGCTCTGCAGACGACCTTGTTGTTGTGAGTCAACATTGTTCACCGCTTTGTAACCAGCTCTTCTCGTATCTCTCCTTGTAAAGTTTAGTCTGTAATGTTGTTCAGGGCCGTCCATCGCTCGACCGTTTCCCGGCTGTGCTCCGCCCCTCCTCCGCCCCTCCTCCGCCACTACCATCACCAGTGTCCAACCTCTGGGAGAAGATTTTATCATTCATCATCGGCGTGTATTTCTTATGGTTAACCCCTTAACCCCCACCTGAACCGAGCACATTTTCTCCAGTTTGGCTTCACCCCAATCCAAAAGCTTCTGGAAAAAAGGTGAGAAAATAGTAACAAAACGGAGACGAAAACAATGATGGAAATGTGACAAAAAAGTGAGAAAACATTGACAAAACAGTGACAAAAAATTGACCAAAAAATGACCAAAATGTGACAAAAAAATGACAAAAAATGACAAAAAATGTATAAAAAAAAAAGGGAAAAATTTGATTAAAAAAAAATGACAAAAAAATTACAAAAAAAATTACAAAAATTTGACAAAATTTGACAAAAAATGTGAAAAAAAAAATGACAAAAATGTGATAAAAATTTGAGAAAAAAATTGACAAAAAATCGACAAAAAATTAAAAGAAATTACAAAACCACGCGCTACCAGTCTGAACTGTGGCGACACTGGTACAGTTGTCTGCTCTAAATGTTGCTGTGTGTTTGTTTTTTGTTTTTTAACTGGACCTCGAGTCTGCAATAAAGGTTGATGATGATGATGATGAAAAATGTGATAAAAAATTGACGAAAAAATGACAAAAATGTGACAAAAAATGACAAAAAAGTTGCAAAATGAGTTGAATACCCAACAAAAAAAATGATGGCATCCGCACAGTAAAGTGAAGATTACTGCCCGGATTTCGAACTACTCCTGGTTTTACTACGCGTTACAATATAGTCCGCCCTTTTATCCGCTTAGAAAATCCACATTGTTTAATTGGCTTGTTGCACGGTGTGGCTATGCTAGTTCCTCTGACCTGAAGGTGTGAGCTCCTGGACTTCCTGTCTGTTTTCTTTTAGTGGAATAATAATCATATTTTCTAAAGATTACGTTGTGGGCGGTGAGTTCCCGGTAGATGATCATTTACTGTGTTCAAATCATGAAGTTCAGATCAGAGACGCCTGTGATCATGAAGGATTGATAGTTTGTCTTGAAGCTAAAGGCTAACATGCTATAAAAGAATATATATAAAGGCACTATTTCAAGTTGTGTAATGCATTAAACCCTTAACTCCCACCTGAACCGAGCACATTTTCTTGACGAAAACAATGATGGAAAAGTGGCAAAAATGTCACAAAAATGTCACAAGAAATTGACGAAAAATTGAAGAAGAAAAAAGTGACCAAAAAATGACAAAAAAGTGACAAAAATGATGGGGAAAAAAAATCTGATGACATGAGGAAAAAAGATCCTCTCGGTTCAGGCGGGAGTTAAGAGGTTAAATTAGCCTTTAGCTTCAAGACAAACTCTCTGATCCTCACAAACATAAACGTCTCCTCTATGGAAATATTTCTACCAGGAACTCACTGGTCTAGGCTAATCTTAATGGAAATGAATACGAACAGGAAGTACTAGCGCCCACAGCTTCAGCTCAGAGGAACTAGCGTAGCCACATTGTGCAACAAGCCGATTCTGTGTAATTATACTTTGTAGTGGAACACTTCACGTAGCCATATTTAAATAGGGAAAACGTGGAAGAGCTTGGTAGCTTCTATCTTGACCTGTTTTGGAGCTATAGAGGAGAGAGGGAGAGGCTAAATGCTAACGCCGTCTGCGCTGTGTTTACGTGACTGAAGATCAGACAGGTCCTAAAGAACTCGTCAAAGCTCAGGTAAGAACATATCTCAGTGTGTAAAAATGGTGGCCTATTCCTTTAAAGCACTGAAGTATGTTTAGGATGCACTCATTTTGCCTTGTTAAATTGTTTTTATCTTTCTGTGAAGCACTTTGGTCGTCCTGGTGTTGTTGTAAAGTGCTATATAAATAAACTGTGACTGATTGATTGATATATGGATGAGTTCTGTCGACTGGTGAAGCATCCTGGTTTATTAAAGGTCCTCTTCAGTCTGGGCGATGCCGAGTTACGACTTGTGTAAAGCCTGTTCAGTAATGACATTTCATTCCCATCATGCATCTGTCGCGGTTTCAAGCCCGGACGGCACGCGGCGGCGCAGATGTCCGCTCGTCCGCCCGCCCTGGCTCCCGCTCACACGGCCCGAAATGTCAGCTCGTCCGTGGGATTGATGCGGCGCTGACGTCCCCCTGTGAGGAACCAGAGCTGGAGCCGGGCCAGGGCCGGCCCGCGGACCGCCCCCCCGCCGAGAGGGCCATCTGTGCGGGGAGAGGAGGCAGCGACGGGCCCCTCTGTCTGCGCGGGGGACGGGGCCGTACAGGTGTCTCTGCCAGCACCGGCCAATCAGAGGAGAGCGGGGAGGGGGCGGGACGAGGGCGGGAACAACCAGGAAGTTTCATCTGCGAGACGCTCAGATTCAGATTAATGATGCCATAATACTTAACGTGCATGTGACAGGTTTCTGAAAACAGGACGTATTTAGATGGAGAACATCAGTTGTAAGTACACTTTAAAAAGTAATTAACTAGATCAGTATAAACATCTCAATTTGAGCGCAATATTCCACATTTTAGCAGTTTTGACTAGTTAAGAAGTTCTTGGGCATTTGTCCTGGATTATTTCACTTGTTCTGAGATGTTTCTGACTCGTTTCGATACATTTCGTTCCTTATTTCAGGTCATTTTCTTTGCCAATGGGGAAAGAAAATTGGTCTTATCTCATTGGCAATTTTACTTTCTTATTTCAAGCGAGATTTACCCTAGAACTGGTCTGAAATGTCCTCAAACAAGCAAAGTAAACTTGGTCCGATCAGGAAAAATGTCTAAATGAGTGAAAACCGCTCAGAACAAGAAACATTTCCTCAATTCAAGTCATTTAAGACAATGCTTCATATTCACTTTTTGCAGTGTAATAATTATCATTTAGTTATTTTTATTTGAATTTTTAAGCTGCTGACAGGAAGTGACATCAATAAAGGTAAAGGCCCAGAGAAGATTGACTCATTTCCCATAGATACAGACGGCATCTCCGGAATCGCCCATATATGGTCATGTTTGAAAACAGTTAAGGGGGAAAACAATTTTGAAAAAATCTAAACTTTCTCTAATTATTCAAAAACTACTTTAACAAACGCTGAATTATGAATATAGTTTCTACTAAATAAAGATACAAAGACATGGAGAGGAGCAAAGTGGTTCAACAACTGCCGTTTTTTCACTTCTACTGAACAATCTGCTGTGAGAAAATATCCATATGGGCCCGATTTACACTTGACTTTATTTTTGTGTGATAAAAAAGTTTATATTCCACCAGAAAATGTCTAAAAAGAGGGAAAATTGTGTTTCTCTAAAGATTCTATTTTCCCCCTCGGCGAAGCCACGCCCCCATGCTGTCTGTCTTTATTAACATAACATGGTCGGCACGGCAACGGTTGAACATTGGCAGTATCCAACAAGGAAGTGAAACTATGAACGTCACAAAATACCAAACTAAAAAAAACTAGGTTTAAACGAGCAAAATCTTAAATGTTATTTAGTTAATTATGTTTTTGTGATAATTGTGTCTAATGTGTCATAATTATGCAGTTTAAGACGCTGCAGGTGAATAGGGAAACTTTTTTAAAATGACAAATATCAATTTGAAGCTTCTGCTGAACATGACGTACATATGAGGAAAAACTTGCAATACATTTTTTCCTCATTCACTTCATGTTTTCATATTTTAAAAAAGGCCTTTTATGCCTAAACATGCCCAACATGTCCCATATTGTCTAAATAATGGATCTTCGGGTTTTATTCTGTGACATATTAGTTTCAAGACTCTTTAGGGAAATCTTGTTTAGTTTTAATATAAGCGGTTTACTGTATTAGTGAACAAACATGTGAAAATAAAAACACTCATTCAGTTGGATGTGAAAGGAGCAGGTTCTTCCACACTGAGATCTGTTCTTATCTATGTTCATCTGTCCGTGTTAATACAAACACTGCTCGGTCTGTTTGTCATTTCCAGTTTGTTTTGAAGCCCGAGCGCTCGGACACGTAATGAGCGCTGTTGTTTTCTCGCTGACTGGCGGCTCCTGTGGAGATTTTAATGGATCTTCTGAAGACGTCCATCAAAGCAGCTTCACCTTCTCCACGTTTACATTTCACACTCCAGTCGCTGACTTCCATTCTGCACGTAAACAAATCTACAGATCACATGACTTTACCAAGAGCAACAGCAGTGATCGGGAACGGGCCCCGGACCTGAGTTTGAGAACCCCGCCGCAGTGCAGTGTGTGATGTGTTCAGACAGGTCCTCCTCAGTGTCAGCAGGGCGAACACGAGACGACAGAGGTTTAGTTTAGTTTAGAGGAAGTTCTCATGGACGAGACACGACACACGGCCCCGGGGCCACAGGGGAGCCCAAGATTTTCAGCCCTGAGTAGATGAATACTGTATATATATTGTATATACTCATGGTAGACGGCTTAAAGGCCCTGACGCTGCAGGTGAAAGTACTGATTTTTCACCCTGTGGTCAATGTGGAGATTTTTAGCTGGTTTCCTCCCTTAACGTCTTAGTTCAGGGGTCTCCAACAGGCGGCCCGTGGGCCAAATCCGGCCCGCGAGATGATTAAATCCGGCCCCTGACTTGTAGAGCACAAATTCCTAAGTATGTAAAAAAAACGTCAGTCTCTCGCCCATTCCTGTGCAGAGTTATTGGTTAAAGAAATGCTCCCTCCAGCCACTAGGGGGCAGCTTAAAGGGGGGGTATTATGAAAAAATGGACTTTTTCAAGCTTTCCATCATGTTATTCTGTCATTCCCTCATTAAAAACATGCCTGACGTGTTGCCTTGGCACATTCACGTATTTCTGAGTAATCTGTAAAAACTCTGATGGCGGCCATTTTAGGGATAGGTTTGCCTGAGTCCTCCTAGGAACGCCCCCACCTCCTGGAGACGCCTCCGAGCTTTCGTCACCAGCCGAGTAACCAACCACTGCTCCTCAACAGAACCCCCTCCCCACTGATGCCACAGACAGCGTGTGGAGGGGGCGTGTCTAAAGGCTCAGAGGTTCTTAAAGAGACAGAGGCCTATTTCAAGACATTCACTACAGCCATTTTGAGAGAGACATTTTATACAAGGCAGTTATTCTAATTTACTGCATTTACAGACCAACAGAAGGTTTGGTCATCATTGTAGTGTGATATAGACTGGTGCTGTGGGACTGTACAAAGCAAGAAAGAAAGGAAAGAATCCCACACGTGTCCAGCAGAGGGCGCTGACACAAGAAGAGATCAGGATATAAACAACACATGACAGCCATGTGGTAACAGTAATGGACTCAACTTACAAAGCGCTTTTCTACCTTTATCAGGCCCAAAGCGCTTTACAGAAAAGAACCCGTCAGTCATTCACTCTCTCAGTGTACGCAGACTCTGGTGAACGGACAGTCTGCCCCTGGGCGGCTGTGGCTACAATAGCAGAGACGACAGAGTAGCAGAGACTTGTGACACAAGCTTGTGAAGTGTAAGCTGAGGCTACAGTCCAGTACAGTATTGTAGTAATCAAGCAGTATTTTACTAGAGCTTTTGTTTATGGATCCTGGCGATTCACTCCCGATACATTTTGGCCCCAGCAGCAGCTAAAAGTGTATGATTAGCTTATTCAAAAACAAGATCCCAATTCTTTGTAACTAATAAGACACAGAATAAAACCATACATTGAAATCTGGGTCTATCCATTATTTAGATTTTGTCACTACAGATATAGGCAATGTTGACAAATCTCATATTTGTATCAGTGATGTTTGAACTTAATGTCTCTAAATGTGTGAGGATCAGCACCTCCAGATCTGAGGCCATGGTTCTCCTTCCCCTCTTCAGGTCGGTGGGGAGTCCTAGGAGTTCAAGTATCTCGGGGTCTTGTTCACGAGTGAGGGACGGATGGAGCGTGAGATCGACAGACGGATCGGTGCGGCGTCAGCAGTGATGCGGTCGCTGTATCGGTCTGTCGTGGTGAAGAGGGAGCTGAGTCGGGGCAAAGCTCTCGATTTACCGATCGATCTACGTTCCCACCCTCACCTATGGTCATGAGATTTGGGTAATGACCGAAAGGACGAGATCGCGAATACAAGCGGCCGAAATGAGTTTCCTTCGCAGGGTGGCTGGGGGTGAGGAGCTCAGTTACCCGGGAGGAGCTCGGAGTAGAGACGCTGCTCCTTCACGTCGAAAGGAGCCAGCTGAGGTGGCTCGGGCATCTGTTCCGGATGCCTCCTGGTCGCCTCCCGCGGGAGGTGTTCCAGGCATGTCCTAGTGGGACAAGGCCTCGTGGAAGGCCCAGGACACGGTGGTGGGACTATGTCTCCGAGCTGGCCTGGTGTCGCCTCGGGGTCAGAACAGCTGGAGGAGGTGTGTGTGGATCGGGAAGTTTGGGCGTCTCTGCTGAGACTGCTGCCCCCGCGACCCGGCCCCGGATAAAGCGGGAGAAAATGGACGGATGGATGAACTCTAAATGTTTCTCTTTTCCCTTTTCACCTACAGTGTCTCTAAACTAAACTATAGTTATTTAATAGTGGGGCTGTCACGATAACAACCATATCGACCCTAATAAATAACAGATAAACCATAGATTGTTGTTCTCAGTATTCATCGTCTGTACATGAGTCGGGTCACGTTGTAGTTCATGTTCAGTTTGTGTGGTGTTTTAGGATGAGATTATGCACTTTTAGACACAGGTTTACTCTCATGCTTTAGAGTCAAAATCATCGTTCATCGTGATGTTTTCCTGCCTCACTTTGACCCCATGCCGGGTTAACAGTGACTCACCAATGCTTTATAAAGGTTTAAACTCATTTCCTTCAGTGAAAGGTAGAGTTTAACCTTTGGTCTAGACCTCTTTAGTCTTGGTTTAGACCTGACTGAGTGTTTCTTCGGCTCAGTCCTGGTTTAGACCCAGCTCTGAGCAGGTCCGGGCAGGCCCTGAGTCTGACACACTGTGCTGCAGCTCATGTTGTGGTTTGTTCACACTGTGCTCTGTAAACACCAGCCCGGTCCTGTCGTCGCTCCTCGGTCGCTCGGAGCGATTCGTCACCGCCGCCGCTCCAGGTTAAAACAGGCTCAAGAATCTTTGGTTTCACTTCCCAACCAGACCCAGCAAAGTCTTCTTAACTCTCACTAAACCCGTCACAGCTTTGCCCTGATGTGAGAGCGACTGTGGGACAAAAAAGTGAGAAAAAAATGACCAAAAAATGACAAAGTGAGTTGAAAAACACCCAAAAAGGATGGAAAAATATCTGATGACGGGAGGAAAAAGATCCATTTAGATGAGCTTTGTAGATCTTAGCTTGAGGCGTTACACTGGCCTACAGGATTTGGGTAAAGCTGAACTGGAGAAAATGCTCTGGGTTCAGGCGAGAGTTAAGAGGTTAAAAGGTAAACAAAATGTCAGCTCATCAGCTAAACCGGCGTCAGAGGAGCTGCAGGAAACAACAAGGGACCAACGAGGAGATGGTGAAAGACTGTTGTGGAGCGGAGGGAGCTGACCAGTGCAGGACACCACGCTCTGAAACAGGGACAAACCCAGGAGGGAGTGCACTGTGTCAGAGGATCAGAGGAGACAGAGGACAGCCGGGTTTTCTCCGAGTGCTGCAGTTTCCCCGTCCTTCAAGGTCATGCAGGTCAAGTTAACACCTGAACACTATTTCATTGTACACTTGTAGAATAATAAAGCACTTACTTACTATACGTATCAGAGTTAGGACATATACAAGTGGCCTGGGTCGCACTTAAAAACCATCGGATCTGTGTCATTCGACTGTCATGGAAAGGTCAGGAGCACAGGGGCAAAGAAAAACAGAATTGGGGTCACTTCAGCCTCAGTCCGAGCCTTTGAGACCTCCTTGGTTGAGATCATGACCTCTCGGAGACCATGCAGAGACTTCCTCAAGACTGTGACCAGCGACAACTCGAGTCTCCAACTAGTCTCCAGGCCGGTGAGACAGGCCCTGAACTGAAGGACAACTGAGCATGTATCTGCGAAAGAACCGAGGACGGAGCATGAATTTTTTTCGTCATATTTTTGTCAATTTTTGTTCACATTTTTTGCACATTTTTTTCGTCACTTTTTGTCTTTTTTTTTTTTAATTTATTTTTTTTTTTTTTTGCCATATTTTTTGTTATTTTTTCACATTTTTGTCACTTTTTGTGATTTTTTTCGTCATATTTTTGTCAATTTTTGTCCATATTCTTTGTCTTTTTTTTGTCATTTTTTCGTCACTTATTTGTCATTTTTTTTCACATTTTTTGTCATTTTTCCCAATTTTTTGGTCATTTTTTGGTCACTTTTTTTGTCATTTTTGTGTCTTTTTTTTCGTCATTTTTTTTCACATTTTTTGTCACTTTTTTGTCCTGTACCTGCAAAAGAACCGAGGACGGAGCTTGAACCCAGATGACGAATGTCTTTCTTTCAAAACAAACGAGTAAACAAGCGAAGCGTCGGTTGTTTCTCGACTGTCGCTTCGTTTCGCTCGTCGTTTTGCTCGCTCCTCTAAACCTGAGCGTCTGAACCGCGTGGGATAAAGAGTTGTTTGTGGAGCTGATATTTACTGCACAACTGTTTCCAATCGTTTTCTGGCTCAAAGCAAAACGAAATCCTGGCCCGGGGGGGGGAGGGAGACCCACACCCTTCACTCACTCACACAAACAGATTCAGACGCTGAGAGACGCTTCATCTCACAAATATGCAGCCGTTATTTACAGAGAAAACACTGTTATTCATGTCCAGCCTCATCCCAGATACATAGATAAGAATAATAGACGCTGCTGCAGAGCCTTGTCCTAGCATTTCTGCAACATGCAAATATACGGAGCATCTCAAATCCAATATTAGAGAAGCGCACAGAAATAAAAGAGCTCCTAAAACATAGAGCACCTTCACCTTCACCGTCACCGTCTATACTTTGTCCATAATAAAGTCCACCGAGTCCAGAGCCGTTTGAATCTGTTCCTCCTGTTCTTCAAAACGATAAAAAAGGAAAAAAAGAAAATGAGGATGTAAATGCAACAAAAAGCGCTAAAAAGTGACCAAAAACAGTGACAAAAATGACAAAAACTCAACAAAAAGGTGACAAAAGTCCAGCAAAAAAGTTACAAAAATCCAGCAAAAAAGTTACAAAAAATCCAGCAAAAAAGTGACAAAAATCCAGCAAAAAAATGACAAAAATCCAGCAAAAAAGTGACAAAAATCCAGCAAAAAAATGACAAAAATCCAGCAAAAAAGTGACAAAAATCCAGCAAAAAAAAGACAAAAAAGCAGCAAAAAAAGAAAAAAATCCAGCAAAAAAGTGACAAAAATCCAGCAAAAAAGTGACAAAAATCCAGCAAAAAAAATGACAAAAATCCAGCAAAAAAGTGACAAAAATCCAGCAAAAAAAAGACAAAAAAACAGCCAAAAAAAAGACAAAAAAACAGCAAAAAAAAGACAAAAATCCAGCAAAAAAAAGACAAAAATCCAGCAAAAAAAAGACAAAAATCCAGCAAAAAAAGACAAAAATCCAGCAAAAAATGACAAAAATCCAGCAAAAAAAGACAAAAATCCAGCTAAAAAAAAGACAAAAAAGCAGCAAAAAAAGACAAAAATCCAGCTAAAAAAAGACAAAAATCCAGCTAAAAAAAAGACAAAAATCCAGCTAAAAAAAAGACAAAAATCCAGCTAAAAAAAAGACAAAAATCCAGCTAAAAAAATGACAAAAATCCAGCAAAAAAAGACAAAAATCCAGCTAAAAAAAAGACAAAAATCCAGCTAAAAAAAAGACAAAAATCCAGCAAAAAAAGACAAAAATCCAGCAAAAAAGTGACAAAAATCCAGCAAAAAAAGACAAAAATCCAGCAAAAAAGTGACAAAAATCCAGCAAAAAAAGACAAAAATCCAGCAAAAAAGTGACAAAAATCCAGCAAAAAAGTAATTTTAAAAAATGGCAAAAACACATAAGGGAAATAAAAAGTGACGACAATGGCAAAGAGGAGAGAATGCACTTGGTTTTGGCGGGTGGTAAGAGGTTAACCTCTGAACCTCCACCTGAACCGAGAACATTTTCCCCAGTTTGGCTTTACCCAAATCTAGAAGCTTCTTGAAGTAAACGAGGATGAAAACACAACAAAAGAGTGAGTGGGGGAGCAGGTGTTCCAAATGGGCAGGAAGACTTAGACGGGTATAGACAGTTCTGACCAGATATTTCACACAAAGAAACTTCTCAATGACAAACATGTCACATACATGAACAAAATGGCACCGCTCAGTGTCTACACAGTCCGCTTTTATACCTCTCCTGATGGGGAAGGACCTCCCACCGGGAAGCACCATTAGCTTTATGGGTAAGTTCATTTTAGTTGGTACGTTTTCATATTATTCATAACATTAGGTCGAGTCCAAAATAACTGTTCAAGTTAAACTCACAAAGAGTTTAATCTCTTAACTCCCGCCTGAACCGAGAGCATTTTCTCCAGTTCAGCTTTACCCAAATCCTGTAGGCCAGTGTAACGCCTCATTTGAAAGCTAAGACCTACAAAACTCATCTAAATGGATATTTTTCCTCACATCAGATTTTTTTGGGGTATTCAACTCATTTATGTCATTTTTTTCGGCACATTTTAGTAATTTTTTGTAATTTTTGTAATTTTTTTCCCTTTTTTTTTGTCTTTTTTTTCCACATTTTTTTCAATTTTTTTTTGTTATTTTTTGTCATTTTTGTCTTTTTTTTCATTTTTTTTTCAATTATTTTCAAATTTTTTTCAATTTTTTTTTGTCTTTTTTGTCATTTTTGTCTTTTTTTTTCAATTTTTTTTCACAATTTTTTGTCTTTTTTTTCTCCAATTTTTTGTCTTTTTTTTCACATTTTTTGTCATTTTTTCACATTTTTTCCGTCACTTTTTTAGTCATTTTTTTTCCACATTTTTAGTCATTTTTTGTCTTTTTTTGTCATTTTTTGTCATTTTTTTGTCACATTTTTGTCTAAGTTTTCTCACTTTTTTGCCACATCATCATTGTTTTTGTCTCAGTTCTGTCTCTATTTTCTTACCTTTTTTCCAGAAGCTTTTGGATTGGGGTAAAGCCAAACTGGAGAAAATGTGCTCAGTTCAGGTGGGAGTTAAGGGGTTAAAATGAACAAAACACTTGGAACAATTGACTATTTTGGAGCTACATTTATCTTTCAAATGCAGTGGAGTAAAAGTATTAAATCGTCAACACAAATACAAACACAGAGGAGTATAAAGTACAGATAATAGTAGTAATATCAGTGACCTGGCCTCGCTCGACCTCTGGAGGAACTCCCTTTTGGACGAGGCAGATCCTCGTCAGGTCACGTTTCAGGTCGACTCCTCGCTGACGTCTGTTTGCTCTGAGTCGGAGCCAAACGATGAGCTGGAACAGGCAAAAACACCGACCTCCGGGCAAACAGGGTAAGCCCGGGTTAAGCTTCACAGGCAGCTCTTTTTAGCCAGAAAAGTCACCTCGTCTGCCTCCTCCGGATCCCTCGCTACAGGTTTTCTGAGGTAAACGTTGCCCAGGAGCTAAAAAAGTGAAGAGACGTTTTTCCAGCGAGATAAAGAGCGAGCCGTTTCTCCCGAGGCCGTTCTCACGACGCTACGCGGGGAAAACAAGTGTCAAAATGTGTGATTGATTCGTATTTAATCACAGGTGACACTGTTCTGGAGAGAAACATGGAATTTCAAACTCATTGTGTTTTAGTAAATGCTGAGTTAGAGTTAGAACACACTGACCCCCTCCCTGTGATGTCATTTTTCAAGCTTTCTACCCCTGTTATCCCGGCAAAGAAAAAGGACAAATACATTAAAATGCATATAACTGAAAGTATTTTATCTTGCCTCTTACTGTAATTGATTAATTCTACGTTGACGTTTTTATTGATTGTATTTGTTTTCTTATTTATCTATTTATGCAACTGTGAAGCACTTTGAATTGCCTTGTGTATGAATTGTGCTCTACAAATACACTTGCCTTGCCTTACAAATGAGGACAAAAGTGTGAAAGACTGAGGGAGCTGCACAGGAGGAAGAAGGAAGGAGCAGGTAGAGCTGATCAGTGCAGGAAACCACGCTCTGAAACAAGGACAGGCTGCACCGAGACTGAAACAGCAGACTACACTGCAAAAAGTAATGAACTAGATCAGTATAAACATCTCAATTTGAGCATAATAATCAAAATTTTAGTTGTTTTGACTAGTTAAGAAGTTGTTGGGCATTTGTCCTGGATTATTTCACTTGTTCTGAGATGTTTCGGACTCGTTTCGATACATTTCGTTCCTCATTTCAGGTCATTTTCTTTGCCAATGGGGTAAGAAAATTGGTCTTATCTCATTGGCAATTTTACTTTCTTATTTCAAGCGAGATTTACCCTAGAACTGGTCTGAAATGTCCTCAAACAAGCAAAGTAAACTTGGTCCGATCAGGAAAAGTGTCTAAATGAGTGAAAACCGATCAAAACAAGAAACATTTCCTCAATTCAAGTCATTTAAGCCAGTGTTTTTCAACCTTTGTTGAGCCAAGGCACATTTTTTTCATTGAAATAATCACGAGGCACCACCAGCAGAAAATGTTCTTATCTAAGTGTCTTGACCAGGAACGCGGTATAGTCTCACTAGCCACAATGCCTCAATCCATCCATCCATCCATCCATCCATCCATTTTCTTCCGCTTTATCCGGGGCCGGGTCGCGGGGGCAGCAGTCTCAGCAGAGATGCCCAAACTTCCCGATCCACACACACCTCCTCCAGCTGTTCTGACCCCGAGGCGACACCAGGCCAGAACGGCCTGACTGATCTAGATCCTCCAGGTGCTTTACCCAAATAAAAAAATATTGTAAAAAGCGTAAATATACCGACAAAAAAAAAAAAATGTCAAAATTCCGACAAAATACGAGGATGAAACGAAACAAAAAAGTGACAAAAACATGGCAAAAAGTGATCGAAATGTGACGAAAAAGTGACAAAAATATGACGGAAAAAGCGATTAAAAAGTGAAGAAAAAATGACAAAAACGGGACTAAATGAAATGAAAATCAAGTACTTAAATCAAGCAACATTTAAGTAAAATACCCCACAATTTTTCACTAAATAAGAATGTTTTCCTTAAATTATTCAATTTTCTGAGGACATTTTGCTTAATTCTAGTTATTTATTTGCTTAAATTTAGTGTTTCTTTCTTGTTTTATGATGAGAAAAATATTCTACAAATAAGAATTCTTAGCAAGAAAAAAATGCTGAACTATTGGCAGAATTTTTTCCTTAAAACAAGACAAACTGTCTTATTTCAACATGTTTTTCTTTGTTTTTGTAGGGTACTTTTTGCAGTGCACAGTGGCATGTATGCAGTAAGCTTTCTGCATGAACAGAACTTTAACCCTAAGATGGCGGACAACAGATCTGAGCCACTGTCGCCCCTTTGTATTCGAGTTTCTTTACCTGGAAACAGGATTAATTATTACGAGACTAGAATTTGCAGTTTCTGGTTTCGATATTGGTAACCCCTTAACTCCCACCTGAACCGAGCACATTTTCTCCAGTTTGGCTTTACCCCAGTCCGAAAGCTTCTGGAGAAAAGCTGTGAAAATAGCGACAGAACTGAGACGAAAACAACGATGGAAATGTGACAAAAAAGTGAGAAAACATTGACAAAGTGACGAAAAATTGATGAAAAAGTGGCAAAAATGTCACAAAAATGTCACAAGAAATTGATGAAAAAATGACAAAAATGTGACAAAAAAATGACAAAAATGTGACAAAAAATGACAAAAAAGGTGAGAAAACATTGACAAAAAAGTGACGAAAAATTGATTAAAAAGTGGCAAAAATGTCAAAAAATGTCACAAGAAATTGATGAAAAAATGATAAAAATGTGACAAAAAAATGACAAAAATGTGACAAAAAATGACAAAAATGTGACAAAAAAATGACAAAAATGTGACAAAAAATGACAAAAAAAGTGAGAAAACATTGACAAAAAAGTGACGAAAAATTGATTAAAAAGTGGCAAAAAAGTGACGAAAAATTGATGAAAAAGTGGCAAAAATGTCACAAGAAATTAATGAAAAAATGACAAAAATGTGACAAAAAAATGGACACAAATTTGATTAAAAAATAACTAAAAAAATGACAAAAAAAATGGCTAAATGAGTTGAATACCCAACAAAAAAATGATGAAAAAAAAAAAAAAAATCTGATGAAGTGAGGAAAAAGATCCTCTCGGTTCAGGCGGGAGTTAAGAGGTTAAGAGTCGGAGGGTTTTACATTCACTGGCTGCACATCCACTACATGCTTCTCAAACAGTGATTTGTTTTGAGACTTGTTAGTAATTGGCTGGAACACGGCGCGCCTCTCTCTCCTGTCAGTCTGTCCCAGGGCAGATTAATGTGATTTCAGTGCCAGAACCAGAACAAGTAGAGACCTGTGCAGGAGCAGAGGAGCAGATTCCCTTCAGTTTCCACTAAGATCAGTCAGAGTATGGTGTAAAAGTAGGGCAGGCCTGATCATGTGTGTTTGAGAGCTGAAGGGTGACCCAGCTCCGCCTCCTCGGCCCGCGGTGCTCTGCCCCGGGGCGGCAGGGGGGGATGGGGGTGGAGTGTAAGTTTATGAACAGGCTCTGATGCCCCGGGGACCTCATCACTGTGAGGCCGGGTGCCTGACAGTGACAGAGATGACACGGAGAAGAAAATCAGCTCCACGAGGAAACAGATCTGGGACTGTGGATCCAAAGAGTCAGCTCGGATCAGGCTCGGATCAGGCTCGGGTCAGGCTCGGATCAGGCTCGGTTAAGGCTCGGATAAGACTCGGATCAGGCTCGGATCAGGCTTGGATTAAGCTCGGATCAGGCTTGGATCAGGCCCGGATGAGGCTCAGGTCAGGCTCGGATCAGACTCGGATCAGACTCGGATCAGGCTCGGATCAGACTCGGATCAGACTCGGATCAGGCTCGGATCAGGCTCGGATTAAGCTCGGATCAGGCTCGGATCAGACTCGGATCAGACTCGGATCAGGCTCGGATCAGACTCGGATCAGACTCGGATCAGACTCGGATCAGGCTCGGATCAGGCTCGGATCAGACTCGGATCAGGCTCGGATCAGACTCGGATCAGACTCGGATCAGACTCGGATCAGGCTCGGGTCAGGCTCGGATCAGGCTCGGATCAGGCTCGGATCAGGCTCGGATTAAGCTCGGATAAGACTCGGATCAGGCTCGGATCAGGCTCGGATCAGGCTCGGATCAGGCTCGGATCAGGCTCGGATCAGGCTCGGATCAGGCTCGGATCAGGCTCGGATTAAGCTCGGATCAGGCTCGGATCAGGCTCAGATCAGACTCGGATCGGGCTCGGATCGGAACAAAAACATTTGGACATTTCTTTACAAAACTCCGTCTCTCTGAAGTAACTTGTGAATCCACTCTTGCTTTTTCCATTTTTATTGTATTTTCTCTCTTCAACGTCTCTCTTCCTTTCTTTTCATTTTGTATTTTCAATGAACATTTGGGGTAAATGTCATTATTTCCCCAAAGTGAAATCAAATGTAATGTTTTTTAATGACATTTAAGGCCTTGAACATTTGATATAAACACGTTTGTCTCTTAAATCTTCACTTTTCTCTCACACTCCAGATAAAAGTGGATAATCTTCAAACCTGCAGATTTCCTCTCAGATAAAGCTGGAGCTGGACTTCTGTCTCTTCTTTGTATTTTAATTGCTTCTTTCTCCGCTCTCTCTCCGTCTTATCTCCGAGCCTTTGTCTGGGCCTGGTCTCCAGACTTCGCCGGAGATTTTCTGATTCGAGCGAAGTGTCTGTGAAGAGACTGACGTTATCTGGGATCAAACCCCTCAAAGACGCGCCGCCATTTTGTGTCAATAAACAGCTCCGAGAGGAACAAGGACTGAATGTTTCACGTGTGAGTGAATATTTAGCATATTTAACCATTATTCTGTTCAGTATAGATTCAAATTCAGTAATGCTTTAGAACAGGTGTAGGTTTGGTGTCAGTGGGTGGAAGCAGGGGCAGACTGGCCACATGTCCATTCTGGAAGAGCACAGAAGGGCCACCGGTCCCACCTCAACCGAGCTTTACCCAAATCTAAAAGCTAAAAAGAAAAGCATCAAAATAGCGAGAAAAAGAGGATGAAAACATGAGAAAAAGGGGACAAAAAATGATAGAAAAAATAATTAAAAAAACAACAAAAATGTGGCGACGTGACGAAAAGTTTCCATCACTTTTGTAGGTCTTAGCTTTCAAATGAGGCGTTACATTGTTGATCTCCAGTCGACTATGGTGTGCCACAAGGTTCAATTTTGGGACCATTATTATTTATTATTTATATGAATGATTTTGCTTCTGTTTCTACGACCGCCTTTCCCGCTCTTTTTGCTGATGATGCCGATCAAAAAAATAATAATAAAAAGCCGAACTGGGGAAAATGCACTCGTTAGTGTTAAGGCGGGGGGTAAGAGGTTTAACTCCCACCTGAACGGATCCCATTTTCTCCAGTTTGGCTTTACGCTAATCTAAAAGATTCTTGGGGAAAAAGCACCAAAAATGTGACAAAAACTCAACAAAAATGTGACAAAAACTCAACAAAAAAATTTAAAAAATTCAACAAAAATGTGACAAAAACTCAACAAAAACGTGACAAAAACTCAACAAAAAAATTACAAAAATTAAACAAAAAAAAAAAAAAAAAAAAAAAAACATACTAAATGTGACACAACACAGCAACAACATGAGGAAAAAGGTCAGTTTTGTGGGTCTTAGCTTTCAAATGAGGTGTTCCACAGCCTAAAGAGGACAGAATGCCTTTGGTTCAGGCGGGTGGTAAGAGGTTAAAATGTGTATCTGTGGAAGTGTCACAATTACGCTAATTTGGGCCAGGCTGGTCAGAGTCCAGGGCTGTTTTTCAGTCCCAGTCCGGCCCTGGGTGGAAGATAAGACGATAATGTAAACGTGGTGACAGATCTCCTCTCTGAGCCTGAAGTCTCCACATCTGTGTAAAGTCTCAAACTCTGTCTCCAACAGGGGGAGAGGCTTCTGGCCCGAGTACAGGTACGTAAAGAAACAAACAAAACAAAGTGAGTCTCCGCCCATTCCTGTGCAGACAAAAGGAAATGACAAAAATACTATTCTCACTGCGGCCACTAGGGGAGAGCTAAAAAAGAGGAAAGAATTCCAGCAGAGGGTGCTGACATAAGAGATCAGGCGCTGCCATGAATTGTGCCCGCCCCTTTTCTCCTCTCAGTTAACACGGGGCTGAAGAAGTGTCGACATGTCGGTGCAAATGAACATCGGACATTTTACACAAATCAATCGACTAAACATCAGATTTTAGCGGAGAATATTTTCCCTCGTTCTCCGCTTAATGAACGGGCTTCGCGCTCGACCGGAAGTGTCTGGACAACGGAAGTGCCGAGACAAAGCAAAAAGAGGCCAAAGTGGGCGGGGCAGAAGAAGGTGAATACCGTAAATGCTCTAATATAGGCCGGGGCCTTTATTTACTCAAGGGCATCAGGACCAGGCCTTTATTGGGACCAGGCCACAATTAGAGACAGGCCTTTATTTATATTTGAGCAAAACGGACGACCAGGAAAATGAAGAAAAGCGAGATTTGTGTCCATTTGCACCTACAATATTAAGTTCATTTATTAATGAACATTTCAAACCCTCTCCCAGCGGCTGGAACATTGACGCCTTTTATTTTGTCGGGACAACAGGAAGTGTTTCGTTGCTGTTAGCGGAGCTTTGACATCAGTGTCACCGCAGGTTTCTGTTTCGTTTTTACCGCGGACCGGATTATTTGTTGTTATCTTGTGTAAAAGGCGAGTTTAGACGGAGCGTTTGTGTTTGTGATCGATCATGAGACTGACCCGAGAGAAGACGAGACACTCGCGCTGATGGGAGGAGTTATTTTGAGGCGTGGGACTGACCTGCACACGGAGCAGCTGGACGTGCTTTGAAGAGGCGATGGAGACTTTATTAAAACCCTGGAGTGTCAAACACAACTCTCCCCCTGTTTCCAAATATCGTCACAGGAGGTTTGAAAAGTGGCTAAATCTGTGTCAAAGTTACGCTCGGATCAGCTCCTCCGCAGCGTCGCCCTCGGCCCGGGTTCCCGTTTGTTACTTCCTGCACCTGAGTTTTCATTTACACCAGTATGAGACAAATTCCTAACATGGGGAATATTTCTGCCACTATAGTTCCTAATAAAAGCCCCGGCCTGTTTTAGAGACCGGCTTTAATTTGCCTCCACCAGCCGCAAACCCGGCCTCTGTCGGAGACCCGGCCTCTGTCGGAGACCCGGCCTCTGTCAGAGACCCCGGCCTCTGTCAGAGACCCCGGCCTCTGTCGGAGACCCGGCCACAAATGGAATACAGGCCAGTATTAGAGAATTTACGGTAGTTTGTACCTAGTTTAGTCAAGTTACTTGGCCTGAACTTGTGTTTTTAAACACAAACTATAGATGAGAAAATTCCCGAAAAAACAATCTCCTTTTGTTGACGAGTCAAACGAAGCTGAATGTTGAATTCGATCTGTCCATATAGTCCAGTATTAAGATGAAACAACACTTTCAGCATGTTAATCAATGGGCGAGGAACACGCTTCTGTATGGTCCTCAGGGAGGGGGCTGACATTGCTGTAATACTGCCCCCTGGTGGCCAGGGGCGACTCCAAGAGACTCTTGGGAGCATTGATTCTAATGGGACTTCAAACGTCCCAAGAACGGCTTAAAAGTCTGGCTCCAAAGAGCTTTTCTTTTTCTAAAAATCACTATGACCCACGTGACCCATGTGACCCATGTGACCACGCTGGGGGAGATGAAATGTTTTTAACCACGCTGGTTTTTGTTTATCAGCCCAAAATTTGGAAGCATTTTCAGTACATTGACTGGCTCCAAAGCCTGTCAATCAAGTTCTGGAGCTCTGTGGAGGCTCCGCCCACCCCGCGAGTGCAGGACTTCCCGCCTTTTTGCCCTTTTAAAGGGGGGTATTATGCAAAATCAACTTTTTCAGGCTTTACATCATGTTATTATGTCACTCCCTCATTAAAAACATGCCTGAAGTGTTGCCTTGGCACATTCACGTATTTTTGAGTAATCTGTAAAAACTCTGATGGCGGCCATTTTAGGGATAGGTTTGCCTGAGTCCTCCTAGCAACGCCCCCACCTCCTGGAGACGCCTCCGAGCTTTCGTCACCAGCCGAGTAACCGACCACTGCTCCTCAGCAGAACCCCCTCCCCACTGATGCCACAGACAGCGTGTGGAGGGGGCGTGTCTAAAGGCTCAGAGGTTCTTAAAGAGACAGAGGCCTATTTCAAGACATTCACTACAGCCATTTTGAGAGAGACATTTTATACAAGGCAGTTATTCTAATTTACTGCATTGACAGACCAACAGAAGGTTTGTCATCATTGTAGTGTGATATAGACTGGTGCTATGGGACTGAAAAAAGCAGAATACCCCCTCTTTAAGGAACAGGCTGCATTGGAGGAGACAGAGCGGCCATTAAGGTTCACACAAGACCTAGGAACCTTTTTCAATAAATGGGGCTGAATGGGACCCACTTATCTTTATTATATTACATCTATGATCATAATGTCCTCCGCCTAAGGCCCATAGTTAATAAAGTGTTGTCAAAGCAGCAGCTGCCGAGTGAACAGTCCAGAGCCCCTGCACTAAATCTGCTGAACATGCTCGGACATGACTCCGCCCCCTAGAGGCCGCTCACTGTCAGCGATCGATAAAGCCGCTGTCGCTAACGTGACTCCGCCCCCTGGGACCTGTCTCTAGATGCTCTTCATCATCGCCGCATGTTCAGAGAGAGGAAATCAATGCCTGATCTGCACCGGCTCTGAGGACTGATCCAGGAGCTGAAACCACAGCCTGAAACCCTCACAGTAACACGAGAGCACGGACAGAAGAAGTCCTCCACTATACAGACACGGTGACTATTTCTTCCAGTTTCCCCCACCCTTAACTCCCACCTGAACCGAGCACATTTTCTCCAGTTTGGCTTTACCCCAGTCCAAAAGCTTCTGGAAAAGAGCTGTGAAAATAGCAACAAAACAATGATGGAAATGTGACAAAAAAGCGACGAAAAATTTATGAAAAAATGGCAAAAATGTGACAAAAAACTTACAAAAATGTGACAAAAAAGAGACAAAAAATAACAAGAAATTGATTAAAAAATTGATTAAAAAAAAGACCAAAAAATGACAAAAATTTGATACAAAATTTACAAAAAATGACAAAAATGTGATTAAAAAAATGATAAAAAAAATTGACAAAAAAATGAAAAAATTTGATGAAAAAATTACTAAAAATGTGACCAAAAAGAGACAAAAAAAATTTGACAAAAATTTGATAAAAAATGTACAAAAAAATGACAAAATGTGATGAAAAAATTACAAAAATGTGACGAAAAAAGACAAAAAAATGTGACAAAAAAGTAAAAAAAAATTAGTTGAATACCCAACAAAAAAATGATGAAAAAAAAATCTGATGGAAAAAGATCCTCTCGGTTCAGGCGGATTAAAACATGTGCAATAGGTTAATCCTCCTGCCAGGTGTTTCTGACCATCAGCCTGGTTCCACATCTGGAGATGGGCTTCTACAGGTCACTCCAGAAGCATCAATGATGGTCAAATGCAGAGAACAATTATTCTTAACCTTAATAATTTAACCTTAATATTAAAGCAGAACTAAGTAACTTGTTTACCATAATAAATCCTCCCGTAGTCCCTGTGGGGGTGATACAAGTGTTAATGGATGATTGGGGGGTCCTTCATCGCCCCCTGGTGTCTCTGGCCAGAAAAACACAATTGCAGCTTTACCTGCACCGGGTTGGAGCCACCAGTACACACTAATGGAATCACGAAGAAGAAGCTAACAGGCTAACGGGCAAAGCTAACTGCGGGCTAGCGCCACTTAAACAGTATTTACAGCCAGGTTTGAGTGAAAAAAATTATCTTCAGTGTGTAATTGAATGAACAATATCCCTCAGTCCCTTTGTCTTTTCTGTGAGCGTAGTATTTACTCTCACGGACAATTAATGAGTAAAAAACGTAACATTCTACGACACCTGTCATCCTTTCGTCAATTTTTTATCACATTTTTGTCATTTTTTTGTTACATTTTAGTCATTTTTTTGTCCATTTTTTATCACATTGTTGTCACATTTTTGTCACATTTTTGTAATTTTTTCGTACATTTCTTGTGACATTTTTGCCACTTTTTCATCCATTTTTTGTCACTTTTTCGTCAATTTTTTATCAAATTTTTGTAATTTTTTAGTCAATTTTTTATCACATTTTGTCACATTTTTATACATTTTTTGTTATTTTTTCTCACATTTTTGGCATTTTTTGGTCACATTTTTTTAAATTTTTTATCACATTTTGTCACATTTTTATACATTTTTTTAAATTTTTTATCACATTTTTGTCAGATTTTTTTAAAAAATTTTCGTCAATTTCTTGTCAATTTCTTGTGACATTTTAGTGACATTTTTGCCACTTCATCAATTTTTCGTAATTTTTTCGTCCATTTTTTATCCATTTTTTTGTCATTTTTTGGTCACATTTCTGTCATTTTTTCGTAAATTTTTTATCACATTTTTGTAATTTTTTGGTCATATTTTTATCACATTTTTGTAATTTTTTCGTCACTTTTTTGTCAATGTTTTCTAACTTTTTTGTCACATTTCCATCATTGTTTTCGTCTCAGTTTTGTTGCTATTTTCTCACCTTTTTTCCCCAAAGCTTTTGGACTGGGGTAAAGCCAAACTGGAGAAAATGTGCTCGGTTCAGGTGGGAGGTAAGGGGTTAAATTAGAAAATAAAATAAAATAAAAATTGGGGCAATAATTGTTTCTCCAAATGTCTTCACAAACAGACATTTGAGGCCGACACACAGACTCACAGCTAAACCACACAAGCCTCGATCCCTACTGTTGTTTTGACGTAATGTTTGTTCAGTTGAGAATAAACTGGATTGTCTTCATCAGATTCCCAGAGCGACCCCCATGAGAACCATCTTTAATCTAATCCTAAACCAGTTCCTCCACGTTTAGATTTGGGCAACTCGGAGTTCCCCAGAAAAATAAAGCTGTGTGCCTTTAACAGACGGAGAGAAAGAGAAAGCAGCCGCAGACACAGTCAGAGCTGACGGGAAAACGGCCTCTCACTGAATGACCTTTGACCTGAAGACTGAGAGAGAGAGAGAGAGAGAGAGAGAGAGAGAGAGAGAGAGAGAGAGAGAGTGTCACAGGAGGAACTGCTGAGAGTCAATGTTCTGATCAAGGAAACAGAGGAATGACCTCTATGTTCTGGAGAATTCAACTTCAGATGGTTTTGCTTTTCATTCTAGTGAAAAAAAAGAGAAACTATGACCAACTGCAGCACATAATATCACCAAATTATTCTCTCAGCGCCAGGTTTCACAATCTCTATATCACGAGAAGCCACAATATTGTATAATCCAGAATCATAGAGTTTTTTTTTTTATCTGACTGTGCTCATTTAGTTTCATTTTAGGCCTGATTTTGTTTTTATATATACATACTGAAATCTTTTAAATATTTTTACTCAAGTACAAGTAAAAAGTAGTGACAATAATAACAAATCATGTAAGAGTAAAAATTACTTTGAGTGTAAAAGTCTGCTTTATGATTCAGAAGTAAATAATAAAAGATGAAATGATGTAAAAATGTGAGTATGTCTAAAGGAAAAGCCAATAGATACAGACGGCATCTCGTCATAGAAGGGGGCGTGGCCTCGCCGAGGGGGAAAATAGAATCTTCAGGGAAACACCTCACTCTTTTTAGCCATTTTCTGGTGGAATATGAACTTATTTATGCCATACAAATAAAGTCCAGTGTAAATCAGGCCCATATGGATATTTTCTCACAGCAGATTGTTCAGTAGAAGTGAAAAAACGGCAGTTGTAGCAGGCTATAGCTATCCGTTAGCATTAGCACGATGCTAACATGTAGCATCATGTTAGCATCCTCTGTTTTTTCATGTATTTATGGGCTGTTGAATCACTTTGCTCCTCCCCATGTCTTTGTTTCTTTATCTAGTAGAAAACTATATTCATAATTCAGCTTTTGTTAAAGTAGTTTTTGAATAATTAGAGAAAGTTTAGATTTTTCTCCAATTGTTTTCCACTTTAACTGTTTTCAAACATGACCATATATGGGCGAGTCCAGAGATGCCGTCTGTATCTATATAGACAGACGGCATCTCTGAACTTAACTTTCTCTAATTATTCAAAAACTATGTTAACAAATGCAGAATTATGAACATAGTTTCTACTAAATAAAGATACAAAGACATGGAGAGGAGCAAAGTGGTTCAACAGCCCATAAATACATGAATAACAGAGAATAAATAACAGAGAAATAACACTATAATAACACAAATAGCACTAGCTACGACTGCAGTTTTTTCACCTCTACTGAACAATCTGCTGTGAGAAAATATCCATATGGGCCTGATTTACACTTGACTTTATTTATGTGATAAATTAGTTCATATTCCATCAGAAAATGGCCGTCTGTATCTATTATATATGTCACATGAAGCCTTTGTCGCTTAAAGATTTACTCAGAGGGAACGAGTAAGAGTACAGATGCTTCATTATAACTACACTAAGAAGTATATTTATTTAAAGTTAATCGAGCCGCCTCAATAGGTTGTGTTCACGTGACGTCACATCATTGTAAAGAGCCTAGAGAGCTCCACAGTCCCGCCCCTTGCAGTCCTGTTGCTCCGGTCCGGAAGCAAATAATCCCCGTCTACACGACCGTCGATTTTCCAAAAATTCAAATATTAAGAGTTTAACGTCACCGCAAAAGTTAATCAGCGATGTAGCGATTCGTGACCATAAAATGTTTGATTTCAATCCAAAAAGAAGACGACATGTTGAAGAAAAGGCAAAGGTTCAAGGCTGTGACATCATTCACTTCCTGACTGTAGAAACTCCGTATCCCAAGAACCATTGCCACATCGCGCCCGCTGGTCAAGGCAACCAGGTTTTCAGCAAACACGGCCAGTTTCTGTTACTTTGCAGACAAACGTTCTAGATTATTTCACTGTTAAACAATCTGAATCCTGCTAATGTGAATAAACATGATGGTGGTTCGTTTAATTGGATCGTTGGGAACATTTTTTTGACGTTTTTCTTACTCTCAGTGTTAGATATGGATAAAACGTCCACTCTCTGCCTGCATTATGTTTGAATACATTGTTTATAATGTGTTTTCTACATTACAATAAATAAACACATGTGGGAACGTGAAGCTCCACCAATCAAAAGCCTCGTAGTAGATCATGGGACTCCCGAGCATCCTGGGTAATGTAGTTCTAGGACTAGATGGATCTCAGTGCTTTTTTCACCTGTGTCTGACTTTGCGGTCGCTTTATAACCACAGAGCTGGATTCAGCCCGAGCTGACGGAGTTACGGAGTTAAAGACTTTATTCCAAATCAACACGGTCTCAAAGCAAGGGGAGTTTTACTTCTGGACCGGAGAGGAGGCGGGACTGTGGAGAGGAGGCGGGACTGTGGAGCTCTGTAGTTTAAAACTGACGCAGAGCAGCTGAAAATACCATGGTGGTAACTGTGGCAACCATGCAGATTTCTAGTCTCAGTTTGTTGCTCATTTCTCTGTAATTCCTGAGGCCAATTCGCATGAAACTAAAACTCATCAATGAAATCATTTCCTCATAAAGTGGAGACAACGTTCAGAAACATGTGTGATCAGGTGAAAGGACGTTCAGCAGGTTTGTGAATCCAAACATTTAGACCCGGGGGAAACTGAAGCTACAGTTTACCAGCCCTGATGTGGAGTGAAGGTAAAATGCTCTCATATAAAGCGCCTTGTGTCCGTGTCTGTGAAAGGTGAGATATAAATAAAGATCTTCTACAGTGTATCGAGGTCCTGTTAAACACCGATGTAATGAGACTGAATTGTTTTATTGGCCGTTGTTATGAACAGCTTCACAACTAGGATTTTTTTTTGGGGGGGGTTTAAATGTGCAACATGAAACATATAACACATAATGATACACAACTGAACTTGGATTCATAAACATGAACACAACCTGTTGTTGAGACTTTATCAGTATCTAATGGTGCGTTCCAGGTAACTGGTATTTTTCCCGCTTGAAAGTTACCAGTTACGACTTCAGTGCGGTTCCCGGTGATTGAAGTCGTTTGTAAACAAAACTGCTAATGCTACAACAGCTAGCTCATACGATGCTAACGTTATATGAACGTTTCTTCAAAGCAGATGTAATTACAAACATGCGACAGAACGTTGTGTTGAAGCTGTGAACAAAAGTAACGTTCACGTCACTGATGTAGTGATTTTGTTACAGTTTTAACGTTAGCGGCGCTGCTCCACTGGGGGGCGCCATTACTGTCTTCATCTCGTATTCACCTCATAGATACAGACGGCATCTCGTCATAGAAGGGGGCGTGGCTTCGCCGAGGGGGAAAATAAAATCTTTAGAGAAACACAATTTTCCCTCTTTTTAGCCATTTTCTGGTGGAATATGAACTTATTTATCACATAAATAAAGTCCAGTGTAAATCAGGCCCATATGGATATTTTCTCACAGCAGATTGTTCAGTAGAAGTGAAAAAACGGCAGTTGTAGCAAGCGCTAGCTAACCGTTAGCATTAGCCCGATGCTAACATGTAGCATCAAGTTAGCATTCTCCGTTATTCATGTATTTATGGGCTGTTGAACCACTTTGCTCCTCTCCATGTCTTTGTATCTTTATTTAGTAGAAACTATGTTCATATTTCAGCATTTGTTACAGTAGTTTTTGAATAATTAGAGAAAATATACATTTTTTCAAAATTGTTTTCCCCCTTAACTGTTTTCAAAAATGACCATATATGGGCGATTCCAGAGATGCCGTCTGTATCTGTTCCGGAGGTTCGCGTGGGCGCCGCCATGAATTGTGCCCGCCCCTTTTCTCCTATGAGTTAACATGGGACTGGAGTCCACACATACACGAAAACAAAGCCGTTTTCAGGCCGCGCTGAGAAACGCTGCAGTGTCGACATGTCGGTGCAAATGAACATCGGCCATTTTACACAAATCAATCGACTAAACATCAGATTTGAGCGGAGAATATTTTCCCTCGTTCTCCGTTTAAATGAACCGGCTTCGCGCTCGACCGGAAGTGTCTGGACAACGGAAGTGCCGAGACAACGCAAAAGTGGCAAAAATGGGCGGGGCGGAATAAGGTGAATAGATACAGACGGCATCTCTGGACTCGCCCATATATGGTCATGTTTGAAAACAGTTAAGGGGGAAAAAAATTAGAAGAAAAATCCAAAATGTCGCTTTATAACCACAGAGCTGGATTCAGCCCGAGCTGACGGAGTTACGGAGTTAAAGACTTTATTCCAAATCAATACGGTCTCAAAGCGAGGGGAGTTTTACTTCCGGACCGGAGAGGAGGCGGGACTGTGGAGCTCTGTAGTTTAAAACTGAGGCAGAGCAGCTGAAAATACCATGGTGGTAACTGTGGCAACTGTCAGAATGCAGGTTTCTAGTCTCAGTTTGTTGCTCATTTCTCTGTAATTCCTGAGGCCAATTCGCATGAAACTAAAACTCATCAATGAAATCATTTCCTCATAAAGTGGAGACAACGTTCAGAAACATGTGTGATCAGGTGAAAGGACGTTCAGCAGGTTTGTGAATCCAAACATTTAGACCCGGGGGAAACTGAAGCTACAGTTTACCAGCCCTGATGTGGAGTGAAGGTAAAATGGTCTCATATAAAGCGCCTTGTGTCCATGTCTGTGAAAGGTGAGATATAAATAAAGATCTTCTACAGTGTATCGAGGTCCTGTAAAACACTGATGTAATGAGACTGACTTGTTTTATTGGCCGTTGTTATGAACAGCTTCACAACTAGGATATTTTGGGGGGGTTTAAATGTGCAACATGAAACATATAACACATAATGATACACAACTGAACTTGGATTCATAAACATGAACACAACCTGTTGTTGAGACTTTTTCAGTATCTAATGGTGCGTTCCAGGTAGCTGGTATTTTTCCCACTTGAAAGTTACCAGTTACGACTTCAGTGCGTTCCCGGTGATTGAAGTCGTTTGTAAACAAAACTGCTAATGCTACAACAGCTAGCTCATACGATGCTAACGTTATATGAACGTTTCTTCAAACCAGATGTAATTACAAACATGCGACAGAACGTTGTGTTGAAGCTGTGAACAAAAGTAACGTTCACGTCACTGATGTAGTGGTTTTGTTACAGTTTTAACGTTAGCGGCGCTGCTCCACTGGGGGGCGCCATTACCGTCTTCATCTCGTATTCACCTTATAGATACAGACGGCATCTCGTTATAGAAGGGGGCGTGGCTTCGCCGAGGGGGAAAATAGAATCTTTAGAGAAACACAATTTTCCCTCTTTTTAGCCATTTTCTGGTGAAAAATGAACTTATTTATTACACACAAATAAAGTCCAGTGTAAATCAGGCCCATATGGATATTTTCTCACGGCAGATTGTTCAGTAGAAGTGAAAAAACGGCAGTTGTAGCAAGCGCTAGCTAACCGTTAGCATTAGCCCGATGCTAACATGTAGCATCAAGTTAGCATTCTCCGTATTTATGGGCTGTTGAGCCACTTTTGCTCCTCCCCATGTCTTTGTATCTTTATTTAGTAGAAAAACTATATTCATATTTCAGCGTTTGTTACAGTAGTTTTTGAATAATTAGAGAAAATATACATTTTTTCAAAATTGTTTTCCCCCTTAACTGTTTTCAAAAATGACCATATATGGGCGATTCCAGAGATGCCGTCTGTATCTATTCCGGAGGTTCGCGTGGGCGCCGCCATGAATTGTGCCCGCCCCTTTTCTCCTATGTGTTAACATGGGACTGGAGAAGTCCACACATACACGAAAACAAAGCCGTTTTCAGGCCGTGCAGAGAAACGCTGCAGTGTCGACATGTCGGAGCAAATGAACATCGGACATTTTACACAAATCAATCGACTAAACATCAGATTTGAGCGGAGAATATTTTCCCTCGTTCTCCGTTTAAATGAATCGGCTTCGCGTTCGACCGGAAGTGTCTGGACAACGGAAGAGCCGAGACAACGCAAAAGTGGCAAAAATGGGCGGGGCGGAATAAGGTGAATAGATACAGACGGCATCTCTGGACTCGCCCATATATGGTCATGTTTGAAAACAGTTAAGGGGGAAAAAAATTAGAAGAAAAATCCAAAATGTCGCTTTAGAACCACAGAGCTGGATTCAGCCCGAGCTGACGTAGTTACGGAGTTAAAGACTTTATTCCAAATCACTACGGTCTCAAAGCGTGGGGAGTTTTACTTCCGGACCGGAGAGGAGGCGGGACTGTGGAGAGGAGGCGGGACTGTGGAGCTCTGTAGTTTAAAACTGACGCAGAGCAGCTAAAAATACCATGGTGGTAACTGTGGCAACTGTCAGAATGCAGGTTTCTAGTCTCAATTTGTTGCTCATTTCTCTGTAATTCCTGAGGCCAATTCGCATGAAACTAAAACTCATCAATGAAATCATTTCCTCATAAAGTGGAGACAACGTTCAGAAACATGTGTGATCAGGTGAAAGGACGTTCAGCAGGTTTGTGAATCCAAACATTTAGACCCGGGGGAAACTGAGGCTACAGTTTACCAGCCCTGATGTGGAGTGAAGGTAAAATGCTCTCATATAAAGCGCCTTGTGTCCATGTCTGTGAAAGGTGAGATATAAATAAAGATCTTCTACAGTGTATCGAGGTCCTGTTAAACACCGATGTAATGATACTGACTTGTTTCATTGGCCGTTGTTATGAACAGATTCACAACTAGGATTTTTTGGGGGGGTTTAAATGTGCAACATGAAACATATAACACATAATGATACACAACTGAACTTGGATTCATAAACATGAACACAACCTATTGTTGAGACTTTATCAGTATCTAATTCCTGACTTAAAGGGGGGGGGGGTATTATGCAAAATGGACTTTTTCAAGCTTTACATCATGTTATTCTGTCGTTCCCTCATTAAAAACATGCCTGAAGTGTTGCCTTGGCACATTCACGTATTTCTGAGTAATCTGTAGAAACTCTGATGGCGGCCATTTTAGGGATAGGTTTGCCTGAGTCCTCCTAGGAACGCCCCCACCTCCTGGAGACGCCTCCGAGCTTTCGTCACCAGCCGAGTAACCAACCACTGCTCCTCAGCAGAACCCCCTCCCCACTGATGCCACAGACAGCGTGTGGAGGGGGCGTGTCTAAAGGCTCAGAGGTTCTTAAAGAGACAGAGGCCTATTTCAAGACATTCACTACAGCCATTTTGAGAGAGACATTTTATACAAGGCAGTTATTCTAATTTACTGCATTTACAGACCAACAGAAGGTTTGGTCATCATTGTAGTGATTGACTTTGTTCTATATCTCCACTCTTGACCACTCTTGACCTCTTAACTCCCGCCTGAACCGAGAGGATCTTTTTCCTCACGTCATCTGATTTTTTTGTTGGGTATATACTTTTTCGTCATTTTTTTGTCATTTTTTGTCATATTTTTGTCATTTTTTCGTCAATTTTTTTATCCGATTTTGTGTAATTTTTTGTCAAATTTTTTGTAATTTTTTTGTCAAATATGTATCACATTTTTTGTATGTTTTTGTCACATCTTTTTCATTTTTTCGTCAATTTTTTATCAAATTGTTGTCATTTTTTTTGCTACATTTTTGTCATTTTTTTGGTCATTTTTTGTCACATTTTTTTTCATTTTTTCATAAATTTTTCATTGTTTTTCAATTTTTTGTAATTTTTTTGTCAAATTTTTTGTAATTTTTTTGTCATGTTTTTGTCACATTTTTGTTATTTTTTGTCACATTTTTATCACATGTTTGTCACATTTTTGTAATTTTTTTGGTAAATTTTTGTCAATATTTTGTCATGTTTTTGTCAAATATTTATCACATTTTTTGTCATGTTTTTTTTCTTTCACAGAAGGTTTGCTCATCATTGTAGTGTGATATAGACTGGTGCTATGGGACTGAAAAAAGCAGAATACCCCCTCTTTAAGTTTAAACCCCCAGAACATGGCTGCCATCATTCAGACTCTTCACCACGCGTTTTTTACACATTAAACGCCCCATTTCCAAAATAACATCACACATCAATACACGTCTCCCTTTGTCACTAACAGAATCTCACTACATCTGTTTTCTCCTTTACACCTGCAGCGTCTCGCCTTAACTCTTCCACATTCCTGGTTTGCTTTGTTGCATTTGTCATATGATCAAATCTAAAAGACTTGATGTGAAAGCATTAACCGCGTGTCGCTCAGACGGCGGTGAGCTGGAACATGAGTCGGCTGCAGCTTCTGCACGACGCCGTCTGTAAATATTGTTTCAGTGGTGTTTGTCGTGGCTGACGGACGGCTCTGAAGAGGCTGAGTCACAGCCTGGGCCTGAGCCAAAAGGATCCAGGCCAAAATCTGAGGCAGGAGTTCTTTATTTTTCATTTGGCAAACGGTAAAAACAAAGCAAGGGATTCAGAGGAGTCAGGGCGACCCCGATGACCGGCAGCAGAAGCTCAGAGAACAGAAACTGGACGGTCGCCTGATTATATTACAGGCCTTCACTGCAAAAGCTCTGAACATAAGTTACATAAGAATACCTGACCTTCAAGTTGGTCAGTAAAACTATCTGCCAGTGTTTGCACCTAAATATGATTCAATATCTGAATAAAATTAGATTATAGGTCTCATTTTACTTGCAAAAACAAATAAAATGTCATTATTTTGGCATAATCCTCCTGGGGAAATCAGAGTAACTCGTCATTTCAACTCATGTATAAGTCATTGCCGTGTAAATGATGGACTTTTAACCCCTTAACTCCCACCTGAACCGAGCACATTTTCTCCAGTTTGGCTTCACCCCAGTCCAAAAGCTTCTGGAAAAAAGCTGTGAAAATAGCAACAAAACTGAGACGAAAAAAATGATGGAAATGTAACAAAAAAGTGAGAAAACATTGATGAAAAAGTGGCAAAAATGTCACAAGAAATTGACGAAAAATGACAAAAATGTGACCAAAAAAATGACAAAAATTTGATAAAAAATTGACAAAAAATTGACAAAAATATGACAAAAAAATTACAAAAAAATGATGAAAAATTGACGAAAAAATGACAAAAATGTGACAAAAATGTGACAAAATGTTGCAAAAAAATACAAAAATATGAAAAAAAAATTGACAAAAAAATTACAAAAAATTGACAAAAAAATGACAAAAATTGGACAAAAATGTGATAAAAAAAATTACAAAAAAAATGACAAAAAAGTTACAAAAATGAGTTGAATACCCAACAAAAAAATGATGGAAAAAAAATCTGATGACGTGAGGAAAAAGATCTTCTCGGTTCAGGCGGGAGTTAAGAGGTTAACCATGTCATGTTGTTATGGCGGCCATTTTGACTGCCGAAGTAGAATTATGCAGTACTACAACACAAACAATATCTCTACTGAGGATGAAAAAGAAAGACGACTGATTGACAGGCGCATTTTTATGAACTCATAATCATTGCTCAAGAAGATAAGAGTAAAAACACGGCCCCAGAGACGCACGTTTATGTGAAGAAACCAGTGAGTCAGTGTTTAAGATGTTAGCATGCTACCGGTTAGCATTTAGCTTCAACAGCTCAGTTAGCAGTGATATTGTCTGTTTCTATTTGGAAGCGTGGGTGGTTGGGTGGGCGGGAACTGCTTTTATTCAGTAAATGTATGAAAAGCGCTTTATAAATAAAGTTTTGATTGATTGATGTGGGGCGGTGGCACAGTTGGTAGAGCGGGTTAGTTATTTAAGTTGAGACCATTTTAACCTCAACTCCCACCTGAACCGAGCACATTTTCTCCAGTTTGGCTTTACCCCAGTCCAAAAGCTTCTGGAAAAAAGGTGAGAAAATAGAAACAAAACTGAGACGAAAACAATGATGGAAATGTGACAAAAAAGTGAGAAAACATTGACAAAAAAGTGACGAATAATTTATTAAAAAGTGGCAAAAATGTCACAAAAATGTCACAAGAAATTGACAAAAATTTATGAAAAAAGGACAAAAAATTGAAAAAAAAAATGACAAAATGTGATAAAAAATTGACATAAATGTGATAAAAATTTGACAAAAATGTGCCAAAAAAATGACAGAAAAATGGCAAAAATTTGACCAAAAAAAAAGACAAAAATGTGATAAAAAGGACAAAAAATTGATAAAAATGTGATAAAACTTTGACAAAAATGTGACAAAAATGTGAAAAAATGACAAAAAAATGACAAAAAATTGACAAAAAAGTGAGAAAACATGGACAAAAAAGTGACGAAAATTGTATGAAAAAGTGCCAAAAATGTCACAAAAATGTCACAAGAAATTGATGAAAAAATGACAAAAATGTGACAAAAATGTGACAAAAAAAATAAAAAAAATGTGATAAAAAATTAACAAAAAATTACAAAAAAATTGACAAAAAATTACTAAAAATGACGAAAAAATAGACAAAATAAAGACAAAAAATTGACGTTTTTTTTTTTTTTTTTACAAAAATGTGATTAAAAAAAAATGATGAAAAGATGACAAAAAAGTTACAAAAATGAGTGGAATACCCAACAAAAAAATTATGGAAAAAAAATCTGATGACGTGAGGAAAAAGATCCTCTCGGTTCAGGCGGGAGTTAAGAGGTTAACCCATTCAGCTTCTCTTGACTCTTGGCTGTATTTAGACAGACAGACAAACAGACAAACAGACAGACAGACAGACAGACAGACAGACAGACAGACAGACAGACAGACAGACAGACAGACAGACAGACAGACAGACAGACAGACAGACAGACAGACAGACAGACAGACAGACAGACAGACAGATAGATAATGCCAAAGTAAATAAGTTGATGAGCTTGCACCCAGACGACGACGTCCTCTCTACAAACCTGAGTCAGGAGGTCTTGGCCGGAGTCAGAGCAGGACTTGGCCTTGGATTTGTGCTCTGAATATCCCCGTCGAGGCGGTTTCTCAGCGCTCACAGGGAGGGGGCACGGACAGGGGGTCTTGGGTTGAAGTCCCAGCGCTGAGGGCCGGAGGGTTTTGTGGAAGTGTCTGGCACGTCACGGAGACTGGCACAGCTGACAAAGGCGGCCATGTTTGCTACTGTTGTCATAGTTACGGAGGAGAATGGAGTCGTCCGAGGAAAGATGGAGATTTGTAGATTTGTTGATGGAGAATAGAGCGAGTGGGACAGTCTAGGCTTTTACTTTCCAAGATTGTGAGAGGAACAGAGGAGGGCGATATATCACATACAGGATCATACTGAATACTGCTGTTTGGAAGATATTCAGGTTTACAAGATCGACTTTGTTCTATATCTCCGCTCTTAACCTCTTAACTCCCGCCTGAACCGAGAGGATCTTTTTCCTCACGTCATCTGATTTTTTTGTTGGGTATATACTTTTTCGTAATTTTTTTTGTCATTTTTTGTCATTTTTTCGTCAATTTTTTTATCCGATTGTTGGTAATTTTTTGTCAATTTTTTTGTAATTTTTTTGTCAAATATTTATCACATTTTTTGTATGTTTTTGTCACATTTTTTTCATTTTTTCGTCAATTTTTTATCAAATTGTTGTCATTTTTTTGCTACATTTTGGTCATTTTTTTGTCACATTTTGTCACATTTTCGTCATTTTTTTTGGTCATTTTTTGTCACATTTTTTTCATTTTTTCATATTTTTTTTCAATTTTTTTGTCAAATATTTATCACATTTTTTGTCATGTTTTTGTCACTTTTGTTTCATTTTTTCGTCAATTTTGTATCAAATTGTTGTCATGTTTTGCTACATTTTGGTCATTTTTTTGTCACATTTCTATCACATGTTTGTCACATTTTTGTAATTTTTTAGGAAATTTTTTGTCAATATTTTGTCATTTTTTTGTCAAAGATTTATCACATTTTTTGTCTTTTTTTTTCTTTCATTTTTTCGTCAATTTTTTTCCAATTGTTGTCATTTTTTTGCTACATTTTGGTCATTTTTTTGATCACATTTTTTCACATTTTTGTCATTTTTTTCGTCAATTTTTTATCAAATTTTGGTCATTTTTTTGCTACATTTTGGTAATTTTTTTCTATCACATTTTTGTAATTTTTTGTCAAATTTTTCGTCACTATTTTGTCAATGTTTTCTCACTTTTTTGTCACATTTCCATCATTGTTTTCGTCTCAGTTTTGTTGCTATTTTCCAGAAGCTTTGGGACTGGGGTAAAGCCAAACTGGAGAAAATGTGCTCGGTTCAGGTGGGAGTTAAGGGGTTAAATCTGGAGTATGATACTGTCTCTCCCTCTCTGTGAGTACATTATCTTCTCTGGTCATTTCCCGGAGCACTGCTGATGTCTCGTCTTATTCACCGCTTGTGGTTTGACATCACACTGTATCTACTGGCAGAACTAAAGGGTTTGATCATCTCCATCATCACAGTCAAACCGAGGCCACGTCACCTCTACTTTAGCTGTGTTTTATCACAGACAGACGGGAAGTAGCCTTTGATTCTTACACAGTGTTTCTATTCACACCACATTCCAAATTATTATGCAAATTGTATTTCAGTGCCATGAAGCTAAAAAAAACAACAAAAACAATTAAACTGATGGATGGTTTTGTGTCTCAGGGCTCTTTGAATCACTGACATCAATCTCAGAAGTCAGAAGAGAGAAGCTCATGATGTGGACCCCCTCCTCCCCTGACCTCAACCCTATTGAGAACCTTTGGAGCCTCAAGGAAAACATCTATGAGGGTGGGAGGCAGTTTTCATCCAAACAGCAGCTCTGGGAGGCTATTCTGACATCCTGCAAAGAAATCCAAGCAGAAACTGTCCAAAAACTCACAATTTTAATGGATTTAAGAATTTTGAAGCTGCTCAAAGAAGGGCTCCTGTGGTAAAAATATAACTTGACCTGTTAAGATGTTTTTGATTTAAAATAGATTTTGATTTCAGTAAATATTTACCCAAATCTTAAAGCGTCGCAACTGGAGCTTATAGTGATGGGATTCACGGCTCTTTTCTGGGAGCCAAGTCTTTGGGATCCGTTCATTTCAAAGAGCCGATCAAAAGACTGGCTCTTTTTTCAATAACTCCAGCCAGATCAAAAACAATATCTAAAACGCGATCGATAAAAGGCACTTTTTGAAATAACAATGGTACTGATTTATTAAAACCTGCAGTGGAATGTGCTTTGGATTGTACTTTTTTTGTATTTTTTATGAATAGATGGAATAAAATACAAAAATTTAGACAGAGAAAAAGAAGAACATTATTCGTATTTCATAAAACAAAAAGACTTCTTTGTTCATATGAAGTTTTAGCCTTGAAGCTAAAGGCTAACATTAGTTTAGCTGTAAATTGCGTGGACAGGAAGTCGTCGCTACCCAACACTGGTAACCAGGAAGTAACCAGCCCAAAACATTCCGTGCTCATTTGCATAATTCTGCTCATCCATTCCATCTCAGTGTGACGTCATAGCAACCAGAGAATTCTGAGTGTTGAGAGTATCGGTCAGCCTTCATCACAGCCCATTCCTGTTCAGAGCTTTAGCGAGACTAGACGTATTAAATATTTATCTTCGAACTGTCAGACACGAACACAAGTTTTTTCCGACTGCCATGGAGAATTCTCGAGCACTAACGATGTCCCTACAGCAAAAGGTGAACATCAACTACAAGAACGAAGTCTGTGAGGTTTACGAACTCGCAGCGAAACACAGATTGGACGCTTGTTTCCTGGAGCTGAAACAAGACGGTCCAATCCACAACGCATCCTTCACGTTGCGTTTAACGGTGGGAAGTTTAACGGCGGAGGCTCAAGGCCCGACTAAGATCATCGCCAAAACACTCGCCGCACAGGAGATTCTGCCCGAACTCCGGCGTCTCCCGCTCCCGGGCAAAACGCTGGCCGGAAACTCCGCTCAAAAGGCCAAGCTCTGGAGGAAACTGCCTTCGTTTGAGGCAAACGCTAACCCCATCGTGTGTCTGCATGATTTAGTGACCAAATGGAGAGGAAAGCCTGCAGAGTACAGAGTCGACAACGTGGACAAATCGTTTGAAACCTGGGTCTTCTACGTTAGATTAACTGTAGCAGAGGAGACTGTTGTTGGAGCCGGACTCTCAAAGAAAGAGGCCAAACAAAACGCTGCTGCCAAAATACTGAATGGCTTTGGCTACAACTTCCTCTGTGTGGAGCCAGAAAACGCAAAGGAAGAACTTCTCATGACGGAGGTGGACGATGCTCCTGCCCAGGACGTCCCTGTCTCCTCAGAACCTCAGGACACCACAGTACCTCAGGACACCACAGTACCTGAGGACACCACAGTGCTTCAGGACGCCTCCGTACCTGAGGACACCACAGTACCTCAGGACACCACAGTACCTCAGGACACTTCAGTACCTGAGGACACCACAGTACCTCAGGACACTTCAGTACCTGAGGACATCGCAGAACCTGAGGACACCACAGTGCCTGAGGACACCACAGTACCTGAGGACACCACAGTACCTGAGGACGCTTCAGTACCTGAGGACACCACAGTACCTGAGGACACCACAGTACCTGAGGACACCGCAGTACCTCAGGACACCACAGTACCTGAGGACACCACAGTACCTGAGGACACCACAGTGCCTGAGGACACCACAGTACCTCAGGACACCACAGTACCTGAGGACACCGCAGTACCTGAGGACACCACAGTACCTGAGGACACTACAGTGCCTGAGGACACCACAGTACCTCAGGACACCACAGTACCTGAGGACACCACAGTGCCTGAGGACACCACAGTACCCGAGGACACCACAGTACCTGAGGACACCACAGTACCTCAGGACACCACAGTACCTGAGGACACCGCAGTACCTGAGGACACCGCAGTACCTCAGGACACTTCAGTACCTGAGGACACCACAGTACCTGAGGACACCACAGTACCTGAGGACACCACAGTACCTGAGGACACCGCAGTACCTGAGGACACCGCAGTACCTGAGGACACCACAGTACCTGAGGACACCACAGTACCTCAGGACACCACAGTACCTCAGGACACCACAGTACCTGAGGACACCACAGTACCTCAGGACACTTCAGTACCTGAGGACACCACAGTACCTGAGGACACCACAGTACCTCAGGACACCACAGTACCTGAGGACACCACAGTACCTGAGGACACCACAGTACCTCAGGACGCTTCAGTACCTGAGGACACCACAGTACCTGAGGACACCACAGTACCTCAGGACACCACAGTACCTCAGGATACTTCAGTACCTGAGGACACCACAGTACCTGAGGACACCGCAGTACCTCAGGACGCTTCAGTACTTGAGGACACCACAGTACCTGAGGACACCACAGTGCCTGAGGACACCACAGTACCTGAGGACACCACAGTACCTGAGGACACCACAGTACCTGAGGACACCACAGTACCTCAGGACACTTCAGTACCTGAGGACACCACAGTACCTGAGGACACCACAGTGCCTGAGGACACCACAGTACCTGAGGACACCACAGTACCTCAGGACGCTTCAGTACCTGAGGACACCACAGTACCTGAGGACACCACAGTACCTCAGGATACTTCAGTACCTGAGGACACCACAGTACCTGAGGACACCACAGTACCTCAGGATACTTCAGTACCTGAGGACACCACAGTACCTGAGGACACCACAGTACCTCAGGACACCGCAGTACCTGAGGACACCACAGTACCTGAGGACAACGCAGTACCTGAGGACACCACAGTACCTGAGGACAACGCAGTACCTGAGGACACCACAGTACCTGAGGACACCACAGTACCTGAGGACACCACAGTACCTCAGGACGCTTCAGTACTTGAGGACACCACAGTACCTGAGGACACCACAGTACCTGAGGACACCACAGTACCTAAGGACACTTCAGTACCTGAGGACACCACAGTACCTGAGGACAACGCAGTACCTGAGGACACTTCAGTACCTGAGGACACCACAGTACCTCAGGACGCTTCAGTGCCTGAGGACACCACAGTACCTGAGGACACCACAGTACCTGAGGACAACGCAGTACCTGAGGACACCACAGTACCTGAGGACACCACAGTACCTGAGGACAACGCAGTTCCTGAGGACACCACAGTACCTGAGGACACCACAGTACCTGAGGACACCACAGTACCTCAGGACACTTCAGTACCTGAGGACACCACAGTACCTGAGGACAACGCAGTACCTGAGGACACCACAGTACCTGAGGACAACGCAGTTCCTGAGGACACCACAGTACCTGAGGACACCACAGTACCTCAGGACGCTTCAGTACCTGAGGACACCACAGTACCTGAGGACAACGCAGTACCTGAGGACACCGCAGTACCTGAGGACACCACAGTACCTGAGGACCCCTCAGTACCTCAGGACCCCTCAGTACTTGAGGACGCCCCAGAAGTGGAGCTGAACGTTAAGCTTGCACTCGAACTGCAGGAGCTGTTGGCAGATGTTCAGCCCTTGTTGGACTTCATGGGGGTGGAAACCAACCCCGAGACCGTCTGCAGTGTAGTTCAAACTCCACTCGAAGGGAAAACAGAGCCCAGTCCACCAGCGCCGGACACAACCGATGTGGACACTTTACCCAAAGACAATGATCAAGGAAAGAGGTCAGCAGTGAAGAGAAGTGTCTTCACGGTGGTGGTCAGCATGGCTACTGTTGACCCAGCAGAAAGAGTTGGAGAGGATGAGGTCCACGTTCTTGGAGGGAGAGATGTATCTACTCCCTCTTCCCTCCTCAGTAACGCTCATGAACCAGCTGAACCCGTGGGAGAGGACAGTGTCCTCGCTCCCGAGGAGAAGGATCCACCTGACGTTACCTCTTCCAGTGGACGTCCGGTGTCCGACATTCTCGCTCACGCGCTGGTCAAGAAAGTGCTTAAACTGGCCGGATCGCACAACAGACAGGACAGTGTGCAGATGGCCGTCAACCTGAGTGAGAAGATCAAGAAACAGCTGATCGTTGGTGGAGAATGTGACATCAGCTTGAAAGACCTGAAGAAGATTGGAAAAACAGCAGCTAAACAGCTGGTGTTGGAGCACGGCTCTGCCCGCGCTCTCCTGAAGGCAGAACAGGACCCTTTTGAAGAAGATGTGGTGAAGCATCTAAACATTGAGCTCAAAGCCTTCCTAAACCGGCCTAAACCGCTCTCAACTCGCTTCTTCACCAGACTCGGGAGGGCTTTCTGCTTCTGCTAAGATAATTTCTACAAGCACAGTTTTATTGAAGGATGAAAATGTGACAAAAATGTGATGAAAATACGACAAAAGAGCAACAAAAAAGATGATGAAAACTAAAAAAACAAAAACAAAACAAAAAAGTTATGAAAAACCCGCATAAAAGCAACAATAACACAACAAAAAAGTGAGAGAGAGCCATAAGATTATAGTAGTTTATAGTTTTCAAATGTTGTCCTGGAAAACACTGGCATTGTCGTGGCGCCGTCTCTGCCCTGGAGGTCCAGGCGCCGCTGGAGCTCGGCCATGGAGACCATGACCTTTGACAAATGGTCTCAACTTCTTTCCACCTACATTCGGCTCAAAGCGCTTCAGCGAGGATCCACTCACTCACTCACACTCTCATTCATGCACCAGTGTGCGCAGACACTGGAGGCCAGGTGGGTGAAGTGTCTTGCCCAAGGACACAACGACAGCGTGCATCTTCAGGAGGCGGGATGAACCCCCAACCCTCCGATCATGAGACGACCCGCTCTACCAACTGAATCACTGTTGCCCCTTCTTTTTCTTTCTTTCTTCCTTCCTCGCTTTCTTTCTTTCTTTCTGCTTCCTTGCTTCCTGTTTGCTTCCTGGCTTGCTTCCTTGCTTCCTGGCTTGCTTCCTGGCTTGTTCCTGGCTTGTTTCCTGGCTTCCTGTTTGCTTCCTGGCTTGCTTGCTTCCTGGCTTGCTTCCTGGCTTGCTTCCTGGCTTGCTTCCTTGCTTCCAGGCTTGCTTCCTGGCTTGTTTCCTGGCTTCCTGTTTGCTTCCTGGCTTGCTTCCTGGCTTGCTTCCTGGCTTGTTTCCTGGCTTCCTGTTTGCTTCCTGGCTTGCTTGCTTCCTGGCTTGCTTCCTTGCTTCCTGGCTTGCTTCCTGGCTTGCTTCCTGGCTTGCTTCCTGGCGTGCTTCCTTGCTTCCTGGCTTCCTTGCTTCCTGGCTTGCTTGCTTCCTGGCTTGCTTCCTTGCTTGCTTCCTGGCTTGTATCCTGGCTTGTTTCCTGGCTTGCTTCCTTGCTTGCTTCCTGGCTTGTATCCTGGCTTGTTTCCTGGCTTGCTTGCTTCCTGGCTTGTATCCTGGCTTGTTTCCTGGCTTGCTTCCTGGCGTGCTTCCTTGCTTCCTGGCTTCCTTGCTTCCTGGCTTCCTTGCTTCCTGGCTTGCTTCCTGGCTTGCTTCCTGGCTTGCTTCCTGGCTTGTATCCTGGCTTGTATCCTGGCTTGCTTCCTTGCTTGCTTCCTGGCTTGTATCCTGGCTTGCTTGCTTGCTTGCTTGCTTGCTTCCTTCCTTCCTTCCTTCCTTCCTTCCTTTTCGTTTGGGGCGACAGTAGTGCAGGTGGTTGAGCGGGTCGTCTCGTGGTCAGAAAGTCGGGGGTTCAAATCCCAGCTCCCGCAGATGCGCACTGTCGTCGTGTCCTTGGGCAAGACACTTCCCCCTCCTTGCCTCCAGTGTCTGCGTACATTGGTGTTTGAATGAGAGCGTGAATGGGTGACTGGTTCCTTTCCTTTAAAGCGCTTTGGGCCTGATGAAGATGGAAAAGCGCTTGTTCGAGACCATTAACCATTATTGATTTCATTCTTTACGTCAGGGCGTGGTCTCCTGGTCCCAGAGTCAGGACTAAACATGGTAGAATGCACGTGATTGAGGACTTTGTGGCCTTTCCCTCATGCCCAGGTGCAGCTGGAGAATTTGGCTTTTTGTGTCGACTTCACATAATGCTATTTATCGGATTAATTCTTCAGATTAGCCAGTTTACATAATAGATTAGACATTATTGCATCAGTCTGATTATGATCGGGTTCCTCATATTAACCAGTGGTTCTTAAATGGTTCGGCTTCAGGACCCACCATTACCCGAGGACAAGGGTCCTTTTGGCATCATGTGGATCCGGACTCATGCGGCCAATGCTCTTAGAAATGTAGAAGTTTTCATCTTTCATTTTAAGTACATGTTTCTTCTGTTCAAACTGTGTCATTTTTCATCATATATTGTATATTACATTGTATGTCCTACGTAGGTTTTTATTAAACAAGCTGTAAATGCCTTTACTTCTCCTGGAGCCGCCTCCTTCCTCGCTAGCTTCCTTCCTCGCTAGCTTCCTTCATTGCTAGCTTGGGGCTGAATTTCTATCCGCAGTCGCATGAAGTCAAAAAAAGACAAGAATATAAAACAATCCATAATATAAAAAAAAATAAATAAATAAGCCAAAACACACAGCAGTGCATTTCAGACAAAACAGGTCAGGACATCAACCCTTATCCCTCCCACTCACACACCTGTACCTGCAAATATTTAAGCAGCGGTTAGCACTCAGTGTTCGATTCCCACCTGCACGGGGCCTTTCTGTGTGGAGTTTGCATTAGGGCTGCAACTAACGATTATTTTGGTAAACGATTAATCGACCGATTATTTTTTACGATTAATCGATTAATCGCTTGGCTGTGAAAGGTGCATGGAAATTGTATTTTTTTCAATTTTTTTATCACATAAAGCTAAAGTGGCGCCGCTTGAGGACACGTGGATGGAGTAAACTTAAAGTAAACGTTTGTAGGAGGCTCTTTGTGCTAATTCTGCTTTGATTGGACGAGACAAAAACAGATATTTATGAAATTTATGATGTACAAAACACTGCAGCCCCTAACTTTAAAAAAACAAAGTAGGTTTTCATCCAAAATACATAATTGTCATGTCTTTTTTACTCAATTTTACTCTGTGTTTACTAGAAAACGATTAATCGATTACTGGAATAGTTGACAACTTTTTTAGTAATCGATTAGTTGTCGATTAATCGATTAGTTGTTTCAGCCCTAGTTTGCATGTTCTCCCCGTGTCTGCGTAGGTTTCCTCCGGTACTCCGGTTTCCCCTACCACTAAAAACATGCACAATAGGCCAGGATGAATGATGTGTGTGAGTGATTGTATGGTGGTGTCAGAGGGTCCGTTGGCGCAGACGTGTGTAGTCTTCTGACAGTCTCCCCCAGGGGAAACTGAAGCTACAAACCTTTCCACCACCGAGTATGGAGTGAATGTTCAATTGTCTCATGTAAAGCGCTTTGTGACCATGTCTGTGAAAGGCGCTGTATAAATAAAGATCTTCTTCTTCTAAAAATATGTTCCTTCTTAATGCCTCTATCCATATGAGATTAATAGAACAGCTGCTAAAGAGCAGCAGACAGGTATTTGAAGTCTCTGGTGCCTCCCAAACATCAAGGTGTAGGACCCTCCAGAGGCTGCAGTTGTGCATAAACCTCCGGCCTCCCCTGAACTGTTCATTGAAGCTCATGAGCAGAAATACATGAAGACTCATTTTCAAACAGTCTTGTTCACTGATGAGGCCGTGTGACCCTGGATGGTCAGATGGATGGAGTAGTGGGTGGTTGGTGAATGGCCACCATGTTCCAACAAGGCTGTGACGTCAGTAAGGAGGGGGCGGAGTCATGTTTTGGGCCAGAATCATGGGGAGAGAGCTGGTCAGTCCCTTTAGGATCCCTGAAGGTGTGAAAATGACCTCTCTCTGACTGACCACTGTCTTCTATGCTACAAAAAGAAGATCATGACAACGCACCGTGTCCTGCTGTAAAGAAAACCTCTGCATCACTGGCTGCTATGGGCATAAAAGGAGAGAAGCTCATGATGTGGACCCCCTCCTCCACTGACCTCAACCCTATTGAGAACCTTTGGAGGTGGGAGGCAGTTTTCATCCAAACAGCAGCTCTGGGAGGCTATTCTGACATCCTGCAAACAAATCCAAGCAGAAACTCTCCAAAAACTCACAAGTTTAATGGATTTAAGAATTTTGAAGCTGCTCAAAGAAGGTCCTATGTTAAAATGTAACTACAAAACCGAGCAAGATGGATGTTTTTCACCAACGATAATGGACTAAACTGAACCGTCCTTACCTTCCTTTACTCCTGATAAACGTGAGTAACCATTTAATTGCATTTGAGTAGAAGTATAGTTTCTGAACGTCCTTTAATAACCCCCGTTATCCGCAGAGTCGTGGCTAAGTGCACGTTTCCACAGATGAGACGACGTTCCCTCTGATGAACCTGCAGCTCCCTGTGGCGTCAGTGGAAACCTCTCACACCCGAGACGCGAGTTACGACCGGGATCAGCGCGAACAACATAAACCCACAGCTTCGTATCGATTCGTCCATTTCATCACAGACTTTTACAGCGTTTAACGGCGAACATCGCTGACCCGCTCACCTCCACAGCAGCGGAGCCTCGGACTGTCAACTTTTACGATCATTGCTCTGCTCTACTAACGTTTTAGGGCCGTTTGTGGGAATAATAATCATGTAGCTGAGTGGGTGTGATTGAGGACAGTGAGTCTCGCCTGGTCTCGCTGTCGGGCCTTTCTTTGTAGAGTTTGAAGGTTCTCCCAGTGTCTGAATGGATTCTCCCCCAGGTTCATCCCCAGCTCTCGGTGCTCCAGACCTGGATCTTTGCTGAAGATCTAGACGGGAAGGGCACAACAATCGGCCACTTGTCTAGCAGATTAGGATGAGTCAAACACTAAAGGCCTTAACCTCTTAACTCCCGCCTGAACCGAGAGGATCTTTTTCCGCACGTCATCAGATTTTTTTTTCATCATTCCATAATTTTTTGTCACATTTTTGTCATTTTTTTCTCAAATTTTTGTCACATTTTTGTCTTTTTTTGTCCCTTTTTTTGGTCATTTTTTGTCACATTTTTGTCATTTTTTTGTCACATTTTTATCACTTTTTTGTCATTTTTTTCTAAATTTTTTGTCACATTTTTGTCTTTTTTTAAATCATTTTTTGACACATTTGTGCCTTTTTTTGTCACATTTTTATCACATCTTTGTCACATTTTTGTCATTTTTTTCTCAAATTTTTGTCACATTTTTGTCTTTTTTTGTCACTTTTTTGTCACTTTTTTGTCACATTTTTATCACATTTTTTCTTTTTTTTGTCATTTTTTGTCACATTTTTGTCATTTTTTCTTTTTTTTGGTCATTTTTATCACATTTTTTGTCACATTTTTGTCATTCTTTTCTCAAATTTTTGTCTTATTTTTGTCACATTTTTATCCTATTTTTGTCAATTTTTTGTCACATTTTTTCTTTTTTTTGTCATTTTTTGTCACATTTTTATCACATTTTTGTCAAATTTTTATCACATTTTTGTCAAATGTTTATCACATTTGTTACATTTTTGCCACTTTTTCATAAATTTTTCGTCACTTTTTTGTCAATGTTTTCTCACTTTTTTGTCATATTTCCATCATTGTTTTCGTCTCAGTTTTGTTGCTATTTTCACAGCTTTTTTCCAGAAGCTTTTGGACTGGGGTAAAGCCAAACTGGAGAAAATGTGCTCGGTTCAGGTGGGAGTTAAGGGGTTAAAGTGTGTGAACTTTTCTGCGTATATTGCTATGTTGTTATATTGCTATGTTGTTATGTTGCTATATTGTTCTATTGTTACTGTGATCCAGGGTAAGACAGTTCCCTCACAGGAGAGCAGTGATTATTATGTACACCTGCCTCTGGTGATGATTCTACATCCACACGCTTTGAAATGAAACCTGGTTATCAGCTGCCGCGGCTCTCACTGCTCCCCAGACACGGACACTCGTTCTGGGCCGCGCTGAGCCGGAGCGGCCCCTTCTTCATATATTACTGCCGTAAAAGTCATGTCTCTCGCCGGGTTCCATCGACTCAGGCTCAGGCGGGATACGAGCGCTGCACGGAGGAAACGGGCCCCCGGTGAGAGGGCGGGGCTGTGGTCCTGTTACTATGGAATACTCATACTTCTACTGCTCATACTTCTACTGCTCACGCTATCAATGCTCACACTAGTACTGCTCACACTATCACTGCTCACACTGTTACTGGTTTCTTCCTACAACACAACAAAATCCAGGAAATACAAATCAAATCAGAAATGTCCAAGAAAACGAAACACATCTGTTTTGATGAGGTAACGTTAAAACATGGTTAAGATAAAAAAAAGACTTTATCGTCCACTGTTACTTAACCCCTTAACTCCTACCTGAACTGAGCACATTTTCTCCAGTTTGGCTTTACCCCAGTCCAAAAACTTCTGGAAAAAAGCTGTGAAAATAGCAACAAAACTGAGACGAAAACAATGATGGAAATTTGACAAAAAAGTGAGAAAACATTGATGGAAAAAGTGGCAAAAATGTCACAAGAAATTGACAAAAAATGTACGAAAAAATGACAAAAATGTTACAAAAAAATTACAAAAATATAACAAAAAATGACAAAAAAATGATAAAAATATGATAAAAAATTAACAAAAAATGATAAAAATGTGCCCAAAAAATGTGACAAAAATATGGTAAAAAATTAACGAAAAATGACAAAAAATGTGACAAAAATATGACAAAAAATGACAAAAATGTGACCAAAAAATGACAAAAATATGGTAAAAAAATTATCGAAAAATGGACAAAAATGTGACAAAAAATGACAAAAAATTGACGAAAAAAAGACAAAAAATGGACAAAAATTTGACAAAAAATGACAAAAAATGTGATAAAAAATGACAAAAAATGTGACGAAAATATAATAAAAAAAATTGACAAAAAAATGAGTAAAATTTGATAAAAAAATTGACAACAAATGTGACAAAAATTTGATAAAAAATTGACAAAAATGTGACAAAAAAATGACAAAAAAATGACAAAAAATGTGACAAAAATGTGATTAAAAAAATGACGAAAAAATGCCAAATAAAGTTGCAAAAATGAGTTGAGTCCCCAACAAAAAAATGATGGAAAAAAAAATCTGATGACGTGAGGAAAAAGATCCTCTCGGTTCAGGCGGGAGTTAAGAGGTTAACATGCTCATGCTTCTGTTGGATAATTACTGCCTGTTTCTCGGGTTCTTCCCCAGATGTTTTTTCTGATTCTCGGGCAGAGACGATGAATCCACCATGAGATTCCCGGCACGAGACAGTGGCTCAGAGGAGACCGGTCTCTGTCCTCCACAGAGTCCTGTCACTGCCCCCAGTGCCCGCTCATCGATCCGAGAGGTCTGGGTCAATAAGGCAGGATTATGGCCTCACTATAGGGTTAATAAACTGGAGTTAATATAGAGGAGAGGTCTATACGTGGATCTGTATTTGGACACATTATTAAAGGCCGTGTTTGCTCTCGGTCTGGCAGCCGCAGACTCTTCATTCTGTCTTCATTTGAACACATATTGTTTCATATCAACAGTAAATATGAGGTCTGTGACGGAGGGAGCGCGGATTATTGCTCTGTGAAAAAGGAGAGAAGTTATTTATTTTGGAATAATGTGAAAGTATAAAGTGTAAATGATCTGTTGCTTTAAGCAGCTCTGTCTCCGTGACGGTAACAGACAGAATCCGCCTCATCAAACTGAAACTCTAAACCATAACGAGGACTTACAGGAGGTGGATCGAGTTCCCTTCAGTCGATCAACAGCAGCTCCACAATCAGGACTTAATGAGACTGACTTTATGCGGCGATATTATGAAGAAAGCAGAGGCTAATCGTTCAATAATGTGACAGAACACATGACAGAGAAAGCACTTACGGACTTGAATCTGGCTTTTAAAGGGGATGTATCACACTTTCGGGGCGTCATCGTCGGGACTTTCTGTGTGGAAGTTTGACCACCAGCCTGACTCCAAATCGACGGGTCTAATGCAGAGAACACATTTCCCTACGAGGACAATGAGGTATTATGCTTTTTTCAGTCCCATAGCACCAGTCTATATCACACTACAATGATGACCAAACCTTCTGTTGGTCTGTAAATGCAGTGAATTAGAATAACTGCCTTGTATAAAATGTCTCTCTCAAAATGGCTGTAGTGAATGTCTTGAAATAGGCCTCTGTCTCTTTAAGAACCTCTGAGCCTTTAGACACGCCCCCTCCACACGCTGTCTGTGGCATCAGTGGGGAGGGGGCTCTGCTGAGGAGCAGTGGTTGGTTACTCGGCTGGTGACGAAAGCTCGGAGGCGTCTCCAGGAGGTGGGGGCGTTCCTAGGAGGACTCAGGCAAACCTATCCCTAAAATGGCCGCCATCAGAGTTTTTACAGATTACTCAGAAATACGTGAATGTGCCAAGGCAACACTTCAGCCATGTTTTTAATGAGGGAGTGACATAAAAACATACCCCCCACTTTAAGTTACGGCCAAGACCAAACATCTCTCCTCGGGACTTCCAAACTCGACACACGGCGGCTCCCCCACACTGAGGCGCTCCCCCTGGACAGACACTACAAAAGCAAGGCTTGGTTCAGGGTCAAATCAAAGTCGAATCAAAGTTCAACTTCGCTCAGCCTGTTGCTCCAAACACAGGAGGACACCAGCATGACCGAAGAACAAAGACCAGAGGCAGAGCGGAGATAAGTGCTACCTGTTACGGGATAAACTTAAATCTGTATTTATCATACTGGGTCAGGCTGTACAGTGGTACTCTCTCTGTCATGTAGTCCGGGAGCCAGATATGACAGGGCTTTAGCTTTTTCTTTTTCCATATATTCAACTATATATGTACAAAAATGCTAATAAATGTCATACAGATAAGAAAAGCACTTCATAAATGAGTGCATTATTGTCTTTTGTGTTTATCTTTACCTTTTCAAATGTAAATAGAAAACTGCCCAAACTCATTTGCTTCACATTTAGCCCAAGATGAGCTCAGTGCCTCAAACGGATCAGCAGTTATAACAGAAAATGACTGTCATATTCCTTTGTTCCTCATCATGTCAGCTTTCTTTGTTCTAAATTTCATTAACCTGTGACTCTGTATGTGACCACAGCACTACTTTGGAGAGAATCACAAAGTTCCGTCTGAAGCCTGTCCCGTGAAAATGTTTTTTGGGGTCCCACAGCCGAACGGGGCCGAGTTGCAATGGAGATATACTCTATTGAAAGATACTAGTTTGGAAAAGGTAGCAAAAATGTGCCTGAGGAGGGGGTCTGGCTCCCGGACTAATGGCCTTGACTGTGGTGCTCAGGCGCTACTCTCAGCAGTCTGGATGTATAGAGGAGAAGTATATTTACCATCAGTGCAGGACCCGGAGACATGAACTCGAGACATGCGCTTGTCCTACCATTCAAGTCTGTCTGAGCTTCCACAGAAGGGATAGAAGGGGTAAATCCCCTCTCAGAGCGTCAGACTGATACACAGACAAACACTCAGTGGCTGAGAGTCTGAGCACCACAGTCAAGGCTACGGCAGAGAGAGTACCAATGGTGGTTACCAAAAACAATATCTTCAAGTCGTGGAGGACCACAGACGAAAATTCTCAGCACCAACTAAGTCATCAGCCATTGATGCCAAGTTGCAGTCAGTGGACCAAGGGAAGCCGTTTGTAAACTAACTGATAGAATGGGAAGTGACACAGTATTAGCACTGTATTAGTCTGTAACTTTGCACACACATTAAGTAGAAAACTTTTGTTAACAGATTCTTAAAGTTGGCCTAGACCAGTGGTTCTCAACCTGGGGGTCAGGCCATGTGTTTTTTTCTTTGATTTTTAAGAATTATGTAGGCTAATGTTCCGATTTCTCACGGTGTGACCCGGGCGGGGGGGTCCCGAACCCCTTTAACTGTTATAATGGGGGTTGCGGCTCCAAAAGGTTGAGAACCACTGGCCTAGACCATGTATAGTTGAGCTTGTTTGAATTTAATTGAAAGTAATAAAAATCTCTGAACCTTGGGTTGGCGCTATGTGACTTTCGAGAGGTAAAAAGTTCAATAGAGTTGAGCAAGTCCTAAATATCAATATTTGCAGCTAAAACCTTTTGCACAGCTTATCTATGACAAGCATCATGTAATGGAGGGTTGGAGAACACTGCCCTGAAACTTTCATTTTTTAGAAGCACCCTACTGTACAGCGTACTGCGATTTAATGCTATAATGCTATCCTCTAACTTTACCTTATTTTTGACCGCAGCGCCACACATGCCAGATACTATTATTATTATTATTATTATTATTATTAGGTCGTGCGGTGACACAGGGACAAAGCTTTAAAGGGGGGGTATTATGCAAAATGGACTTTTTCAAGCTTTCCATCATGTTATTCTGTCACTCCCTCATTAAAAACATGGCTGAAGTGTTGCCTTGGCACATTCACGTATTTTTGAGTAATCTGTAAAAACTCTGATGGCGGCCATTTTAGGGATAGGTTTGCCTGAGTCCTCCTAGGAACGCCCCCACCTCCTGGAGACGCCTCCGAGCTTTCGTCACCAGCCGAGTAACCAACCACTGCTCCTCAGCAGAACCCCCTCCCCACTGATGCCACAGACAGCGTGTGGAGGGGGCGTGTCTAAAGGCTCAGAGGTTCTTAAAGAGACAGAGGCCTATTTCAAGACATTCACTACAGCCATTTTGAGAGAGACATTTTATACAAGGCAGTTATTCTAATTTACTGCAGTTACAGACCAACAGAAGGTTTGTCATCATTGTAGTGAGATATAGACTGGTGCTATGGGACTGAAAAAAGCGGAATACCCCCTCTTTAAAATAGAACCATCGTACGACCGACATCAGACTTCTGATATTGTGCAAGGGTCGTCTCAGAGTGAGCCTCCTCTCGCTGCAGGATCTCTGTCAGTGTCTCGTCAACACCGCCAGAGTCAAAGCAACAGAGGCATGAGTGGGTCCGACTCTGCGTTTTACAGGACTTTCCCTGCACTTTTCTGCAGAAACAAACCCCACTAGAATCGGCTAAACCCTGGTCTGAGCTACGATTGTCTCTTTGAATCATCGTACAGAGACGAGAGCAGCTCATGGTTTTACAATCCCCACGTCATGCAAGGTGACGCCTAATAATCTTATAGACCAGTGGTTCCCAACGTTTTTTGTCTTTCGTACCCCTTTGGCCTTTCATTTGTCAACCATGTACCCCCTACCTCAAGGGTGTTACAGTTAACCTCTTAACTCCCAGTTTAGCTTTACCCAAATCCTAATTTTGTCATTTTTTACATCAATTTTTTGTCTTTTTTATCCTTTTTTGGGGGGGGTCACATTTATTGTCATTTTTAAAATCTTTTTTTGGGTCATTTTTTTGTAATTTTTTGTCATTTTTTGTTGGGTATTCAACTAATTTTTGTAACTTTTTTGTCATTTTTTGGGGTCATTTTTGTCAAATTTTTATCACATTTTTGTCATTTTTTGGTCACATTTTGTCACATTTTTTTGTAATTTTTTTGTCCATTTTTGTCAATTTCTTGTGACATTTTTGTGACATTTTTGCCACTTTTTCATCAATTTTTAGTCACTTTTTTGTCACATTTCCATCCTTGTTTTCGTCTCAGTTCTGTCACTATTTTCACAGCTTTTTTCCAGAAGCTTTGGGACTGGGGTAAAGCCAAACTGGAGAAAATGTGCTCGGTTCAGGTTGGAGTTAAGGGGTTAAACTCGTGGTACGAGTTCCTTCGTCTTTTCTGACTGTGTGACATCACTGCTGACGGCATTAAAGAAGAGATTTCAAGGCAGTTTCTCCCAAACAAAAATGTGAATCAAAGAGTTTTAAAATGTCTCACAGAAAAACAAATGTATCTCTGAAACACCTGAGAGCCTCACATCTGCTCCGAGTCCGGGCCCTCTGTTTGAGCCACACATGGTTTGCATTGGAAACCCCGAAGCTGCAGGTCACGGCCCCCTGTATCAGAAAACCAGGGGCCCCTACGTGTCCCCAGGGGCCGCCCCCACAGTTTGACCCAGTTCCAGCCTCTCTCTGTGGGTTCGTGGTTACAGTAATGTCGTTATGTAACACAGGAGAGAACTAACAAAACAGCACTGCTCTGATCAGAAGGTCTTTCCTCTACTTCTTCAGGTCTGATTCTGATCCGCGACAGGAGGAGCCGCTGCAGCTCGTGGGAACATTAATCGTGTCTGTTCTGTGCGCTCAGCTCGATATAACTCTGAGGATATTGTTATGAGACGTCCAGCCGCTCTACGCATTTCCTCATTTACCTGAACGGCCCTCGCGAGCCGCGGAACAGGCTCGGAACCATATAATCTAATGAAGCCCGTCTCCAGGGACGAGTAACCGCGTTTTATCACACGCCGACTTTACGGGGGCCGCGCCGGCGTCAGAGCGCGGAGGAACGAGGGCATGAAGCGGAGGAACAAGGGCATGAAGCTGAGGAACAAGGGCATGAAGCTGGAGAAACAAGGGCATGAAGCAGAGAAACAAGGGCATGAAGCGGAGGAACAAGGGCATGAAGCTGGAGAAACAAGGGCATGAAGCAGAGAAACAAGGGCATGAAGCGGAGAAACAAGGGCATGAAGCAGAGAAACAAGGGCATGAAGCGGAGAAACAAGGGCATGAAGCTGGAGGAACAAGGGCATGAAGCTGGGCTGGAGGAGACGCACTGACCCCAGGCTGGAGGTTCAAGTCCCAACGTCCCTTAGGTTAAAGACGTTTATCTGAAAGGGGAAAGAGCAGATTCACAAACCATTAGACTTGGTTCAAAAGGATCATTTAGCAAGACACAGAAAGCTGTTCGTAACATAGAAAAGAAAAAGTAAGAAAAATGCTTGATTTCAAAACTTTTTGTGGGGGAATAGTGTGGGAAACTTTCCTAAAATCTCTGAGATTTCCGAGTTTGTCCAAAGGCACTGGATTTAACGAGCATCCTTTGGTGTAGCTATGTCACGAAAAGCTGTTTCTAAAATGTGTTATTGTGTAATATGTACGAAGATACAGTATAATAATAATAATAATAATACCTTTAATTTGTAAAGCACTTTACATGAAATCTCAAAGTGCTACAGCACAAGTAAAAACTGTCAATAATAAAATGATAAAAGCATAATAAAAGCACACAAAAGTTGAAGTTAAAATGTTAAAAAGGGTACAGAAAAGTCTTGAGTCCTCTTCTAAAAGTCTCCAGAGACTGTGGGGCCCTCAGGTGTGGTGGTAGGGCGTTCCACAGTTTAGGAGCAGCCACCTGGAACGCTCTGTCACCCATTGTCCGGAGCTTTGTTCTGGGGACGGAGAGAAGGTTGGTGTCTGTAGACCTGAGTGTTCTGGTGATGGGCGGAGGGGTGAGGAGTTCAGTGAGATAGTCCGGGGCGTGTCCATGGATGCATTGATAGGTGAGCAGGCAGATTTTGTAGTTGATGCGTTGACCGATCGGGAGCCAGTGGAGGTCACGGAGGGCTGGGGTGATGTGCTGGTGCTTTGGTGTCCTCGTCAGGATCCTGGCCACGGCGAAAGCTTGAAAAAGTCCATTTTGCATAATACCCCCCTTTAAAGCTTTGTCCCTGTGTCACCGCACGACCTATGACCTAAGATGTTCCCCACGATGAGTGATTGTTCCTCACAGACGGACAAAATCGTGCAGTGTCCCCCGGCTTCAGTCTTGAGTTCCTCTTTGTTTTTGTCAACAGAAGCGATAAACTTAGTGCACGCTGTATTTCTGACTCATGAATATTCTGTGGTGTAAAGTCGGACACATGCTACAAAGGAAGCTTTGCTAATAACACGGCAGGTTAGCGCGAGGCAGAACAAACACGAGCCGAGGGGACGGGGGGGAGGGGGTTACAGAGAACCTTTCACAGGCAGGAGGAGTCACAGGGCTTCACAAAACAACAATACAAGAACTACACAAAATATATTATCAGGGACTGTCCTCATGAATTGTGAAAATGTTCCTCTTTAGTTCAGCCAACGGAAGAAATTAATGTTACCATATTTTACATGCTACTTCATACCATTGTTCTCAAACTCTTCACACTCAGTACTTCCCTTTGAAACATCTGACCTTCAAGTCCTGCACCACCAGACCTACAGTGAGATCGAGCTCGAATCAGGGCTAAAAAGGCTCTAAAAGACTTAGATTGGGTCAAATGCACCGAACTTAAATGCATCACTGAAGCAAACATGAAATTGATGAAAGGAGACTTGGAATGGGGTTATTTGGTGAACGACCCTGTTGCACTCTATAAAAAGACACCATTGTCGGCACTTTTTATTTCCCTAATGTGTTTCTGTCACTTTTTATAACTTTTTTGCTGCTCTTTTGTCACCTTTTTTGCTGGATTTTTATTTATCTATTTTTTTGCTGGATTATTTTCACTTTTTTGCTGGATTTTTGTCTTTTTTCTGCTGGATTTATGTCTTTTTTCTGCTGGATTTTTGTCACTTTTTTGCTGGATTTTTGTCATTTTTTTTCTGGATTTTTGTTATTTTTTTGCTGGATTTTTGTCATTTTTTTGCTGGATTTTAGTAACTTTTTGCTGGATTTTTGTCTTTTTTCTGCTGGATTTTTGTCTTTTTTTCTGCTGGATTTTTGTCACTTTTTTCTGGATTTTTGTCACTTTTTTGCTGGATTTTAGTCACTTTTTTGCTGGATTTTTGTCTTTTTTCTGCTGGATTTTTGTCTTTTTTTCCCGCTGGATTTTGGTCATTTTTCTGCTGGATTTTTGTCTTTTTTTTCTGATTTTTTGTATTTTTTTCTGCTGGATTTTTGTAAATTTTTTTGTTGCTCTTTTGTCACTTTTTGTTGAGCTTTTGTCATTTTTGTTGCTTTTTTTGGTCACTTTTTAGCGTTTTTTTTGTTGCGTTTACATCCTCATTTTCTTCTCGTTTTTTTCCTCTGTTTTGAAGAAGCTTTTAGATTTGGAGAATTTGGAGAAAACATGTTCAGGTGGGAGTTAAGAGATTAAGGTTGTTTTTTATAAACTCTATCAGCTGGGGTGAGTCAGTGCATTTAAAGCTCCTCAAAGATCACTTTTGGAGAAGAAGAATATGTACTGCTAGCGTTGTCCGCTCCAAAACATTGCAAAACATCAGGAAGTTTTGGAGTTTGGAAACCGTGTAGAGAGAACTCAATCTTCTACGTTGAATCCGTGTGAACCGAAGCAGCGGAGAGAGTGGATCTGTGTGAAGACGTTTGGAAATGTTGTTCTAGGCCCGGTCCGTCTAATATTGAACCCAGATTGCGCTCTGGGCCAAATCCAAAGAGTTCTCCTCATTTTCCCCCAACTGTGACAACACCGAAGACAAACACAGAGGAACATGTCGACACTGCCGCTGCATGTGAAGTCCATTAGGAAACTCCTGAGGGCAGCGGACGGTAATGACTCCAACATCAAAACATGTCACAGAGATCTGAGGCTCGGGCTGTGAATGTGGAGCTTATCACTGATGAGAAACAACGGAAATAATCAAACAAATCCATGAAATGTGTTAGAGAAGTCGGTTTGGATGAAGGTTTCTGTCCTGGTTTGACTTTGGAGAATGGAATTTCTTCTGACGGGAATCAGAAGACGGACTTGTTTGTTTACAGAGATTATTAACCTCTTAACTTCCACCTGAATGGATCGCATTTTCTCCAGTTTGGTTTTACCCGAATCAAAAAGCTTCTTGGGAAAAAGCACCAAAACAGCCACAAAAAATGAGAAGAAAACAAGGATGTAAACGCAACAAAAATGTGAGAACAGTTCAACAAAAATGTGAGAAAAATTCAACAAAAAATGTGACAAAAAATCAACAAAAAAGTGACAAAAATGAAGCAAAAATCTGACAAATATTCAACAAAAATGTGAGAAAAATTTAACAAAAATGTGACAAAAATTCAACAAAAATGTGAGAAAAATTCAACAAAAAGTGACAAAAATTCAACAAAAATGTGACATAAATTTAACAAAAATGTGACAAAAATGGCAAAAAAACCATACAAAAGTTGACACAACACAGCAACAACATGAGGAAAAAGATCAGTTTTGTGGGTCTTTCAAATGAGGTGTTACACAGGCCTATATAATGGCCAAAGAGGACAGAATGGTTTAGGCGGGTGGTAAGAGGTTAAGGAGTCGTAAAACTACAGCTGTCTGAGACCTAACTAAGGGGTAACACTGGTAATGTTAGGATTCATTTCTACCTTTGAAATGTGTGGTTTGTAAATGAACTTTGTGGCACAATTATGGAAAAGCGGCAACAACGGCCTTAAAAGTGTTTAGGTGTAAAACTGACTTGTGGTTTCTGCTCTTCCATCAGAATCATGGACGGTTCAGGGCCTTTCTCACCGGCCTGGAGACTCGTTGGAGGCTCGAGTTGCCGCTGGTCACAGAGAAGTCTCTGAGACGTCCCCTGGAGATAAGGCGAGTCTCCAGGTAGGCTTGGTGAAAATTGGTGAAGATTTCAGTTCAGTTCAGTATGAATATACAGTACAGTAAAAACATTTACACATTCGTTCATGTAATAAAGCATATTCATAAATGGGACACCCTTGAAGCAACAGTTATCTTATATATGGGGCCCAAGATAAGACACAATATTAAAAAACACAAACATTAAAGGGGGGTATTATGCAAAATGGACTTTTTCAAGCTTTACATCATGTTATTATGTCACTCCCTCATTAAAAACATGCCTGAAGTGTTGCCTTGACACATTCACGTATTTTTGAGTAATCTGTAAAAACTCTGATGGCGGCCATTTTAGGGATAGGTTTGCCTGAGTCCTCCTAGGAACGCCCCCACCTCCTGGAGACGCCTCCGAGCTTTCGTCACCAGCCGAGTAACCAACCACTGCTCCTCAGCAGAACCCCCTCCCCACTGATGCCACAGACAGCGTGTGGAGGGGGCGTGTCTAAAGGCTCAGAGGTTCTTAAAGAGACAGAGGCCTATTTCAAGACATTCACTACAGCCATTTTGAGAGAGACATTTTATACAAGGCAGTTATTCTAATTTACTGCATTTACAGACCAACAGAAGGTTTGGTCATCATTGTAGTGTGATATAGACTGGTGCTATGTGACTGAAAAAAGAACAATACCCCCTCTTTAATACATTAGTAACCTAGGAAACATTACCTTTGGTACCTATTTAACTAACCTAACCTACTCTAATCTAAAACTACCTTACCTTACTTTTACTACCTTAGGAATGTATCAATTTAAAAAGGGTACACACTACATGCTCACACACATTACAACAATATTACCATCAGACACAAGCAACTTTAGTCTTTTTTTGTTTGTTTGTGCCACAAACACTATTTGTTGTCCTCAACCTGAGACGTTTCTGTGACGTCCCTGCACTGTTTCCGAGACCTGTCGGAGACCGAGGAGACAGGTTACATTACCACAGCTACTTGAGACCTCGGAGACCTCTCAGAGACCCACTAAAATCGACCCTGTTTGTTCGACGACCTGGAGACTCGCCTTATCTCCAGGGAAGGCCCCGGCCTATATTAGAGCATTCACGGTAATACAACTCGGAGATGGTTTGTCACTGGTTTTAAAATGCGACGACACAACGAGCTCCCTCTGCGTTTTAGAATCGATTTTAACAGTTAATTAACTCTTTTCAAGGCTGCTGAAGAAAGCAGAGAAGGCAAAGTTCAAAAGTTCTCGTTACACGGTAGGAAAATGAAGCTGATTCGTGACGCTCTGAGGTTTATGTAAAACATAGAAGGTGGTGCAGAATTACAGGAGCCGTGGCTAATGTCACCGCAAATAAAAGCCTATACCCCAGAGTTACTGTAGGAATCGTGTTTAAAGAGTCAGAGGTTCATAGATCTGAGAGTTATGGTCAGTAACTTGACCCTCGAGAGTCTGACGAACTCCCCCTCAGTCCAACGCTTATGTAACAAAGACACGACGTTTTCCACAATGTTGCCCTGTTGATCTACAGTATAATCATCCATGTTTGAATCTCGTTCCTTATGGAAATCGTGGCTGGGATTGTGTTTTGTTTCAGTCGGTCTCCTTCAGACTCCCCTATAAATAAATAATAATGTCTAGTTTGAATTCTGCATTTTTAATAAAACACTCAAAGAACCGAGAGCCCTGATAAAGCTCTATGACATGTTTGTTATTTGGAGAAGGTGAAGCTCACGCTGAGCAGAAGTGCAGCTCCAGTGTTTGTTCTTCTGCGAACGCTCGGACTCCTGTGACGGACAAACACGGCGAGCTTTAAACCTCCACCTTCAAAGTGTCCGCTCCGGTCTGCGCCGCCGCCTTCAGGTGTCGGTCAAATAAACAAAGTCACCTCCTGCTGACCTCCTGCTGACCTCCTGCTGACCTCCACGGCCCACATGGAGCAGGAGTAACGTATGGGAGAGACGGACATCTCCAATCACCACAAACCGTGAGTCTTTTGTGGTTTTCTTTATATAAATGGAAGAAATTCTATCAACAATGTCTAATGTGTCAAACCTGTCATGTGGAGTTCCTCAAGGCTCTGTTCTGGGGCTTGTTTTGTTTCCTGTACCTTAGGGCTAAATTTGCAATTCCATTTTTTTTTTATTACATTCTTTATTTTTCTTTTGCAAGGGCGGTGTTTCTCTCAATGGGATTTAATAGATGAAAAAACGGTTTTAAAAAATGTTTTTGATTAAGAAAAATGGAATAAAAAGAAAAGCATTAAAATAACGATGAAACCGCGACAAAAATGTGACATAAACGCGGCGACAACGTGAAAGATAGTTACAATCACTTCTGTAGGTCTTAGCTTTCAAATAAGGCGTCACACTGTTGCTCTCCAGTCAAGAAGCTAGAGTCAAGAACACCACGCGGAGTCAAGAACACCACGACACAGTGTTGTTCCTCCTGCATTATAACGTCTAACGCGGCTCCTCGTTGTTTAATCCGCTTATACCAGGGTCCCACAAACGTAACATTTATAATAAATGTGTTTCTCATTGACTAAAGTCACTAAATCTGCCAGACTACGGGACTATTTTGTGTGGGTTATTAGCCGGTCACTGAAGGCTGGTCTCAGAGCGAGTCATTCTCCGCAGCTATTACGAGGATCTCAGTCAGGCTCAACGACACAACATCAGCACAGAATCACAACACAACAGGACTAACCCGGAAACACTTTTCCCTGGAAGGAAACACCGATATGCGGCACTCGTGGGCAGGAGTTATTTACCTTTTACAAGGTTTAACCTGAAGCTAAAGCTAGCTAGCTCAACCAGCTCAACTGTTTATGGAAACAGCTGCGGTGGAGTCGCTCACACCTGGGCCCCCCCAACTCAAACTTTTATGTTTGACTTTACTAATCCTGACAAATATGCTTCAATGCAGGATCATTTTATGTACGCCTGAAAATGATGAATAGCCTTAACCGTTTCCAATAGAAATGTAAAGCTCATATGTTATTAACAGTAGCTAACCTAGCTGCTCACTCTCCTCTACAAACATTTAGCAAACTTATTTAGTTATTTAGTTTTGGCCAAAAACGTTGAAATTAAACAAAACCCATCTCATACGTTCCTGTCAGTCACTAATTATTCCTTTATCTGATTCAGCTGTGTCATGCATTGCTATGGCGACGCCACAGCGGAGTGATATCCCAGTGATTTAACTACCGGACTACGTGTGCGGTTATACCAAAATAATGCACCAGCCAATCAGAGTCCAGTATTCACCCACACCATGGTATAATATACAATATATAACATGCCCCATGTTCTTTTTTAAATTATTTTCTTTAATATGTGCACTGAACATAGTGAGGTCTTTACGCTGTACCTTTTTTGTTTGTATTTGAATAATAAAAAAAAAAAACTATTGAGGGCGCACACACTTTTTCAGGAGCTAACGGAGGAACTTAAACCCAAACCGAAACTAATTAAGCTGCACTTCTTCCCGAGTTAAAAAAGCAAGGTGTCTCCTGCTCCAGATGTTGCTCCTCTGGGGTCAGAGTTCACCGGGACGTGTTGAACCAGACTTTGTAGCGCTCTTTAGAACAACACGCCGCGCGCTAACGCCGAGCTAACAGGAAACAGGCGGCGCGGGTTCGGAGGTGATTTGTCCCTCGCTCACCTCCCGACCGCCATGTTGACTCTGGCGGGGTTTCAAAACGTCACAGCTTATTGGAAATTCAGCGCTTTAAGATCGTTTTACCGCAAATAACTGAACTCTGACTCCTGGTAACTCAGGCCAAGGATTAGGCCGATGTAATTTCCAAAAGCTGGAGCTCAGGGGGGGCCACACACGGAGCTGTGGTTTACTTTGGAAATGTCTACGATTCACCTTTTCTAATATCGAGACACTTTCTTGTAAAGTATTTGCTATTTGTTTTCCGATAATGTAAATTTAGCTGTTTGTTTTGTTTGTGTGGATGGATCTATATTCTTCTTATATTCTAGCTTTAAGTATGGGAACTTTTACTCGGGGCCCCAGGACGAGCTACCTTCACACAAGAACGTCGGAGCTGCCGCACTTTGCTTCAAAAACACTTAGGTGGAGTTCACCTGGAGAATTAGTTGCCAAAATGGTATTTCAAAATAATTACCCAACTCTTTGCAGATTGTCTTCAGAATATTCAGAACAAACAGAAAAAGTATCTAAAATGTGAGTTATTAAGCGCATAGAGATGAAGATAAGACTCTGGAGAGCGACCGAGAAAGACCTGGGGAGCGACTGGTTCGAGATTCCGGATGTTTAGTTTTTGAATAAGCTCCTCACACTGCAAAAAGTGGATTCTAAGCAAGTAAAAAATGTCTTACTTTAAGAAATAAGTTCTTATTTTTTCCCTAAAAAGTAATAATGTCTTGCCGAGCAAAGTTTTCTTGAGAAAAAAATTCTTATTTTAGGAAATAAAATATAGCCATTTGTTGTTCAGATGATTTACTAAAAACATGCTATTTTTTCTTGTAACAAGAAAGACAAACTTTTTTCTTCTTCAGCTGTAGACAAAGAATCACAACTCTTAATTTAAGAACTGATTCTCACAGATAATACATTCCATTCTTTAAAGTCGGCGGCACAGAAGTGCAGGACGGGGTCTTTCTGTGTGGAGCATGTTCTCCCCGCGTCTGCGTAGGTTTCCCCGACCACTAAAAACATGTACAATAGGTGAATCCTCCAGCCAGGTGATTCTGACCATCAGCCTGGCTCCACATCATGGAGACGGGTCTCCGGGCGCAGGCAATATCTTCCCTAAATATTAGTATTTATTAAGAACATTTTGCTCAAAAATGTGTGTCATTTAGAACATTTGACTTAAATCAAGCAACATTTAAGTAAAATATCCACAATTTTTCACGTTTATTATTTTCTGAGGACATTTTGCTTAATTCTAGCTATTTATTTGCTTCAATTTAGTGTTTCTTTCTTGTTTTATGATAAGAAAAATATTCTAGAAATAAGAATTCTTAGCAAGAAAAAAATGCTGACCCCATTGGCAGAATTGTTTCCTTAAAACAAGACAAAATGTCTTATTTTAAGATTGTTTTCCTTGTTTTTAGTAGGGTACTTTACTGTATGAGTGAAAAAATCTGTAAAAATGTAATTTCTGCCTTGTTTTTCTGAGCCTGTAAAGTGTGGAGTTTGTTGGAGCGACTCAAGTGGAGATGTTGTTGTAAGAGTGGAATAAAAACCTCATTTGGAGAAAACAGACTCAAAGGTTTTGCAACATTTGCACACTTGAGAGTACATTTCTGGAGCGGGTGTCTCCCATAAAGGAAATTACTATTATCACACACACATGGATGTAAAATATGGCAATATTTGTTAGTGAATACAAGTGGGAATTTGGCTTTGTTGGAGTGACTTCCTGGATATTCCTCTTTTATTCTAGGGAGAAAACTAACTATCAAAAACATTAACCACTGCGTGAAAAGTCTTTGTTTTCACCCGCCGTGTCTCTCCGTAATTGCAGCCCTCCCTCCAGTCCATAACCTCCCAGTGAAAATAAAGTATTGAAGTCAGTAAATAACAGTGGAAACTCCCTTTGTCTGTGAGAGAATGGGAGTGGGCTGCACATGTTGAACTGATCACACCCCTCCCTCCCTCCCCCCCCCCTCCCGTTTATCTCCGTGAGCAGAAACAGATGCAAGAAAAACTCACAATGGACCACTTACTGAAATGAAATATGCTCTTTTGTGTGGGTGGATTTACTGTCGCTGATTAGGAACGATCCATCCATTCATGTTCTGGGGCCCCGCTCCAGCCCGGGGGGGGGGGGTTAGATTCTGGGACCGGCTCGAGTTTGAATCACAGTCAGCAGATCATAATATACATGCCTTTCAGTCATGTGACTTTTGTTGTTATGGCGGCCATTTTGAATACCGAAGTCGAATTATGCAGTACTACAACATGTAACAATAGCTCTACTCAGGTTATAAAAGCAGACAGCTGATTGACAGTGGCATTTTTATGAAGATAAAAGTAAAAACACGGCCCCGGAGACGCACGTTTATGTGGAGAAACCAGTGAGTCAGTGTTTAAGATGTTAGCATGCTATCGGTTAGCATCTAGCTTCAACAGCTCAGCTCCGACCTCTCCAAGAGAAAGCCCTGAACCACAAACATCTGGCCTTGGATTCAACATGTGACAGAGGTCAGAGGTCAGAGCCTTTACTGTAGTATTTCCTCAGTGTCATAAATGTGAGACACACATGTGTTTATCATGTACATCTCTGACATGTTACAGCCGTATGAACCACCTCGGGCCCTGGGATCGTCAGGAGGGGCCTCCTGGTGGTTCCCAAGCCCTTTTCCACCAAGCTGGTGCCGGTGCTGGTTCTGGGCCAGTTCCAGTTTCAGAACCGGTTCTTTCGTTTTCCACTGAAAAAAACACTGGCTCTTGGTTCCAAAATCTGGTGCCGGTCGGGAACCAGTTAAAAGCTGGACCAAGAAACGAGCACCAGTGATGTCAGCGGCTGGGGGCGTGGCTCTCTCCCCTAACAAACAATCCATATTAGTTAGTTTGTGCTTAGAACTTCCTGGAGTCTCTGTGGAGGAAACTAACTGTTGCTTTGCTTTATGCTCTTCAGCTAAAACAAGAGGGAACTCAATCAAAATCAAAATGTTAACGGCTGCTGTGACTGAAACATAAACTTATTTTTCTGTATTTTATAACCAGAAGTGGCTGTAGTAAGATGTTACTATCCATGTTTTATGTTGACTTCCCAAAGCGTTGCTATGACAATAGGCTCAGCTCTCATTTTGGTGGGAAACCAAGTCAGTATGGAACCAACCCGGCACCAGAACCAGCTCTGAACCAGCACCTTGGTGGAAAAGCCCTACGAGTCACCACCAAACACGGTGAGGCTGCATTTCAGGTTCATGCAGCAAAAGTCTGGAACAGCCTCGGTGAGGATCTGAGACGGGCCTCAACCCTGAGCATTTTTAAGTCCAGGCTGAAAGGACACCTTTTTACTGCGGCCGATGGACATTGAAACTGTAATGTAATTGTAACTAGTGATTTGTTTTCTTGATTTTCATTGTGTTTTTAATGCTTTTTTTTATTCTATTTTTACTGTGTTTGGTGTTACTGTGAGGCACATTGAGTTGTCATGTACATGAAGTGTGCCACACAAATAAACTTGCCGCCATTGACAGTTGCTAACCGGTAGCATGCTAACATCTTGAGCAGCTTTACACTGACTTGGACTAAGACTCTGCTGACATGACAAACTGTAAAAATCACAGAGAAAGGTTTTCTGTTTCCTCTGAAGTGTTAAGCGTTGGGTGTTTTTGAAGTAAATCTTAGAGTAGAGCTATTGTTACATGGTGTTGTACCTCATAATGCTACTTCGGTATTCAAAATGGCTGCCAGAGCTATGCGTGATATCATTGGAAACGCATGTAAATAAATAACTATAAAAAGTATCTATATAGTTGTTACAAGTGTCTTCATCGTTTAGCCCCAAAGTCCATCTCTGACACGTTAGAGCCGTGTGAACCATCTCGGACCCTGAGAACTTCAGAGAGGGGTCTCCCGGTGGTTCCCAGAGTCAGGACTAAACACAGTGAGGCTAAAGCTGTCGTCTCCCAGCTGTAAATGGTAAAATGGACTCAACTCCTATAGCGCTTTTCTACCTTTATCAGGCCCACTTTACAGTAAGGAACCAGTCAGTCATTCACTCTCTCACAGGAAGCTCCCATTATAATATGTGTAAGGTTATTACAGCCTCCAGGAGTCCCAGGTCGACACAGAGTAATACAGATGTGCATGCAGTGGTTTGGGTCGTGTGTAATTTGAATCTTTACATCGATATTCACGTGTGTTATGAGTTTACAGGAACTCCTCTAAGGGCTGGGTTTCATTACACACGACTGTGTTATTGAGCTGAGAATAGATGTTTCAAATGTTTATTTGTGATCTCTGCTGTGTCAGATGCCCTCCCATATCCTCCTGTTCTCCTGACCTGAAGAGCCCGAGGTTTATTACACTGGTCCTTAACCCCTTAACTCCCACCTGAACCGAGCACAGTTTCTCCAGTTTGGCTTTACCCCAGTTCAAAAGCTTCTGGAAAAAAGCTGTGAAAATAGCGACAAAACTGAGACGAAAACAATGACGGAAATGTGACAAAAAAGTGAGAAAACATTGACACAAAAGTGACGAAAAATTGATGAAAAAGTGGCAAAAATGTTTCAAAAATATCACAAGAAATGTTGTTGAAAAATGTGATAAAAATGTGATAAAAAATGACAAAAAAATGACAAAAATGTGACAAAAAAAGACAAAAAAATGTGACAAAAATGTGACAAAAAGATGACAAAAATGTGATAAAAAAATGACCAAAAAATGACAAAAATGTGATAAAAATTTGACAAAAAAATGACAAAAATGTGATAAAAAAAATGACAAAAAAAATGACAAAAATGTGATAAAGGTTTGACAAAAAAATGACAAAAATGTGATAAAAATTTGACAAAAAAATGACAAAAATGTGATAAAAAAAACGACAAAAATGTGATACAAAATTGACGAAAAAATTACGAAAATGTGACCAAAAAAATGACAAAAATTTGATAAAAAAAATGTACGAAAAAATGACAGAAATGTGATACAAAATTGACAAAAAAATGACAAAAATTTGACAAAAATGTGAAAAAAAAGTTGTCAAAGATGAGTTGAATACCCAACAAAAAAACTATGGAGAAAAAATCTGATGACGTGAGGAAAAAGATCCTCTCGGTTCAGGCGGGAGTTAAGAGGTTAAGCCTGGATTCAGTTCAGGCCTGGATCCTTCAGCAGTGAAAGTTCAGGCCTGGATCATTCAGCAGTGAAAGTTCAGGCCTGGATCATTCAGCAGTGAAAGTTCAGACCTGGATCATTCAGCAGTGAAAGTTCAGGCCTGGATCCTTCAGCAGTGAAAGTTCAGGCCTGGATCATTCTGCAGTGAAAGTTCAGGCCTGGATCCTTCAGCAGTGAAAGTTCAGGCCTGGATCCTTCAGCAGTGAAAGTTCAGACCTGGATCAGGCTCTTGACAGTGGGCTGAACTCCTGTAGCACTATAACCCATCAGTGAGTGTAATGGAGGGTGTGATGCTGCTGCTGCGTCTGAACTGGACCCCTGTGAATTTAATCAACACAGTCTCCTCCTCCCACTGATCATCCTGTCGCCGCCAGCCTCCGACTTATAGACTTAGCTCTGCGTTTACCATAGAGGCGGGTAATCAGGCGCGGGGCATCGAGTTCAGCCTTCAGAGTTTTACATTTCTCTATTGGCTCGAAAACGGCTAAATCCAAAGGTGTAACTTCAGAATTTACTTAAACTTCAACTGCCGGAGCCTGGCGGTTTGTGGCTCCAGTATGAACTTTAATTTCCAACAGAGCCAGAACCGACAGTGACACAATGAGTCCAGATCCCCCTGCGGACACTGCTGACCCCAAAGTGCCGGGCTGGTGGACGGAGCTGAGGGTGGAGTGGACTTGACCTCGCCTTTATACTGCAGTAGAACTCTGCATTGTCCCGCCCTCCACATCTGCATCTGCCAATCAAGCTGAGCCAAGCGCTTTACCTCCTTCCCTGCCCTAGCTCCATGGATCTGGATTTACATTATTAACCAACCCCGAGGACTATCACTTTAACCTCTTACCCCACGCCTTAAAGCGATAGTCTGTAAGTTTGCAAAGTGAGGAGAGATAGAGTGAAATTTAAAAGTAAACTCCTCCCCTCTTGGACCAGAAAGCCCTTCTTAGTTTGCAAAATGAGGAGAGCAGGAACAGAATTTTCAAAAGTAAAGGATCAAGCCCCTCCCCCTCCCTCCTCATTGGACCTTCCAGGCTGGCTCACAGGAGAAGCTAATCTCATTGGTCGACACGGGAGGACACTAGGCTCTGATTAGCTGCCGATATCCGGGAAGTGTAACCTGTGAAAACTTTACAAACCAGGTGGTCGATTTTACACATATTAGAAAAATCGCAAAACATTTAGACTTCCAGACTGTCCCTTTAACTGAGCTTTACCCAAGAAAGTCATAAAAACAAAAACAAAAAAGTGACCCAAAAAAATAATGAAAAAGCAACAAAAAAGCCACAAAAAGTGTGACAAAAATGCGGCGACAACATGACAAAAAGTTACAGTCACTTGCTCTCGGTTTCTCTCCAGTCGAGAAGCTTTTCGTTTTGGGTAAAGCTGAACTGGAGAAAATGCACAGTTAATGTAATAATGTAATAAAAGCTCCTGACTTTATAGGGTTTATGCGCCAACAGAAGACAGGAAGAAGAATCCTGTTCACCAAACCAAATGAAAATCTGAAAATCGACAATAATTATGGTCAATGCAAACCTGCCCCTTCAAAAGCCGTTTGCTCATCTGCCAGAATGTTATGGCTTTCCAGGTAAACATTCAGTTTATTATTGAATGATTATCGCAGTTCAGCACTGGGCTTTAGTAAGTGAGGCCCATGGTGTTTGTGTAATTATTTGAAGTTAAGTGCGCTCTCGCCTTGTCCTTTTTTATTTCAATTGCAATAACTTATTTGGTTAAAATCATGGACAGACTTCATACATCCATAACCTCCGTTACAATGAGGGGGGAAGGTTTACAACAGAGACGTGACTCTTGCCCCACCTGACACTAAACCTGTGCAGGGTAAATAATGACCATGATAAGAATTAAAAAAAGACGCCAGACACCCAGGCTGATGCTGATGTTTATGTTTTAATCATTAGATAAAAACCAGAGCTGCACCGAGGGGGGGTCAGACGCAGCCGGGCTGATTCCAAACACAGAGTAAATGTGTTAGCCCCAATGCCTGCCCCTTGGTTCAGCTCTCAGAGGTGCGTCTTTGGCACAAATGTAGCTCATACCCCTGGACGGCAGGGACTTTTTCCAGTACGTGGCTGTAAGGCCTGAAGATCAAAACAGAGACACACAATTATAAAAGTTCCAAATGGTTTAATCTAGGAGGATCTTTATCTAATTCAACGATAGCCATTAGCTCAGAGAGGGCTGGGAACCGTTAAACAACACCAGTCTGGTATTGAAACAAAGGTTTGGTTCAGGAGCTCGGAGCACCTCCCTTAGGAGGTGCTCCAGGCATGTCCTAGTGGGACAAGGCCTCGTGGAAGACCCAGGACTCTGTGGTGGGACTATGTCTCCGAGCTGGCCTGGTGTGGCCTCGGGGTCAGAACAGCTGGAGGAGGTGTGTGTGGATCGGGAAGTTTGGGCATCTCTGCTGAGACTGCTGCCCCCGCGACCCGGCCCCGGATAAAGCGGAAGGAAATGGATGGATGGATGGATGGGTTTGGGTCACACTGGTATCTAAAGTACCAAATCTATATATTCAAGTTTTGATGCTGTTGGTCATCAAAATTTAAAGGAAATAAATAGCGGGGGGAATAGAAAAAAATTGGAAAAAATAGGGAAAAAAATAGAAGAAAAAAATGGACATCTGTCTGTGCGAGCCCTGGCCTGTGATTGGAGCCTGGTTTTACCTGTTTTCACCGGATCTATTCGCTGCTAAGGAGCTAATTAGCTCCGGGCGAGCGGTTAGCAGCTCGGCTACGGACTTATTTTTTGACATGGCTGATGTTCTCACGGTGAAAACACAGACTCGATAAAGTTTTATTGGGAAGAGAGATAATCAGAGGCTGTCAGTGCTTATGAAATGGCTGCTTTTTACTATCGTCTCCCAGGTACAGCTCACAGACCCCTGGGGCAACGGTTAGTGATCCGGCCCAGCCTTCGAGGCTCCGAGCCGGGCGGGAGACCGTACAGCGGGGCAGTGCGTGGCTAAAAGTGTCCGCTGAAGGCAAGAGGGGAGGCGGGAGGTACGAGCCCCAAATGTAGGGAGTCGGAACAGTCGAAGTCTGCATCGTAAAATATCAGCTACAGAGTTGTATTCCTCTCTTAGCAGAAGATGAAGCCAGCGGAGCGAACGAAAACGCTCCAGCAGAACCGGAACTTGCGAAGACTATTTGTCACCCATAATGCACCGCAAAATTCAGTCGCTCCCCCGCCCATCGGATGAAATTTTGAGCGAGCAGAATGCCCGAATTAACCACCTGCTGCAGCCACGCCTATAAAAGCGTTCCTGAGAAATCTAAGCTAAACAGAGGCTAGTTTTTTTTTATCTAGAAACAGAGATAATGCAACACTCTCCTTTCTGATTAACTACTCTCTCCTCTGCTCCTCTTCTCTCTCTCTCTCTCTCCTCCTCTCTCTCTTTCCTCCTCTCTCTCTCTCCTCCTCTCTCTCTCTCCTCCTCTCTCTCTTTCCTCCTCTCTCTCTCTCCTCCTCTCTCCTCAGACACTAATGTTATGCGAAGAGACAAATGCCTAAATATTTACGTTTAAAGTACATTTTCAAGGACAACATTGGCACATTTTGAAACACTGTGGGCCAGATCTTGTGGCGGTGCACGGAGGGCGCAGGCTCTTGGTGAATTATTTTCTGAGTGGTGGAGCTATTTGCGCTATTCGCCTCCGCCTCTTGTGAGGGGGCGTCACAAGAGGAGGTGACATTCATGTCCTCGTTTACATTGCGCTGCCTTGTGTTCTTTCTTAAGCCTTGGCCTCTCAGGTCAAACTAAACTTTTTTTCCCCATCATGAGTTGAACAATGTTCACGTCTCGAGAGCGAAAGAGCTACAGCGTCCACCGTGGTGCGGATCGGCTCACACTTGGCGTGAACGGGAAACAAAACAAAAGCACATGTTCACCCCCCACTCCCACACAACCGCTCCACCGCCGCGGAGTCGATCTGGTTGGAGGAAAATGTGTGTCTCCACCCACTTCAATGCGCCAAGTCTGGCGTGGCAAGATCACAAAGAGGCTCCTACTGAGCGCAAAATGTCACGCCATCGTCTGCGTTTTGAGACACAAGATCCTGCCCTGCGTGTTCTCCATCTCTTTTTATGGCGTGTGCTTTTAAACAGCCTGATTCTCGGATTGAAGACTTTAACAGGATGTTTCTCAGTCGTCCTTGGACCAATTTTAACCATTTAAAATGTTAAAATCTCAACTGTTTGGATCTTTCCATGGGAAGCTGCTCTGCTTTGTCAAATGTGCTCCTTTTACCCTAGCAGAGCTGGGTTGTAACAGGAAAAAAAGAAAATTGGTTAAAAATTAAAAAAAATGAATAAAAAAAACAACTTGGAAAGTGTTTTTTTTTTCCGCCCTTGGTCAATACAAATGCAAAATAAATTAAATGGAAGAAAAAGGAATAAATAAATGTATTAATCTGTTTTATGGACATGACAAATATTTTAGCATAGGCATTGAAAAAGTATGGTTCATGTAACAGTGCCCAGGCTCAGGGCAGAGACGGCTGAGTCCAGCTCGAGCTCAGATGTGCGTCAGGCGTGTGCGTCAGGCGTGCGCGTCAGGCGTGTGCGTCAGGTGCGTGCGTCAGGTGTGTGCATATGTCTGAATGGGTATCTGTGGTTACCGGTAGAGCTGGTCATGAGGCCGCGCTCGCTCCCACCAGCGTTGTTCGGCTCCGCCCGCCTAAAGAACAAATGGCACCAACACCAGTTTGTGAAGAACCAAGGAGAATCATCAGACCACGTCCAATGGTCGTCCCTCAGGCCATTGGATGCCCTTGCTAGCGTGAAGTTTCGCTCCTGGAAATCAGAAATACAATTTCTTTGCATATTCTGAAACTATTTAAAACCAAAGGGGTCAAAGAAAGTTTCCACACGCAGAAACCCTGCAGTTTTTGAGAAATTTGAGCGTGAAATGGAAACTATTTTCTTCTGGCGCGTATGATTTTAGGGTCACCTGACCTACTTCTGACCAGTGTCGTTTTTCGCAGCCCATTTAGTTTTAGTCTTCGTCTTTTGGACGAAAATGCTTTTAGGTTTAGTCACATTTTAGTCATTTCAAAAGTTTTTTTTCAAGTTTTCGTCTGTTTCATTATAAGTAGTTATAACTAATTTCGATAAGTCTTGGAAATTGGGATAAATAATAGCTTCTATTGGCTTTCTATAGCTTTTGACAAACAGATAAATTACTCCACGATAGGCCCTGGCAGAAGTGCTCGGCCTAACTGTGAACAGGACTTTTCCCAATTTAATTTTTTTTTTACCAACAGCGCTGTCTGCACCTACGTAGCCGACCCCAATATGCCTCCTGCGTTCATACGCCACGGTAAAGTCCCTGTGACCTGGATGTCAGACGCTCCGAGGAGGATGTACGCGAGCAGTGACCGCACGCCACGGGGAGAGAGAGAGAAAGAGGCGCCGCTGCCCGGGCGCATCATGAGCATCACGGCACCGCTCCGGGTCACGTTTACCGGTGTGTTCTATCACTCCACGCACAAACTCTGTGAACGATCTGACCAAAAACGTTCTCCCATTTTTGTCTCATTTACGTAAACTCGGAGTGAGGGGGCGCAGCCTGAAAGTCTGAAAGAAAAAAGTTTGTGAACCACTGCAGTAGAAGGTCTTATATTGAATGAATTGAATGAATTGAATGAATGACAAGATCTAACAGGCAAGATTGAAGTCAAGCTTTCGTCCATATGCACTTGATCTGCTTCTGATGGTTAAAAACACAAACATCACAAAAAATAAAAGAATGTTTGAAACTTATCTGGAGCACTTTGTTATTTATGTTCATATGTCATGTGGAAATGGTCAGTCCTATAGTGTGCTTGTTTCAATAGGACGCATATTTCAAAAAAGGCACATTTTCAAAAGTTATTTCTTTAAAACTAGCACTCATATCCACCTTCTTTTTCCACATATTGAATATTTTTAGTATTGTCTGTATTATTGTAACATTTGAAGTCTGTGGCTTTTACACTTTTTTAAATTATTGGAGTCAAAAATGCCTGTAGGCTAAATTGTCCATTTTTTCACAAACTTCCCCGCTTTAGGAGCCAATTCCTCATTAACAGCAGGGAGTCTGCGTGTGGAACTTTTTGGGGAAGAAGTTTCACTATTGCACTTGAAAAACAAAGTATTTCCTATATCCTGGAAGAAAAGTCCATTTCTAGCCCTTTCTGAGAGCTAGCCGATGGCCGACTGTTAACATTTCCACACGAGACATTTCAACTCTCCACAACTGTGAGCGTGAGCTGTTAACCTGAACTTCGTAATGTCCACCAAGCCAGGAGTCCCCATCGATCAGACCATGGATGAAGGTGTTCTCCTCAGCGCTGTGGATGGAGGCCAGGTTGGCACCGTGATCGTGGCATCCTTTCTGTGTGTGTGGGAGGGGGTAAGGTTGGTTATAGGATGTGCTCTTTTTTTTTTTTATTACTTTATTGTGCCATAAGTTTAATTTTTATAATTTACACAATTAGCGTGTCAGAATTAACACAAATGTTTTTTGTTTTGTTTTTTACACCCAGTGCATAGACAGCAAATAAATGGTAGCAATTATAATAATTATAAAAAATAAAAATATAAGTAACAATAATAGTACTAATATTAATAACAGGGTTCGTACAGATTTTCTCTGGAGGTTTTCCATGACTTTTCCATGACTTTTCCATGACCCTAAACAACATTTCCAGGACCCCAATGCCATCATTTTTTAAGATTAGGCCTACTGTAGTCGAGACCAGAATACTAGAAAAGGATCAATGATACTGAGACCAAGACGCCTCCTGACAGGGCTGCAAACTCGGGCTTTTTGAAAAAGGTGACAGCAGGCGTGTGCACGCTCCTGTGCACGTGCCAGAGCTACACTGAGCAAATAATGAGCAGATAACAGTGTCACACACATTGCAGTCTGATATATTATTTTGAATCAGTGTCTATAATGTGCTTCTCTAGAATTGTGTGTCTGACAGATACATTAAAGTGGGGTTAGTGTAAGGTTTGGGGTCCCTTCAACAAATTTATAGCTTATCATCCTTATTTTCCTGCATTCTAGTGCAATTTCAAACGTGAGAATGGCCCTAAGATTTAGTCACTTTAAAAGAAACATTTTTTAGTTTTACCTTTGAAACAACTTTAGCTCACACAATGTAACTCACTAAACATCTCACTCTTTTAGCTCAAATGATGTTTCTGAGCATCACAGCAGAGGGGGGGCAATAGTAACATTTAGGCTCAGCGGCTGAACTTTTGGATAAACTGTACAATTAATGGTACTTCTGTGAGCTGTTCTGTCATTGACTTGTACTTAAGTAATACATAGGAAAAACAGCCTTTCTGCTAAATATTATGGTACATGAGAGGTAGTGGGGTAATATTTTGCAACTCTGAGGATTCACATTTTTCAATCAATAGTTTCTCACTGGAGTGAGCAGTGACTGCAAAAGACACAGCCAGGATAAAATACTAATCCTATCGCACGCCTGACATTATAGCTTTGTTACTTTTAGATTTTTTCTTAATACTGTTGTGAAGGCGAACCTCCGGAGATGCGTATTTAACCTACTCTGACCACGGAGACGATAGAACCGCAGGTTTTATTTTACTAACGTGACGTTGTTCAACACACGACGCGATCGTGATGAAACAAACACTCATTTTTTGTTCGAGTTTTGTTCGCTGTGAGTTTTCTCGTGTAATCCGTGCGTAATCTGGAGTGGCCTGAAGCGCTGTTCGGGTTGTTGGAAACAAACGCGCGCGGGAGCTGCTCGGACACACAGGTAGAAGCTTCTGTTTCAGTCGGATGCTCTGAGAGCGTCCGTAAACAAAACACTGCGTAGCGTGCGGTACCTGCTATAGTCCCGTTGTTTCGTTTGTTGCCCTGTATATATACGGCTGTATATTTGTGCTCTTACACTGAAGGGTTCAAACCGGAAGTTCCTCAATAAATGACGCGGTGCGCTTGATGCGCAGTTTGAGCCGGTCAAAGTTACCGATGGGTTGTGTGGTTTTTCCTCCGCGAAATGTGTGTGTTGCCACGGTGTTCCTACCCTAAAAATGCTGCGACCAACAGGTTATGGGCCCAGGAGGGATGGAGGAAGCCGGTGGAACCGTTTGTGCTTCGACGGGGACGAAAGAAACTACGAGTTGTGGGAAACAAAATTCTTGGGACACTTGCGGCTACTTGGGCTAAAAGACGCCATTTTGCATGAGTCAGGTGAACTCGAAGAAGAGGACGATTACCACGAAGAGAAAAATGAAGAAGCTTATGCAGAGCTTATCCAAGTGTTGGACGATAGAAGCCTTTCGCTTGTGATGAGAGAAGCCACAGACAATGGGAGAGAAGCGCTAAAGATACTCAGAGAGCACTACGCTGGTAAGAGCAAACCACGTGTGATTAGCTTGTACACGGAGCTAACGTCGCTATATGGTTTAAAACAATCCGGGAGAAACTGGAACAAGATGTTACATGACCATTTATGTGAACGAGGTTACATTCAAAATCCTGTAGATCATTGTGTCTATAGTAGACAGACAGAGAGTGAGACAGTGATTCTTATCATTTGGGTTGATGATGTTATCATTGCTACCAACAGTGAAGATTCTCTTAAAAATGTGAAACAAATGTTGAGTGAGAAATTTAAGATGAAAGATCTTGGTGAGTTAAAACATTTCTTAGGCATTGACTGTACACAAAACAAAAAAGAGGTCAAGCTAAATCAGACAAGATACATAACAAAAATACTGGAAAGATTCAAAATGTCAGACTGTAAGCCACGTTCTACTCCTTGTGAGCTGAAACACAATTTTGAGGTAGATGGTGAACTAGTTGATTCCGAGAGATACAGAGAACTAGTGGGCAGCTTGATTTATTTGATGACTTGCACAAGACCAGATTTGAGCTGGATAATCAGCAAACTGTCACAATATTTGTCAGCGCCAAATGAACATCACTGGACAGCAGCAAAACATGTGCTACGCTACCTAAAAGGGACACTAAACAGAGAGTTGTGCTATAAAAAGACAGACGGAAATCTTAGTCTTTTAGCATACAGCGATGCAGACTGGGCTGCCGATTTGAGTGACAGGAGAAGTACCACAGGTTACTGTTTAGCACTGTCTGAAAGTGGGCCTGTTATAAGTTGGAAAACCAGAAAGCAGGCTACAGTAGCTATGTCAACATGTGAGGCAGAGTATATGGCGATGGCCGCCACAGTTCAAGAAAGTTTATACCTCTCACAGCTACTTAATGGGATGGATTCAGAAAGGCAATATTCACCAGTTACCATTTTTGCAGATAACCAGGGTGCAATTGCGTTGTCCAAAAATCCAATAAACCGACAGAGATGTAAACATATTGACATAAGATACCATTTCATTCGATCTGCACTAACTGAGAAGAAAATAAATGTTGTATATTGTGCAACAGCAAACATGGCAGCAGATGTTATGACAAAATCTGTGAGCAAAGTGAAAATGGAAAGGTTTACACATTTTCTGTTTGGAGTGTAAATTTAAGGCAAGTGATAAAAATGTTAATACGGTGATGTGCAGTGTTAAGAGCAAGTGGGGGTGTTGCCCTGTATATATACGGCTGTATATTTGTGCTCTTACACTGAAGGGTTCAAACCGGAAGTTCCTCAATAAATGACGCGGTGCGCTTGATGCGCAGTTTGAGCCGGTCAAAGTTACCGATGGGTTGTGTGGTTTTTCCTCCGCGAAATGTGTGTGTTGCCACGGTGTTCCTACCCTAAAAATGCTGCGACCAACATCGTTATTGCCAAAGAACATGCGTGTGTAAAGCACCGGCGTCCTCGTGATCTAATGTTGCCAATTTAAACACTTACATGAAAGAGCGGAGAAACAAGGTCCTTGATTCTTTACTCGCCAGAGGAAAAGTCCATCTCCAACTTCACGTTGTCTGCATTTCCACGGTTACGCGCGGGAGTAGCTAAACTTTCGCTTCTCCGCTTTGCTTCCTCTGATCTTGTGTTCGTGTTATTATTCTGAAGCAGCTCCAATAATGTCCTCCATGAGCGCATTATTGTCATTTTAGCTCGCATTAGCTGTTCAGGGAGCCCAGCTCCTTCAGAATAAACACAGGAGGGGAACCTGTCGCCGCTACAGGCCGAACCACTGCCTGAATCAAAATGTGCGCCGTGATTCCTGAATTTCTTTTGATTTACCCATTATTTTTTCTACTATATTTTAGGATTCTGAAATAAGTTTCTCAAAATTCCAAAACTTTTCCAGGACTTAACAAATTCCAAAACTTTTCCAGGGCCTGGAAATTTGATTTTGAAATTCCAGGACTTTTCCAGGATTTCCAGGACTGTACGAACCCTGTAATAATACTTAAGACATATAAGCATATATAGACATATATATATAAATGTGTATATATCTGCAAGTCTACCCGTGTACATGTATACACATGCACACATACGTACCCACATACATTTATACCCCCATATACTTATCCACATACATCTCAGCCATTCCCTTCCTTTTCCCTTTCTCTCTCTTCCCTTTTCTTTCTTTCCCTTTAGTAAATCCAAAGAAATTCTTTCATTATCAGTACTATTTGTTAATTCTACATGGGTTACAGTGATGTAGTGGTGACAACCGCATCGACAGAGGCACCGGTGATGCCATCGGAACACCCACCATTCACATACACATACAAACATGCGCGTACAAGGCGTACACAGGTACGCCCACAGCGTATACACAAAGGGAAAGAGTAGTGTGGGGGCGTTTGTGATGGACCCTATGCATTGTGTTGCATTAAAAGTAAAGCAAGGTTTGAGCGGGCAGCTGTCGAAAGATGTGACCTCTCCCAGCTGCCCGGCACCCGCTTACCCTTCCTTAATGTTTGATCGTGTTATGCCCTAAGGTAGGTGGTGTGTTTAAAACAACAGGCGTTAGCAGAGGTCCAGGGGTGCTACACCCCTGACATTCAGCCACTCCTGCTCACCCTGTACTGATGTGTATATATGTTTGTGCTGGGCCCTGTGCTGTATGGTGCATTAAAAAAGCAAGGTATGCGGGGGTAACTGTTGAGAAGCGTGGTCTCCCAGAGCCACCCCGCACCCGCTTACCCTACGCTGAAAGTTTGTTTTTATTTATTTATTTTTATTTTACACGTACTATAAGCGTACCCATATACGCCCACACACCCACACTCACCCACACGCAGTACACTCAGACTACGCCAGCGAGCCGTCACCACCGTCACACCACTACATCACTGTCAGCCTAATTTTTATTGTATACATGTACATATGCACACACGCACACCCATGTACACATATATATATATAAACACATACACAAACATACACACATGCATATATCCTTTTCTTTTCTCTCTTCCCTCTCTTTTTTCCCTCTCTATATGTACATAGTCAAGCTACAGCAAACATTCATACACATATAAAGTGGTAGCCGACGGTCTACATTTATACAATACATGTACACATATACATACCAAGTGTATATACTTACCATATAAAAGGATGTGCTCTTTGTGTTTAAAACACCAAATAATCACCCCCTGAGTCTCTGAGCCTTAACTACTGGAGAAAGGTGCAATTAAAGGTACATTATGCAACTTTTTATTTGACCTTGTAAAGACCCAGCCCCTGTATGAGTGGTCAGCCTTTACTTTCCATCACAGTGGGCTCTGGGACGCCCCAGCAGGGCTCGAGACTAGCATAGTCCCGTCATCCCGGGGACGGAAAAAAAAATGTACGGGATGAGATGAGATCCTACCCGGGACGGTCTCGGGACGATAGGCCTTTAACCATTTTTTAATATATATATATGAACTTCTCTCCTTTCTCCCCTCACCAAACACAGACTTTTACATCCTACGGTATCTACTTCTCCGTCGCTGCAAAGTGGTTTGCGCTAAATATATTTACGCAGTATCTACGATTTAAATTAAGATAAACAAATCCACAGATCTAAATAGCGTGACCACCTGTCCCTCTTTTGGCTGTCCTGCAGAGCCGTGTCGTTCTCTGTTCCTCCTGCTTAACATGTCCCACTTTATCACTGAAGCCCTCATGATTTTTTGGTCTAACTGCTTGATAATATATTGCGATCTGTTGCTCGCCCAGTGTTATAAAAGTTGTAATAATGAAAAGGTGTGTCTTTTTTTAGTGGGATTAAAATGCCTGACCTATAAAAAACTAAACTAATTCCTCTGTACCCCACTGGTCTGTTTAAACTATTTAAGGTGGTCACACTATTTCAAAATAGAATAAAACTCCAGCACAGTCACGCTGTCTCATCCGTACTTTAAATTTCTCATATCCATCCTTTCATTGCTCACAACAAATACATTTATGAACCATAAAAATTGACACATTATTCCCTGCTATAGCAATACTGTGACAAAAGTAATTAAAATGTTTCTCCTCTTTTAGGAAACTCCTCTAGTTGAGATCCTGGAAAAGAAATGAATCACCTGAGCTTCAGCAGAACATTTCAAGATTCTGTCTCCAGTCAGGACCTACTTCACCTGAATCAGAGTAAAAGTACTCATTTAAAAGACACTATGAAGCTGCTCTCTCTCCTCATCATGGACATAAGGACAGGTGTCTCTTTACGAGAGTCAAATGCTATTTCTAGCAGAAAAATCCTTTGTTTAAAACTGTTTTTTCTCCTTTTATAATCTGCTCTAAAGACATGAAATGTAGTTTTTCAATATAAATACAATACATATCTGATTACTCGACAAATCGATGTAAATAATCAATAGTTGCAGCCCTAATATTAATGTAAGCGAGTGTGCATGCTTCCCTCTTCCCTAAAAAAGGGCGAGAGCTCTATAAAATTTGGGACGGTTCACATCCATTTCAGGATGATGACAAATGGTTTTCGGGACGGTGTCGGGACGGTCATGAAAAAGGTTAGTCTGGAGCCCTGCGCCCCAGGATCAATTGTTTTGTAGGTTTTTTGGTGAGAGGCTCCGTAAGCAGAGAAAACCTTCCAAACAATTCACCCTGGAGCCTCCACTCGTTCCACAAGTTACATAATACACCTTTAAAGAAAACTGAAATCCCTGATGTATGAGCAACACAAAGTCAAAAAGTCAAAATGAACAACTTTTGCATCATTACATGTTTCTCTTAATTAATAACAGTAATTGTGAGGAAAAGTAATATTTGATTTGAAACGGTTTACTCTAGATATGGGGAAACATGTAGGCAATGTTTATGAAATACTGTATTTAGATAAATGGCTAAAAACTGAATGTAAATATTCTACCTTTAATATTAATATGAGGTGGTAATTGTTATTATACAGTAGTTGTTAGTCCTGTACCTCTGCCATTGTCCAGTTTGCATTAGCGTAAAAAAACTTGAAGCATCGGGTTCCAAACAGACTCCAGCCCTCAGGACAGTCTTTCCCCAGAAAAATAAAATCAACAGAGTCAATGTGAGATATGCTGTCGCTGTATTAAAGTGAATGTATCAAACTCACCGTGGTCAGTTTTCACCACCTGTGAGTGTGGAACAATGACCAGAGTTATTAAAGAGATTAGTTTACTGATAAATGAGGTGAACTTACAGCTCCAGCCGTCAGCAGAGCAGAGGTCAAACAGAGGAGGACGATCAGTGGGAGGTTCGCCGCCATCTGAAATCAGCAACAAGTAAAAAGAAGATCTGTGTGTGAAAGCCGGAGCGATGAGGAGCAGACTTACCTTCACTTGTAAGTCAGGAGACTGAAGGACTGGAGAAGATGAGCTGTTTTTATAGAGCCATGACGAGGTTAACAAGTAAAACAAGTCAAACGAATTAAACAAGTCAAACAAACACGTAAATCAAGTCTTAAGAGTCTCTGAGCACATTCTTACATAAGTACCAGCCTTACATCCTCTGCACCATCATGACCCCAGTCCTTCTAGAGCAGGGGTCACCAAACCTTATTTCAGCCCAGGGCGACTTCGAGAGCATTAAGTTGATCGAGAGCTACCAGTTACAAAAGCTACCTAAAGACTTAAATGTACAATCCTGCCTTTTTTTTTGGAACATGTTCCTAGGAGGAGACTGAGCTGCCATCATGAATTCCAGTGCGGTGACAATATCAAAAAGTTCTTAGTGTCCCCACCAACAGTAACACTTCTGTCTTTATTTTCAATGAAGGTATCGGAGTCGTCTTCTGGACTCAGTGGTTGGAGTCTCGAACGTTTCGCCTCTCATCCAAAAGGCTTCTGTCTTTAACCTTTTACCACTCGCCTGAACCAAATGCATTCTGTCCTCTTTGGCCATTATATAGGTCTGTGTAACACCTCATTTGAAAGCTAAGACCCACAAAACTGATCTTTTTCCTCGAGTTGCTGCTGTTTTGTGTCACCTTTTAATGTTTTTTTTTTTTTGGTCACATTTTTGTGGAGTTTTTGTCACATTTTGTTGAATTTTTGTCACATTTTGTTGAACTTTTGTCACATTTGGTTGAGCATTTGTCACTTTTTTGTTGCGTTTACATCCTTGCTTTCTTCTCATTTTTTGTGGCTGTTTTTGTGCTTTTTCCCCAAGAAGCTTTTAGATTTGGGTAAAGCCCCCCCCCCTCACCGTCATCACGGCCCAAAAAAACAAAAACAAATAATAAACCAAAACAAGTGTCTCAACGAAAAAACTAACAAAAGTCAATCAATCAATCAAATTTTATTTGTATAGTGCCCAACAACAACCAGAAGGTGCCCAGAGCGCTTTCCAGGATAAAAACAAGAATCACAGTAGACAACAATAAATACAAAAACACATAAAAACAGCAGTCGAGTCGGTGGCTTTGTATCGAAGGCTTTTCTGAAAAGATGTGTCTTCAACTGTGATTTAAAAACACTCAGCTCAGTGATGTGTCTTCAGCTGTACCGGAAGTGCGTTCCACAGCTTTCCTTGCGCCACAGGTGAAAATAAAATGAAAAAGCAGCCGCCCTGAGCAGGTGAGGTGCAGCAGTCACACATCAGGCCTACGTGAGCGCGGAGTGTGTGGATGACGAGATACAGCTCCATGTGCTCATGAGCAGGACGCATTTACTTAAAGTTTAGACTGGGCCCAAGGGCGGACAATTAAATCCGACCCGCGTTTCATTTTCCATAAAAAATATATTTTTTGGCATTATCTCCTCGGCGCATTCGCCCCACTTTGCGTAGCTGTGTTTATGCGGCTCAATCACCTCAGAGCGGCTGAAATGTAAACATGGCTCTGTAAACTGGGGAAAAACGGCTAAACTATGAAGACGAGAGGCTGATAGTTGGACGGACTGGCAGATTTGACCAAACCAAAGCACAAAGACACTTTTTCACAGATTATCACATGGAGGAGCAGGACTCTTCACAATCCTCGGCAGGTGGACAGTGTGTTTCCCTTCTTCATCAGTACAAAGGCCTGAGCAGTAACTTTAAGGTAAGGAACTTTAGTTTGGGATGTGTTTACAAAGCGGGTGATGAAGCTGATGTAGCCTGAGTTTGGGGAAACTGCACCGGGCTGGAACGTGTGTTAAACCTGCTGTCTGGACTGTCTGTCCATAACCCCTGTTACAATGAGGGGGGAAGGTTTGACCAGCACAAAACATCTACAACAGAGACGTGACTCTTGCCCCACCTGACACTAAACCTGTGGGTAAATAATGACCATCCATGATAAGAATAAAAAAAAGAAGCCAGACACCCAGGCTGATGCTGATGTTTATGTTTTAATCATCAGATAAACCCAGAGCTGCACCGGGGGGTCAGACGCAGCCGGGCTGATTCCAAACACAGAGTAAATGTGTTACCCCCACCTCATGGCGACGCTGTCCCCCGGTTCAGCTCTCACAGGTGCGTCTTTGGCACAAATGTAGCTCTTAGCCCCGGACGGCGGGAAATCGTTCCAGAACGTGGCTTCAGGGCCTGAAGATCAAAACAGAGACACACAATTATAAAAGAAAAAAAAAAAAACTTTACAAGTTTATATGTTTGATTCAACAACAGCCATTAGCTCTGAGATCAGGGCGAGGGCAGGAACCGAAATCAAATATCAAATCTTTATATTCAAGTTTTGATGCTGTTGGTCATCAACATTTAAAAGAATTAATAGAGGGAAACACAAGTCGAAAACAAATTTTAAGTAAGGGGAAACATTTGGGGAAATTGAGGAAAAAACTAGAAAAAATGTGGGCAAAATATTTTTTGGGGGGAAAAAGGGGAAAAACATGAAAAAAAAAAAAAGAAAAAGGTAAAAAATTGGTAAATATGTAGGGAAAAAAAGGATTAAAAAATAAATAAAAGAAAAAGACAACAAAAAAGTGTTTTTCTGTCCTTTTGTAATGAAAGGACCAACAGAAGGTTTGTCATCATTGTAGTGTGATATAGACTGGTGCTATGTGACTGAAAAAAGCAGAATACCCCCTCTTTAAAGTACTGGTATCAGGGCAGAGACGGCTGAGTCCAGATTTGTGCATATGTCTGAATGGGTATCTGTGGTTACCGATAGAGCTGATCATGAGGCAGTGCTCGCTCCCGCCAACGTTGTTCGGCTCCGCCTTCCACCAGTGTGTGTAGTCCCAAGGAGATCCATCAGACCACATCCACAGTCCCTCCTGTTAACATTTCCACACGTAACATTTCAACTCTCCACAACTGTGAGCGTGTGCTGTTACCTGAACTGCATCATGTCCGCCAAGCCAGGACTCCCCTTCGATCAGACCATGGATGAAGGTGTTCTCCTCATCGCTGTGGATGGAGGCCAGGTTGGCACCGTGATCGTGGCATCCTTTCTGTGTGTGTGGGAGGGGGTAAGGTTGGTTTTAGAATGTGCTCTTTGTGTTTAAAACACAAAATAATCACCCCCTGAGTCTCTGAGCCTTAACTATTGGAGAAAAGTGCAATTAAAGGTACATTATGCAACTTTTGACCTTTTGACCTTGTAAAGACCCAGTGGCTGTATGAGTGGTCAGCATGGCGCCTTTACTTTCCATCACAGTGGGCTCTGGGACGCTCCAGGATCAATTGTTTCGTAGGTTTTTTGGTGAGAGGCTCCGTAAGCAGAGAAAACCTTCCAAACAATTCACCCTGGAGCCTCCTCTCATTCCACAAGTTACATAATACACCTTTAAAGAAAACTGAAATCCCCGATGTATGAGCAACACAAAGTCAAAAAGTCAAAATGAACAACTTTTGCATCATTACATGTTTCTCTTAATTAATAACAGTAATTGTGAGGAAAAGTAATATTTGATTTGAAACGGTTTACTCTAGATATGGGGAAACACGTAGGCAATGTTTATGAAATACTGTATTTAGATAAATGGCTGAAAAACTGAATGTGAATATTCTACCTTTAATACTAATATGAGGTGGTAATTGTTATTACAGTTGTTAGTGCTGTACCTCTGCCATTGTCCAGTTTGCATTAGCGTAAAAAAACTTGAAGCATCGGGTTCCAAACGGACTCCAGCCCTCAGGACAGTCTTTCCCCAGAAAAATAAAATCAACAGAGTCAATGTGAGATATGCTGTCGCTGTATTAAAGTGAATGTATCAAACTCACCGTGCTCAGTTTTCACCACCTGTGAATGTGGAACAATGACCAGAGTTATTAAAGCAAAAAGAGATTAGTTTACTGATAAATGAGGTGAACTTACAGCTCCAGCCGTCAGCAGAGCAGAGGTCAAACAGAGGAGGACGATCAGTGGGAGGTTCGCCGCCATCTGAAATCAGCAACAAGTAAAAAGAAGATCTATGTGTGAAAGCCGGAGCGATGAGGAGCAGACTTACCTTCACTTGTAAGTCAGGAGACTGAAGGACTGGAGAAGACGAGCTGTTTTTATAGAGCCGTGACGAGGTTAACAAGTAAAACAAGTCAAACGAATAAAACAAGTCAAACAAACACGTAGATCAAGTCTTACTGGTCAAGATTCTCTGAGCACATTCTTACTTAAGTACCAGCCTTACATCCTCTGCACCATCATGACCCCAGTCCTTCTAGAGCAGGGGTCACCAACCTTATTTCAGCCCAGGGCGACTTCGAGAGCATTAAGTTGATGGAGAGCTACCAGTTACAAAAGCTACCCAAAGACTTAAACGTACACGGTTTACTTATGGGATATTGACCCCATGTTATATCAAAACAGCTTCATTTTAAACTCGTAGTGAGACAAGAACAAAATAATTTAATTTTTAAGAATCAGATTCAAGTCTCAAGGGCTACTGGGCATGCCCCACGTTGGTGACCCTGTTCTAGACCACACTGGGATTTTGTAGTAAATAGATAATGGCCACATTTATGTAGCGCCTTTGTACCTGCTTTAGGCTCAAAGCGCTTTACATCAAGGAACAAGTTTCCCATTCACCTCATTCACACCAGTGAAGGCAGACATTTACAGGCCCGACCACACGTTTAAGACCAGTTCTTACACAGAAATCTACTAAACTAATCACACAAGCGCTGGTACTGTCCTACTTGGACTATTGTCCAACTGTCTGGTCAAATGCAACATCTGAAGGGATAAAAACCTTACAAGTAGTACAGAACTGAGCAGCTCAAATGATGCTAGGCTGTGACTACATGACAAGCGCAAAAGAAATGCTGAGTAAACTAAAATGGTTGTCAGTGAAAAACAGACTCTTGTACTCTTTGTTATCCTCAGTAAAAAGTATTATGTCGACTAGATGTCCAAAGATCACTTATGAAAATCTCCTGTTCAGCCACGAGAAACACAAATATACAACCAGAAGGGGACAAAAAAAGTTAAGTAAAGAAGAGCAAAGCTTTTATAGAAAAAACAAAACAAAACAATAAACTTGAATAGTCTGCTTTGCACCACATGTCTTTAAAAGGCCAGATCTGTGCAAAACTGTGGATTCAGTGTCATCAACACTGTCACGCCGTCCTGATGGCAAAGGCAAAAACACGAGCCCTGAGAACTTCAGGGAGGGGCCTCCTGGTGGTTCCCAGAGTCAGGAGACAGGCCTCAACTCTGACAATGTTCAAATCCAGGCTGAAAACAGTTCTTTTTGCCCATGAATATGACTGAAAGTGTTTTATCTGCACTCTTGCCTTTTACTGTAATTGATACATTTTATGTTGATGTTTTTATTGATTCTACTTGTTTTCTTGTATTTATGCAACTGTGAAGCACTTTGAATTGCCTTGTGTATGAATTGTGCTCTACAAATAAACTTGCCTTGCCATTTGGGTCCAGGATCATCCAATGTCTGAAAGAGCCAATCAGACCCTCCAGAGTCTGTGAGGAAATGAACCTGTGGCCCAAATCTGATATATTTACATGTTGTATACGTTCATTCTTATATACTGTCCCTATTTAAATAGATGAATAAATAAAGGTATTTGTGGTCTGTGTGATTTACTGCCAGTAAGTCACAAACAGGTTATTCTGGTGGAGACTACTTCTTGCAAAGTAACATCAGTATTAACCCAAGCATTTTTTGTTGATTTTGTTTACATATTTATTTATATCATTGTTAGTCCTCTTCATAACGTAGCATGTTATTTGCATTGATAAAACGTGGCCCTTCCTCCATGAGGAACCTGAATAATACTGACCCGGGGTCCACTGTGGAGTCACATTCTGACAAAGGCCAATGATTATAAAAAGATCATTCATTCTCTCTTAGACGTGTTGCAGGTGAATGTTTACTCTTATGAGCTCGGTGTTCCTCTAATACTGGACAGTAGTTGTTGTGTTCTTGGGCAAGACACTGCCTGTGTGAATGTCGTGAGTGACAGAATGGTGATGGTCGGACGGGTTAACCTCTTAACTCCCGCCTGAACCGAGAGCATTTTCTCCAGTTCACCTGGTGTAACACCTCATTTGAAAGCTAAGATCTACAAAACTAAATGGATCTTTTTACTCACATTATGAGATTTTTTTTCATCACTTTTTTTGTTGGGCAGTCGTCTCATTTTTGTCAAATTTTCGTGACTTTTTGGTCACTTTTTCGATTTTTTTTTTCTTATTTTTTGTCACTTTTTTGTTCACTTTTTCTAAATTTTTCCTCACTTTTTTGGCCCTTTTTTCGTCCGTTTTTTCTCACTTTTTTCACATTTTCATCCGTATTTTTGTCTCAATTTTGTTGCTATTTTCACACCTTTTTTCCAGAAGCTTTTAGATTGGGGTAAAGCTGGAGAAAAAGTGCTTGGTTCAGGTGGGAGTTAAGGGGTTAAAGGAACAGATTGTAAGTCTGGCTTCAGCTCTTCCACCTGCGGCGACGCTTCATTTATTCTAGACGGAATAAATGAACAATAAAATAATAAATAAACTAAACTTAACCTTCTTTCCAGACCAAAGACAAGTCGTGAGTGTCACACCTGAGCTTTGAGTCCATACTAAACAAAGTCCCAAAGTCCAGACGAATCAGAGGAAGCACAATTGAGTTTTCTTGTTTCCTTTTTAAAAAAAGTAAAGCCCATTAGGTCAGAAAGTTTCCTCGGTCGCCCCTAAAAGCTGCCGTTGTCATTAACTACATCTGCAAATTGCCTGTCACTGAGCGCGGATCGTTTTGGTGCAATTTTCTTTGTCATTAACTAAAGCTCTAACGGGAGCCTCTCGGTAACGGCCTCGTCTCCCCCCGGGGGCGCTCAGACGGGCCCCCTGCTGGTTAGGGGAAGCACCGGTCGTGGTTCAGACTCAGATTAAAGTCATTACGGAGGCGAGTCCTGCTGTTTTATCGTCAGCTCAGCGCGGCCGAGGTCAGGCTTCGTAATAGACATGGAAACGAGGCATTAGCATCAGGAGCCGCATCAGGAGCCGCATCAGGAGCCGCATCAGGAGCCGCATCAGGAGCCACATCAGGAGCCGCATCAGGAGCCGCATCAGGAGCCACATCAGGAGCCGCATCAGGAGCCACATCAAGAGCCGCATCAGGAGCCGCATCAGGAGCCGCATCAGGAGCCGCATCAGGAGCCGCATCAGGAGCCACATCAGGAGCCACATCAGGAGCTACACTGAGCCCAGGAGAGGCCCCTCATCCTCCTCATCCTCTGCTTCTTTACAAGGACCTAGTTATAAGTTACTCTCCTGGAAGACTCACTCACTATGTTTCTGTACTTTATTACGAAAGACTCATTACCAATAATAAATATCTATATACGACTTTTATTATGCTTTCATTGAACAAACTGAACTGCTGCAGAAGCTAAACCAGGAGTAGGCAAGTTTGCGTCGTGAAGGGCCGATTTTCATCATTCTCAAAACACTCAAGGGCCGAACCTTGTAAAGCAAAGAACTATTACCCTCCACCATTACCCTCGGATGACGAGCCCAGGACCCAAATAAAATTGCAATTTGTCATATATCGTATCAAACATTGTATTTTCCACACGTTTTTGTTGAACAAGCAGTAGATTTCCCTTTAAGACTGAATTTATGATCAAACCAACCAATAACATTCATTTTAACCTGGTACCTGCCGTCCCCCCTGATCAGGGGTTAGGGTTAGGGTTAGAGTTAGTTAACCCTAATCAGGATAAGATTAGGGGTAAGAATGGCAAATGTCATGTATGTTGTGTTTCATCTCACATTTTCAGAAACTAGAAGGTCTTGGCTTTCAAATGAGGTATCACACTGGCATTTAGGCTGCAAGGTCTCCAGTCATAGTGGTTAACCCTAACCCTAACATTGAGGTGACAGTTAACAGGTTCACAGACACAGTTAGTGTTTTCATGCAGTTTCAGATGGAAAATATTGAATAAAAGTTCCCTCACGACCCACTGAAAATGCTTCTCTGACCCACTTTAGGGTCCCGACCCCCCAGTAGAGAATCACTGTTTAACATTATATATGACCAAGTGGGATGTTCTGACAGGACATTTTTAAAATACTGACACTATTTCTCGCTTTTTAAAGGAATAGGCCACCGTTTTTACATACTAAGATATGTTCTTACCTCACTTTAGACGTGTTAATATATCCCCGTCTGGTCTTTGTCCGTGCGCTCTGCCAGGCAAACGGAGCACATACGCAGCCTCTCCCACATGTCACATAGCTCCGAAAAAGCTCACGATAGAAGCTACCAAGCTCTTCCACGTGTTCCCTATTTAAATAAAGTTACGTGAAGTGTTTTCATGCGAAGTATATTTACACAGAAATGTAACGTGTCGATTTTATAAGCAAATAAAAAGGGGGACTATATTGTGAGGCGTAATGATACGAGGAGTAAAACGTCCGCGCAGTAACTCCTAAAGACTTCCCCCCGCTCACTTCCGTCAATAACCTTTAGGAGTTACTGCGCGGACGTTTTACTCCTTGTATCATTACGCCTCACAATATAGTCCCCCTTTTTATTTGCTTATAAAATCGACATGTTACATTTCTGTGTAAATATACTTCGCATGAAAACACTTCACGTAACTTTATTTAAATAGGGAACACGTGGAAGAGCTTGGTAGCTTCTATCGTGAGCTTTTTCGGAGCTATATGACATGTGGGAGAGGCTGCGTATGTGCTCCGTTTGCCTGGCAGAGCGCACGGACAAAGACCAGACGGGGATATATTAACTCGGCTAAAGTGAGGTAAGAACATATTTTAGTATGTAAAAACGGTGGCCTATTCCTTTAAGACTACTTTAACAGGTATTTTATGTCTTATTTGCATAATAATAATTCTCAAAATCATCTTGGGGGCCAGAGGTTCTGGTTTTCTCAGGTGGTTCTGGACTCAGATGGTTTTCAGACTCAAACCATCTGAGTCTGAAAACATCCGACTTCATCCAGAGAAGTGTCCGAATGATGGAGCCGTGAACACAGCCCTCCTCATGTCGTCTGCTCTAAATGTTCTCGGTTTAAGCGCCGAGACTCAAAATTTATCACAGAATCCATACAGACACACATTTCTCTGCTCCGGTTATGATCCGGTATTGATTTCACATAAAACCGTTGCTTTGAAGTGATGAAGGTTTCCACCGCGCCCGTAACATGTGGCAGTCTGTAATAACACCAGCATCAGGAAAATGACTGGAATTTACAAAATGGAGATGTGTGTTTGGCTCCACAAAGATGCTGCACAGTCTGAGCATTAACAATAATCCAACAAAGCAATGGGAATAATCAGAATAATCAGAATACTGACTTAGAGTTGTCATTAGGACCAGGGTCTTTAGGTATGAAGTTCCACTGGATGTTTTCAGAGGACAGGGTTAGCAAGTCATACTGAGTGCTTTTTAATGTCCAAATACTGTATTTTAGAGAAAACATCTGTGCAGATTTAATTTATTAAAGGGATATTTCAGCCTCATTTCCTCGTTATCCAGTGTTGCAGATTTCTGGAGATATTTTTTTTGTAATTCATGCAGTTCTTTTGTTTGAAGAGTTTCGTGGTGCTAGGCTAATGCAAGGCTAGCGCATTTCTATGGTATCAGGTAGCCTGCATTAAAAACAGTATGACCCACAGAGCACCTGAGGCAAATCACTTATAACACCAGACTAATCATATAAATGTCTGCGTCCATAGAGTGATTTTAACCATTTTGCATTTAAAATAACTTATATTTGAGCAGCATCAGCTTCGTGGTTGTATAAGCTACGCAGCGGTGGAGTGATCTGCTAGAAAATAGTCCTTCAAAATGCGATCATTCATGTGATGCAGGTCAGTTATATTCCAAACATTATTCTATCGACACAGACATTTATATGGTTAGTCTGGTGTTATAAGTAATTTGCCTCAGGTGCTCTGTGGAGCGGGTCACACTGTTTTTAATGCAGGCTAGCTGATACCATAGAAATGCACTAGCCTAGCACTAGCCTAGCGCCATGTAACTCTTCAAATATAAAAACGGCATGAATTACAAAAAAAAAACATCTCCAGAAATCAGCAACACTCTGGATAACAAGGAAATGAGGCCCTATGTCAAACATCCTGAAATATCCCTTTAAGATTTGGAAACATTTCATTAACAGAGGAAAGAGAATTGAACAAAACAGACGACTTTAAAGCGAAAGAATGTGGTCGATTTCAGCCAAAACTGCAGCTGAATATAGTTTAAACCAGGAAAGTTTGCTTGATGGACGGACCAAGACCCGAACCAAGATCAGACCAGGACCAAGACCAAGATCCAAAACAAGACCCAAAGAAAGACCAAGACCCGAACTCAGGCCAAGACCAGACCAAGACCTGAACCAAAAGGAGACCAAAAACAATTTCCAAACCAAGACTGGAACCCAGACAAAGACCAAGACCAAGACCCAGACCCAGACCCAGACCCAGACCCAGACCCAGACCCAGACCCAGACCCAGACCCAGACCCAGACCCAAACAAAGACCAAGACCAGACCAAGACCTGAACCAAAAGGAGACCAAAAACAATTCCCAAACCAAGACTGGAACCCAGACAAAGACCCAGACAAAGATCCAGACCCAGACCCAGACAGAGTTTCCGTAGTTACCGGAACCAAAACCATATCCAGATAAACAACAGAAGCAAGGCCAAGTCCTGACCAGGTTACCATAGTTACCAGAACCAAATTTCAACAGTTTCAACAGTTTCAAGGACACTTTAAAGGGTTTAAGGAGTTTCATGTTTTTTGGAGTTTCAAGGTTTCAACAATTTCAAGAATTTCAGTGGTTTCAAGGATTTTAGGAATGTCAAGGTTTCAACAGTAACTTCATCATCAAAAGACCACATGTCCACTTGTTGCCTGAAGCAAAGCACCACTTTCAACAAATGCCACTTTCATATATGACTTAAATACTAAGAAATTATAAAGGACTTAACAGTATTTCTCACATTTTTTAGTAATTTACCAGTCATTTGTTTTTTCTCTAAATCCTCTTGAGGGTCAGAGGTTCTACACTGAGGGGCTGGATTTGTTGTTGCCTACCCCTGTTTTAGACCGTCCTTTTGGTAGTTTCCAATCAATTTACATTTAATGCACAATTTAATGAGATTTACCTCTTTAAAGCCCTGTGGAAAGCCTGAAGGGATTCATCCCCAATGCAAATGAATGGAGAAGCCAGGCCTGATATTCAAGTATAGCGAGGTATGCTTTTCTGTGGTTTCTCCATCATTATGTTGTAAGATGATGTATAGTGGGCGTTGGATGTGCAACCAATGCCACAAAAAAGAAGAAACTTGACTAAATTTGATTCAGCATTTCGCTCAGAGACACGTTTAGACGATAATTCATATTTTAAAGGGATGATATGTAGTTTAAAAATGTTAAAGTGAAGTATTTTCCTCCCCCTACATGTTCCTCCATGTCCTAATGTGTAGAATGAGCTCAGACCTGTTCACCACAACTGCCTCTAAAGTCCTGCACTGTCACTCAGAAAGGTGTTGGGTCTGAAGTGCCGTCATGCACAAGCTTAACCTCTTAACTCCCGCCTGAACCGAGAGCATTTTCTCCAGTTCAGCTTTACCCAAATCCTGTAGGCCAGTGTAACGCCTCATTTGAAAGCTAAGATCTACAAAACTCATCTAAATGGATCTTTTTCCTCACATCATCAGATTTTTTTCCCCATCATTTTATTTTGGGTTTTCAACTCATTTTTGTAACTGTTTTGTAATTTTTTTTCTTCATTTTTTTTTCACTTTTTGGTCATTTTTTCGTCAATTTTTCGTCACTTTTTTGTAATTTTTTTGTCACATTTTTTATCACATTTTTAGTAATTTTTTGACATTTTTTCGTCAATTTTTCGTCACTTTTTTGTCAATGTTTTCTCACTTTTTTGTCACATTTTCATCATTGTTTTCATCTCAGTTTTGTTGCTATTTTCACACCTTTTTTCCAGAAGCTTTTGGACTGGGGTAAAGCCAAACTGAAGAAAATGTGCTCGCTTCAGGTGGGAGTTAAGGGGTTAATATAGAAGCTGCAGTTACAGTATAAAATGACCAACTTGCATCTAACCCTTTAAGTAAAATATGGTAAAGTTCTGTACATTCATTGATGATTTGATGGTTGACAACAGCTGAAAACATCTGGATCATTCTTAATTTAAGATGTTTGAGGCTAATGCTATAGGCTAACGGACTAGCCGACTTGCTAACTGTACACATACGCTAGAATCAAATGCCACTTCTCTTTTATTTCTACGATCTTGTGTTGATAATTTGAAGATGTGTAGCCTATATATATTTTTGCAATATACTTTTCATTGCTATTTTGTATTTTTCTTCTTTTATTCGTCAGTATATTTCAGTGGAGCTTTTTGATGTACAGTTTCTTGCCTCACTACTGTACATATAATTACATCTACACTAAAGTTAAAGTAGTTAACCTCATGCTAATCTGCAGATGAATGTATAAATCTAAACCGGCCCGTGTCCCTTTTTACAGTGCGATCCGTCAGACGCCGTGTTCCTCCAGACAAATATTGGCTTTTCTCTGAACGATCCTCACCTCGGAGGATATTTACGCGCGTTATTACGACCGCCTTGCTTTTAATGGAGGCCACATATCTCCGCTCATTCCGAATAACTGCTTTTTATATTTGACCATAAACAAATAAAACGCCCCGAGTGCCGTTTGCCAAATGAAGCGAATTAGCGTCCATAAAGGAAGGCGGCGGTATCGAGCGCTCGGATGCGGTAAGTGTGGCCATATTTCTCACGGAGGAGATTAAAAGATGATAATCGCGGCTGCATAATATCACAGTCATTCCCACGGGAGGAGACGCAGCAACAGTTTCTGACGTTTTAACTTTTGTGAAGATTTTTCATGGCGCTATAAAAGACATTATTCAGGATATTTGATCTGCTTTATCAGGTGGAAGGACAAATGAATCGTCAGGCTAATCGTGTAAATGCCAACACTTAAGTTTTTGGGATAAATTGAGATTTTCATTTCATTCTCTCTTCTCCCTTTGCATCTTTAGGCGTCACTGGCTCAAACCCAAACCCTCAGCACGACCATTTTTAAGTTGGGCCGAATATCAGCTTCAAAGTGCGTCCCTGGTGTAGTGTGTTGGGGGATGACGACAAACTTGTGCTGCTGAAGACGACTGAAAGAGGCACGTGCATAAAATAATAATACAGCACCATAATACCGTGTTTCCCAACCTTCTTGTCTCACGTACCCCTCGAGTTGTTCATTTATACGCCAAGTAACTCTTACCTCTAGGGCAGGGGAGCCCAAACTTTTTGTCTCCGGGTGGGTCGCAGGCCAAACACGGCGATGTCAAGCGTGAAACACATATAACTGTAAAGTTACTTTATTTTATTTCCTTTTTGTTTTTTCGACAGCTGACATTTACATTTGATTCTATCTATGCAAATAACATGCTTTATTACAACAAATGGTAACTATGGCAAAAGCCTAATTTTAGTAGAACTAAATCAACAATTGTAGCAATTTAGCGAAAAAAAAAAAAAACACCTGTATCTACAGCACCTACAGTGACTTTACCTCATTCGTTCACTCAAAGAAAATGCCACATTAGATTATTTTGAAAGTGTCAGTTCAGCATTAATTCTTTTATAAGTCATTTTTTAACATATACTGTTGTTGATGTAAACAATCTTTGCAATAAAAGTTGGAAAACTGTGAAAGTTGATGCTACAACGCTCTGTAATTGATAAATACCAACACACCACAACAGTGTTTCCTTAACTTTGTGAAAGGAGTGAAACAGCGCCCCCAACCAATTTGACTCTGGTGGTCAAAAAGTCTTCTGCATCCATATTCACCATTGAGAATGAATGGGAGAGAGATAGTATTAACCACACAGCGCAAAAGTAGGTCACTCTCTGACCCTTTCCGACACGCTGATGCCACAGACAGCGTGTGGAGGGGGTTCTGCTGAGGAGCAGTGGTTGGTTACTCGGCTGGTGACGAAAGCTCGGAGGCGTCTCCAGGAGGTGGGGGCGTTCCTAGGAGGACTCAGGCAAACCTATCCCTAAAATGGCCGCCATCAGAGTTTTTACAGATTACTCAGAAATACGTGAATGTGCCAAGGCAACACTTCAGGCATGTTTTTAATGAGGGAGTGACATAATAACATGATGGAAAGCTTGAAAAAGTCGATTTTGCATAATACCCCCCCTTTAATCTGAAATAATTCCAAGTACCCCAGAGGTCCCCGTACCCCTGGTTGGGAAACACTGCCATAAATCATCTGCAGAGGGAAACAGGATGGACAGAGTGCTCTGGTGAGCACAGATAACGTCTTCCGGAGTTTATCCCTGTACACAGCAAATGTTCTATAGTGAGTGGCTCTAATGTAAGCTAGGCTACTTTCCATTTGTTTCTGAAGTTAGCCTCAGCAACACTTCAGCGTGGTGGTTCTCAACTGATGGAGCAGGACCCAAGAAGAACAGTTTTAATTATGCTTTCAACTTCGTGAACTAATTGAATGCTATAATTTGTGGGAAAATGCATTATAAAAGACATTACTCGATGAGAACCAGTGGTTTAGTGAATGTTTGGGAGTACACGGTGCTGATACACAGAACAGCCTCACGCTTCTTGGATTAGATTACTGGTTCTATAGTTCAGCACCTCCATCATGGGCTCGTCTTGTATGATGCTGCCTTCAAGTGCTCTCGTAATTATAGTAAATACCCCTTGTCGAGTGGAAAATTTCACATGAACATCACTTCATCTCGTATTTTCCCCTGGGAAATCATTTCGATACCAGAGATCCAGAGATGATATAACCTTTGACCTTTCAACACGACAGAGAGCAGAGATTACACGTTTTCATGTCTCTTGGTTTATTTTTTCTTGCTTTTTAACCTCTTAACCCCCACCTGAACCGAGCACATTTTTTCTAGTTTGGCAAAAATAAGCATAAAAATTGCAAAAAAAATGAGGATGAAAATGCAACAAAAAAGCATCAAAAAGTGACCCCCAAAAAAGGCACAAAAGACCAAAGAAAAGTAGCGAAAACCAAAAAAATGAAATGATTGAAATGATGAAAGTACAAAAAAAACAAACACCAAAGAGCAAATAACAAAAAGCGAGAAAATTTGGAAAAAAAAATGGATGAAAGTGCAGCAAAAAAGTAACAAAACTCAGCAAATTGTGACAAAAACGCCATAAAAAAGCAACAAGAATGAAAAAAAAAATGAAAAAGTGACGACAACATGGCAACAACGCAAGGAAAAAGATCCATTTACATCAGTTTTGTAGGTCTTAGCTTTCAAATGAGGCGCTACACTAGCCCATAGGCTGCAAACTCCAATCAAGAAGCGTCTAGATTTGGGTAAAGCTGAACTGGAGAAACTGCGCTCGGTTAAGGCGGGTGGGAAGAGGTTAAGATGCGAGGAAAACCCTCCGTGTCTTAGAGGAAACTGAAGAGTGTCATACATACACTCTCTGCAGCAGCTTTCTGTGACGATGCTATTAGCGCTAATTAGCCATAAACCGCTTCCTGTGTGAACTCTAAGTGCCGATGACAAACAGCTCATCTTCAAAACAAAAGCTCTTCTCTGCGAGTGCGTGGGTATCGATTCAGCATTAATGGAGGAAGTGTAAAAGGCTAATGCGAACGGACGGCACTAATAAACTAAAGTAATGGTCGCTTTAGAGTCGGGGGCCGGACACTTTACCTCCGAGCTTTAGGAAGACATAACCACCATGACTGCACAGAGTGGAGGGTGCATGAGCGGTGGCAGAGTGGTTAGCCTGTCTCCAGACGTTAAGGAGAAGCTAAATGTAGCTGATGCTGCTGTATTGATTTTGATTGATTGATTTTTTTGTCAATGTTTTTTCACTTTTTTGTCACATTTCCATCATTGTTTTCGTCTCAGTTTTGTTGCTATTTTCACAGCTTTTTTCCAGAAGCTTTTGGACTGGGGTAAAGCCAAACTGGAGAAAATGTGCTCGGTTCAGGTGGGAGGTAAGGGGTTAAAAAGCAACAAAAACACGGCAAATGGCCTAATAGGCAGTAGGCTCTCCGGTCCAGAAGCTTTTAGATTTGGGTAAAGCCGAACTGGAGAAAATGACCAAAATGAACTATATAATAAGCCAATGGTACAAAATAGTAAGAACGATGGTGTGAAAAGCGCCTGACTCATCCTCCGTCAGGTCATGTGACTGCTAGTGTGGTCGGAGTGACAGATGGGCGGCCATGTTGGACCACGTCATTATTACAGTCATATGTCAATAACAGGAGCTTTAAATATCTGCAAACTGATGAGAGCAGACTGAGAGCAGACTGGATCAGAGCGGTCTGTAAATGACACACGGCTCACAAAGGACGGTCACAGGTTCAAACCCAGATCCTGTGGTTGTGTTTCTGGGCGAGACCTTTCACACACCGCCGGAGCAGAAGTACATGCCGATCAGTCGATAAAATGTAGTTATATAAAGTAGCACATATTAAAAACAGCCATGGTCGACCAAAGTGCTTGAATAGGTTTACAGCAGATACAATAGTAGAAAGTGTCAAGGGACAGAGCAGTAAAGCCGGGATAGTGGTCACGCTAAGTGCTCAGTCAGTGTTAAAGCCAGTGATTCCACTAGGTTTTGTCTTTGTCAGACACTTTGGCCGACTGGGTCCTGAACTACCGGACATGAAATCATTCTATGAATATTGTATCTTATCATCAACAACAAGGCGTCGACAAGATTATGATGTGGAGCAAAAACAACGCTCTGGAAATAAACAGCAAAAAAAAAAAGGAGGTGGTTTTTAGTTTAAAGCCGGTAACTACAACTCCCACTATCATCAATAACGAGCCAATCAAACAGGTGGAGTCCTTCAAATATGTGGGTGTGGTGTTAGACGGTTCCTTGTCCTGGAAACACCACGTTGACTTCATCTGTAAAAAGACTAAACAAAGAATATATTTCCTCCGTCGCCTGCGGTCTTTCGGAGCGTCTCGTCAGGTGTAACTCTGTGTGGTACAGCTGTCTCTCTGTCACTGCCAAATCTGGACTGAGACACTTGATTAAAATCTGCTCAAAGATTGTAGGACAGCCCCTGGATGGACTGTACGAGGCCGCGTACCATAAGAACGCGGCTGGCTAAGAACATCACCTCTGACCCCAGCCATGTTCTGAACCCAGAATATGTGCTGTTACCATCAGGGCGGTGGTACCGTGTGCCACACTTCAATAAGGTCAGATTGAAGAACTCCTTTGTTCATCAGTCCATCCTGAAACTAAATGAGGAGCTAAAGTCATAAATCAAAGTATGTTATGGCGAGTGGACAATTGTTTATAATGTCTTTGTGAATTGTCTTGTCTGTATTTTGTGTTGATACGGAGCAGCTGAACTGTAAAAAAAATTTCGGATCTCTGCATCTGACAAGTATCTATCTATCTATCTATCTATCTATCTATCTATCTATCTATCTATCTATCTATCTATCTATCTATCTATCTATCTATCTATCTATCTATCTATCTATCTATCTACAATGCACCTACATTTAATCATAGAAATAGCACTAGACAAAGTGAAGGAAAGAACATTTGATGCTTTGTTCCTCGGCCTGGAGCGAATCACCTCCGGCAGAAGAAGCTCAGACAAACACAGTGGGGCAGTGCCAAAGATACATGTAAAAGCGACTAGTGAAAGCTGAAACTTCATCTTAAAATGTCCAAAAAGCCAATGAAGAGCAGCTTACACAGGAGTGAAAGGTCTTTAGTCTTTATTTGAATGGACAGTGTGCAGAGACATTAAGTTCAGCAAGAGTTGTACTGCACCAGATCCTGGCCCAACAAGCCATTTCCATCTGTAGTCCCTGATCACTGAAAATCAGTTAAAAACGATCAGACAAGTGCACACCTCCCCCGTTCATTATGGATTTGAACTCCTTCACAATTAATCCAGCATATATGAAGGACTGTAGTGCTGTGGTGTCACCTGTGTTTTTTCAGGTGGATTCCTCCTCGCCTGACAGATGCAGCCGTGTGATTACAGCGACAGAGTGACAGACGGCAGCTCCACACACGGAAACCACTGACACAACGCTGTTTTACTGTTTGTTTAAGCGCCGCGTCGAGAAGTGATGAAGTGCAAATGTCAAGATAAATCTGTGGCGCAATTAATCATTTCTACAGATGTCACAAAACAATAACAACGAGGTTTTTGATGTTTGATTTAACGTTGATACGCTGCATGACAGTAATGTGTCACTTTTTTCACACGAAAATGTGTCTAATGCAGAAAGAAAGATTGATAACGAGGCAAGTTTTTCCTTAAACAGACGATGAGGTCAGTATTTCAGTGTTTTTGGAGAGTGTTTAGATCCCTGTTTGGTGTAGTTTTATTTATCAAAATCCTCCATATGTTCGACGGTAGGATTGATTTATAAGCCACATATAAAAATGGACATGGCATGATGAAATATATAAGGCAAATTATATAAATGTACAAATATAGCAACATATACAACTAAATGAAGAGGTTTGAGCAGTACTTTGGAGCACAGTCATGGGTCAGCAGAGTGAACAGGAGGGGGCCCAGCACACAGCCTTGGGGAGCGCCCGTGTTCAGTGTGACAGGTCTGGAGGACGGCCTGTGGTCTCCCCGTCACAGTTACAGTGATGTGTTGATCTCCAGGTGGAGTTTGTGGGAATATAGTGTTGATGCTGAGCCAAAGTCTAACAGAATTCGAACATCGCAGTCCTTTGTTTTCAATGTGTGAGAAAGTCTGGATATTTGTGCAGAAGGTGAAGAAAAACATTTCACCTTTTACATAATAACTGTCACTGTCACACGTATCTGCTCGTACCTGTTCAGTCCTGTGGGGTAGATTCAAATGTACTGCATGTTTGTACAAGTATTGCATCTAAAAATACTGCAGTACTACAGAGCATTCCTCCGTGTTCTCCTGCATGCACCGGCACGTATGTTTAGAAAGGCACCTCAGAGCGAGCTAACCACTCTGCCACTCGGAGCAAAAGACAGTGATCAGGAGAAAAGGCCGGGAGAGAAAAGTGCACAAGGTTTTAAACTGGAAAACGTTTAACTGGTGTATGTTTGTAAAACCAGTTAAACGTTTAGAGTCATTTACATTTGTAGGTTTTTAATGCCACAGATGTAAAAATGTGTGCATATTTCAATTCTCAAGATTCACAAATATTTCATCAAACAGAGGAGTCAGAAGGAATTTCAATATTCAAAAGTAAATTGACACAACAAGCAACTGTAGAGCAAAAACATGCACAATTTTATCCAAAACTGGAGTATATGTGGACCAGATATTTTGTATATTTGACAAACTTTTGCAGTAAAGCAGTTGAGCAACGTCATTATTTTTAAAGAAAGTATATTTAATGTCAGTTGGAATCAATTCACATGTTTCTTTAACCTCTTACCACCCGCCAAAACCAAATGCATTCTCTCCTCTTTGCCATTGTCGTCACTTTTTATTTCCCTTATGTGTTTTTGTCACATTTTATGGCACTTTTGTTACTTTTTTTGTTACTTTTTTGATGAGTTTTTGTCACAATTTTTTGCTGGATTTTGGTGACTTTCTTGCTGGATTTTGGTGACTTTCTTGCTGGATTTTGGTGACTTTTTTGCTGGATTTTTGTCAGTTTTTTGCTGGACTTTTGACTTTTTTTTTGCTGGATTTTTGAAAATTTTTGCTGGATTTTTGTTACTTTTTTGCTGGATTTTTGTCTTTTTTTGCTGGATTTTTGTCACTTTTTTGCTGGATTTTTGTCATTTTTGTCAATTTACATCCTCATTTTCTTCTCGTTTTTTGTCGCTATTTTGAAGAAGTTTTTAGATTTGGAAGATTTGGATAACAGGAGAAAACATGTTCAGGTGGGAGTTAAGAGGTTAATGACATTTACGGCCTTCATTTTGGCACCGTTAATTTAATGACTTTTAATGCCCGGAGGAAACTCTGATAAAGCTTTAATCCAGAGGTGGCCGAGAGCAGAAAAGTGAGCGCATTTTCTCCAGTTCGGCTTTAACCACATCTAAAAGCTTCTAGACTGGAGAGCATGGCCATTGTAACGCCTGAATGATCATACATTTTTTGTTTTGTTTGTCTTTTGTCTAATTTTTGTCTTGTTTCCGCATTTTATTTGTCGCGTTTAAATATTTTTGCGTTGCTTTATTTGTGTAGAAAATGCTCAGTTCAGTTGGGGGTTAAGAGGTTAAGCTAAGGTTGTCCACACTGTGTGTTTCTTCCCTTAAGCCACATTTGTTTCCCTCTGAACCTCCGCTGCATTAGGCCCCTCATAAAACTTTTTCCCGCACGTTTGAAGACATCAATCAAAACCTGAATAAATGTGTGGAGCAGAGGGAGCCGCAGTAAATCTCCTGTTTGAATGATTTACTTCTGAAATAAAGGGAGCTGCCGATCACTGAAACAGTCTGTGGGTTTTCATTCACCACTGATCATGTGACTTATGCTCCGTCCACACCAAACTCGATTTGGGCGTCAAAAACGCGCGTCACGCCCGTTGTTGGACGCCTGTGCTCATTCAAGTCAGACGCTCGTAACCAAGCGTCAAGACGCTCTCGACGCGCGTCAAGAGCGTCGTCGTGGAGCGCGTTGGGAGCCGTTGTCAGTTATCAGTTATCAACATGGATGACATAGAGAGAGTGGCTTGGCTTTTATTGCTTCATAAAGTCAGACAACGTCGTCTACGGGCTCGTCGGCGCCGTGTCTGGATTCATGAGATCGTCCGAAGGCGTTCTCAGTTTGGCGAGTTTCACCATTTGCTCCAGGAGCTGCGCTCGCACGAGAGTCGCTTTCAACGGTACTTCCGCCGCTTTTAATCCTGGTGTTTAGATAAAGAAGCACTGATGTGTCTTTCTAAAAAAAAAAAAGTCCCAGAGCGGCTGTAGCTCCGGTTCACAAAGAAGCTACGTCCGTGACTTGCGACTTGTTGACATCTGTGGGGCTGGCGTAGAATCTGCCCCGGTGGCTTAGCTACAACGTACGTCACTATGGGGAGAAAGCTCCTGATTGGTCGACGCTCGCGAATTTCGCCAAAAAGTTCAACATTTCCCAACTCGAGCGTCGGCCGCGCTCGACGCCCTGGAGGCGCGTCAAACGCTCACCAAGCGCGAAAAACCTCAAAACGCGCCGCACAGGAGGCGCGTGACGCGCTGCGGGACATCTTGACGCCCCCCGGAGGCGCGTCCTCCATGTATTTTAAATGTAAACCTGACGCTTTGGAGGCGCCAAAACGAGTTTGGTGTGGACGGAGCATTAGGCTGACAAAGGTTTGAACACCTCAGCGTTGAGCCGAGTGTGACTCATGATGAGAACATGTAGGCACATCAGGCGTCTCAGACATGCGGCCCGGGGGACAAATGAGGCCCGCGAGGTAATTTTTTGCGAGATACTTATTTATATTACATGCACCCCATCGGTAAATTGCATTAAACACGTTAGAACTACATTTCCCATGAGGCACCACGCGGTAACGCCAACGCTGCTGCGGACGCGAGAATGACAACATCAGACGGGGAAGGAGATGCGGCGCTTCTGCAGACGATTTAACTTTATTCAACAAAGAAACAGACTAAAAGCAGCGACTGAGAGAGAGGAGCTTCTGAAACAGGTGGAGACTCAGAACATGAGGAGAAACTTCAGCTGTTCAGCTAAACATGTGCTGGAAAAGTTACAGCTCTGCAGCAGGACAAAAAGCACCTTTACATATTTACCTTTATGACTTAGCAAAGCGAACACATTGTATTAGTGTTTATAAGTGTCACAACAGTAAAGTGAGGAGCCTTTTCTCTCAGAGCTGCATTTAACATGTGTCCTTAATAATCTATATTAAGAACACATGTGCGAACACATGATCCATAGTTAAATTAAAAATAGAGAATATGTAACAATTTAACCCCATCAGTTCTAACTGTCGGTCACAAACAGGCCTGAGGTCAGAGGTCAGTGACTCCACATTATTTACATGAGGTGAATCTGAGCTGATCTCAGACACTCCAGAGTCTGGAAAAGTGTCCGAGTCGACACATCCATTGATGTATTTATTATCTGACAGGGTCATTGAAAATAAACACAGAACAAAACAAGTTTGAAGCTGATGCTTTTTGCTGGTGCTCATGATCAGCTCCAGTCCCTGTCGGGCTTTTCTACACTAAATTAAAATGACATTTGTTGTACATTGTGCATTTCTTTAACAGGCTCACAGACAGAAACTGGACCTGACTCCTGAAACATCACTGATGTCCTGAACCAAAATGGGATTAACTACAAAAAACTAATTGTCTAAGTCTGTAATTTCAAATTTAGAAGCTCAGCAAATGTTTGGCTGATTGGAAACCTCTAGAAGCTTAAATGTGCAGACAGGTAATGTACAGTTTATTTTAAGTTATAATATAGCAAACAATAAAAAGTTGCTAAATTATAATTGACTTAATATAAAAGGCTTCATCTGTTGCCCCCGACCAACACTGGGTTCACATTTTTAGCACCTAGTCCAAATGAGTTTGAATGATGTAGATGTTTGATCTGTTCTTCCTCACGTCTGACTCTGTGGTGCAGCTAGGTGTAGTTAGAGTCATGAGAAGAGCATGTAGATGTTTGTGGTGCAGCTAGGTGTAGTTAGAGTCATGAGAAGAGCATGTAGATGTTTGTGGTGCAGCTAGGTGCAGTTAGCCTCATGAGAAGAACATGTAGATGTTTGTGGTGCAGTTAGGTGTAGTTAGAGTCATGAGAAGAGCATGTAGATGTTTGTGGTGCAGTTAGGTGCAGTTAGACTCATGAGAAGAACATGTAGATGTTTGTGGTGCAGTTAGGTGTAGTTAGAGTCATGAGAAGAGCATGTAGATGTTTGTGGTGCAGTTAGGTTCAGTTAGACTCATGAGAAGAGCATGTAGATGTTTGTGGTGCAGTTAGGTGCAGTTAGACTCATGAGAAGAGCATGTAGATGTTTGTGGTGCAGTTAGGTTCAGTTAGACTCATGAGAAGAGCATGTAGATGTTTGTGGTGCAGTTAGGTGCAGTTAGACTCATGAGAAGAGCATGTAGATGTTTGTGGTGCAGTTAGGTGCAGTTAGACTCATGAGAAGAGCATGTAGATGTTTGTGGTGCAGTTAGGTGTAGTTAGAGTCATGAGAAGAGCATGTAGATGTTTGTGGTGCAGTTTGGTGCAGTTAGACTCATGAGAAGAGCATGTAGATGTTTGTGGTGCAGTTAGGTGCAGTTAGACTCATGAGAAGAGCATGTAGATGTTTGTGGTGCAGTTAGGTGTAGTTAGCCTCATGAGAAGAGCATGTAGATGTTTGTGGTGCAGTTAGGTGCAGTTAGACTCATGAGAAGAGCATGTAGATGTTTGTGGTGCAGTTAGGTTCAGTTAGACTCATGAGAAGAGCATGTAGATGTTTGTGGTGCAGTTAGGTTCAGTTAGACTCATGAGAAGAGCATGTAGATGTTTGTGGTGCAGTTAGGTTCAGTTAGACTCATGAGAAGAGCATGTAGATGTTTGTGGTGCAGTTAGGTGCAGTTAGACTCATGAGAAGAGCATGTAGATGTTTGTGGTGCAGTTAGGTTCAGTTAGACTCATGAGAAGAGCATGTAGATGTTTGTGGTGCAGTTAGGTGCAGTTAGACTCATGAGAAGAGCATGTAGATGTTTGTGGTGCAGTTAGGTGCAGTTAGACTCATGAGAAGAGCATGTAGATGTTTGTGGTGCAGTTAGGTGTAGTTAGAGTCATGAGAAGAGCATGTAGATGTTTGTGGTGCAGTTTGGTGCAGTTAGACTCATGAGAAGAGCATGTAGATGTTTGTGGTGCAGTTAGGTGCAGTTAGACTCATGAGAAGAGCATGTAGATGTTTGTGGTGCAGTTTGGTGTAGTTAGACTCATGAGAAGAACATGTAGATGTTTGTGGTGCAGTTAGGTGCAGTTAGCCTCATGCACAGACTGACAAACACAAAGGCACGTGGCTCCACCCTCGTCATTCCGCACATAGATCACTGACAGATGCTCGCACAGACGGAGCAGCAAACCTTCTCCACGGGCTCGTCTCCAACACGCCCTCACAACAGAGCGGCGACGACAAAACACAACTTTATCAATACAGCAACGTCTCTGACAACTCGGAGTTTAGCTTTCAGCAAATACTTCTTTTCACCCGAAGATTTGGACTTCACTTGGAAACATTATAAATCACTACACTGTTATCCCTCACGACCTCCATCCAACAAACACAGCCTAAAACAAAAAGGTAACTAAAAATGTGCAAAAGTTCAATTTTAGTCATTATTTTCCAAGTTTAGTTTTATGGTTTTCAACAATAGCCTTGTTTTAGCCCTGAAATGGATATTTTTAAAGTTTGTTTTCACACAATTTAATGGAGAAAAAAAAGAGCTTATTTTTGCATAAATGTAATGGAACTGAAGTGACGTTAACTGCAGTATATTGTAACTGTGTATACACTTCAATATTTTCATATGTGGGCGCTTACATTACAAAAAGTAAATATAGAGTTGAGGAAATGTATCTTGTTTTGAGCGGTTTTCACTCATTTAGACTTTTTTTCTACTACGTTACTGGTTCTAAGGTAAATCTCGCTTGAAATAGGAAAGTAAAACTGACAATGGGATGAGACCAATTTTCTTAGAATATTTCCTGAAATGAAGACACAGGGCCAGATCTTGTCCCTGTAATAAGAGAAGAGGTCGACTGAGAGCGGTCTCTGATACAGCCTCACACTCTCTTCCTCGTTTACATCGCGCTGCCTTGTGTTCTTCCTGTAGCATTATTGCTGAGTTTCAGGTCACATCACAGCGTTCTAAAGGCCTATGATATTATAAAGAGGTAAAATTATTGTGTTTGTACAGAGCGATCATGGGCCCAGTGACTGATACTAATGATCATTTTTGTAATTCATACATTTTCTTTTTAGATACGACTTGTGAAAGTGTAATGCAATTAACCTCTTAACTCCCGCATGAACCGTGAGCATTTTCTCCAGTTCAGCTTTACCCAAGTCCTGTAGGCCAGTGTAACGCCTCATCTGAATGGATCTTTTCCCTCACGTCATCAGATTTTTTTTCCATCATTTTTGGGGGGGGGGTTTCAACTCATTTTTGTAAATTTTTTGTAAATTTTTTGTCACATTTTTTGTCACATTTGTCATTTTTTGTCAATTTTTTATCACATTTTTGCCACTTTTTCCTATTTTTTTTTGTCATTTTGTTGCCATTTTTTGGTTATTTTTTCATCAATTTTTAGTACATTTTTCGTCATTTTTTTGTCACTTTGTCATTTTTTTGTCCTTTTTTGTCAATTTTTTTGTCAATTTTTTGTGACATTTTTGTCACATTTTTTTGACATTTTTTGTCAATTTTTGTGACATTTTTGCCACTTTTTCATCATTTTTTTTTTTGTCTTAGTTTTCTCACTTTTTTGTCACATCTTCATCATTGTTTCGTCTCAGTTCTGTCATTATTTTCTCACCTTTTTTCCAGAAGCTTTTGGATTGGGGTAAAGCCAAACTGGAGAAAATGTGCTCGGTTCAGGTGGGAGTTAAGGGGTTAATAGAAACAACTGGCTGCAACCCGGCAATCGGCTCTCACAGGCCAGACTAAAAACGTCATCGTGAGCTCAACAATGTTCGTGTCCCGGGAGAAAGAAATGTCGCTACAGGTCGCGGGTCGGCGCTCGCTTGGCCGTTAATGCGACCAAAACAAAAGCACAAAAGTTCAACCCCACTCCCGCATAACCCCTCCCCCATCTCCGCTTCCCTGCCGGAGTCTGGATGGAGGAAGAAGGCCGTTGTACATGACACCGCCATTGGCCATGAGTGAGAAGATCTAGGTCCAAAACCCAACTATCATAACAAGTCAAAACAACTAACATTTGGATTATTATGCTCAAATTCACATTTAAACTTATCCAGTTGATTCCTTTTTGCAGTGTACAAGCTTTTAACTCCTGCCTGCTTCCTTTGGGCTTAATTTCTGTTTTGTTTTTTTGTTTTGTTTAATCATCTGCTGAATATTAAAACTCAGCTGCTCAAATAAAAAAGACGAATGAATGACAGTGCTGAAATTGTCTATTATTATTAGTTTTTGCAATATTCTAGACTATTATCCAATACGGCAAGTTTTATGCAAATTGTGCAGCCTTATTTTATTACTGAAATATAAATATGAATATAATGAAGCATCCATGGATTCAAACTGATGAAATCTCATTTATTTAAACCAGGGCAAAGGAGCAAAACAACCAAAAATGGAAAAATCAATTAGCATGAACCACGAGAGATGCTTTTAATCTGATCTGAATAATAATAATCTTCTCATGGTTATGGATCTGAATTAATGGAGTTGTTTTGAAGATGGAAAAGTGATTCATTCACTGATAAAGTCCTGTCACTTTTAATCGAGACTGAAGCGTGAAATCAGAAGCGTGTTTTTTAATCTCCTCGTTAATACAAATGTAAGCCCCTCCCACTTCCTGCGTTTGTCTCACTGTAAGATCATTGATATTAATTTATGCAAAAACAATGTCATGCTTCACGACAACAGCTCAGAGTCTTCGCTTCTCCCCCCGTTTCCTCCATCAGGACACGTTTGTAGAGATTGTAGAGATCGTCTTCATTTATCTGAGCATCGTTCACACGTTACCATTAACCTCTTAACTCCCACCTGAACATGTTCTCTCCTGTTCTCCAAATCTAAAAGCTTCATCAAAACAGTGATAAAAAAGAAAAAAAGATGAGGATGTAAACACAACAAAAAGTTAAAGTGACCAAAAAAGCGACAAAAATGACAAAAACTCAACAAAAAGGTGACAAAAAATAAAATACAAAAATCCAGCCAAAAAAGGACAAAAATCCAGCCAAAAAAAAGACAAAAATCCAGCAAAAAAATGACAAAAATCCAGCAAAAAATGACAAAAATCCAGCCAAAAAAGGACAAAAATCCAGCAAAAAATGACAAAAATCCAACAAAAAAACGACAAAAATCCAGCAAAAAAAATAATCCAGCAAAAAAATGGCAAAATCCAGCAAAAAAGTGACAATAATCCAGCAAAACATGGCAAAAATCCAGAAAAAAAAGACAAAAATCCAGAAAAAAATGACATAAATCCAGAAAAAAATAACAAAAATACAGCAAAAAAGTGACAATAATCCAGCAAAAAAAAAAAGACAAAAATCCAGCAAAAAAAAGACAGAAAAATCCAGCATAACAGTGACAAAAGAACAGCAAAAAAGTAATAAAAAGTGACAAAAACACATAAGGGAAATAAAAAGTGACGACAATGGCGGGTGGTAAGAGGTTAAAACAATCCTAAAGAAATCTATAATGTATAAATAATTAAATACTAATTAATTGCCTAATGAAAGAGGACTTAAAGAAACTGCACCAACATGAAAGTTACATTCAGTTTTCTTTCAAATGAGGCGTTACATTGTTGCTCTCCAGTTGAGAAGCTTTTAGATTTGGGTAAAGCCGAGTAAGAGGTTGAAAGCTTCTCGACTGGAGCGTAGAATCTCTGGGCCAGTGTATCTAAGACCTGTAAAACTGGTAGTAACTTTTTTGTAGCTGTTTTGACACACAAACCCAGGAGGCTTTAGTTTTCTTCTGAGTGCACTTTTAACCAAACAAAACTCCTAATCCATCATAAAGCTCGTCATTTCTGTGACTGAGCTCGGCCTTTGACCCCGCCTCAGGCCCTAAGCAGTGACTCCACAGTGAACTGACGATCTGAGGAACAATTCTGCTCCTGTGTGGACTCTGAACCTGCCCTCCTGCTCTGAAGTGAAGCTCTGAACGACGTTTGGAGAGAGTTGTCAGGAAACAGTTGTCAGAAGCAAATTCTTTAAGTGACAGATGTCGAGCTACGACGTCCAAAAATCTGAAATATGTGAAATGAGCAAGAACACAAGTATTTAAAAGACTGAAGTAAAGCTCTAAGACGTGTCTCCAGATGTAGAGGAGAGATAAGATGGAGCAGAGGATCCTTGGTTTTGGCCTGGAGCGTTTTCAGCATCAGAGTATGTGTCATCTGACCTCTGACCTCCGCACTGTGACCCGCTGCAATGAGGCTCAGGTGGATTTACTGGTTTAAGAAATGCTGCTGTGTCGATCCAGCTGAGATCTGCCTCTTAAAATACTTATGTCCAAATCAAATCACAGCAAACTTCACTGGAAATGGGGCTGATCTGATATGGAAATCAAATAGAGAATGTTCTTAGTGTCACAAGAACCTGTTTCCTTCAGTGCTATTGATATAGAACAGATATGGACAAAGTTTGTGACACGAGGGCCACATTGGGTTTTTGAACTCAGCACGAGGCCAGACCAGCCGCGAATTTGACTGTTTCAAACATTTACAATTCTCAAATAGACTGTAATCGCCTAAACACATTAAGGGAGCAACAAAACAGCAGCACTTACGCCTTATCTTCCTTTATGTCAATGAAAACATTGGTGTTTTTCCCCATTTTTAGGCAGGGTACATCGGGCTAGATTATGTTTTGAGGGCCAGATTGAAGAGTTAGGTGGGCCGCATCTGGCCCCTGTGCCTTAGTTTGCCCATGCCCGGTGTAGAATGTACTGTCAATGGGTAGGATAAATTAGAAGTATTTTATATAATGTAAATACTCTTTATTTCTAAGCTATGCAGATTCTGAGGAGTCCCATTTTACAAACAGACCAGAGCAGGTTTGCTCAGTCACAGCCTCCAAACGCTGGCCCCAACTCAAGTATTGCTGTGTAGTAATACTGCTCCTCACATAAATCAAACAAAGGACAGTTTTCAAAGACACTGACAATATTGTATGTATTTTAACAGTGATTAAATCTCTGTTCTGTGAAATCATATTTCTCAAAATACCTCGAGGGGCCAGATTTAACCCTAACCCTGACATTGCCAACCTAGAGTGAATTGAGAACATTATGAAATTCACACTTTATGTTTTGCAAATAAAGTAATGTCAGAGCAGGACTCAAACTGTCGACTTTTGAACCCGTGAACTAACGCTCCCAATCACTGAAACACTCACTATGGTCATTACAGATGCACTGTAGTGAAGGCAATTTGAGCACAAACATGATCAAGCGGAGGAGGACACCATAGCATGAATGATATTTCACCCTATGTCTTCTTTCAACAAAAAACTAAAATCTGCCTTCATTGTATTGCTCACGATCACCTTATCTGTGATTTAAGTTTAACCTCTTAACCCCCACCTGAACCGAGCACATTTTCTCCGGTTTGGCTTTACCCCAGTCCAAAAGCTTCTAGAAAAAAGGTGAGAAAATAACAACAAAACTGAGACGAAAACAATGAAGATGTGACAAAAAAGTGAGAAAACATTGACAAAACAGTGACGAAAAATTTATGAAAAAGTGGCAAAAATGTGACAAAAATGCTACAAAAATGTGATAAAAAAGTTACAAAAAAAATTTGATAAATAATTGACCAAAAAAATGACAAAAATGTGATAAAAATATGACAAAAATTTGATAAAAAAATTGACAAAAATTTGATAAAAAAATTGACAAAAAAATGACAAAAATGTGATAGATAATTGACAAAAATGTGACAAAAAAATGTCAAAAATTCGATAAAAAAATTGACGAAAAAATGACAAAAATGTTACAAAAATGTGATAAAAATGTGACAAAAATGTGATAAAAAATTGACAAAAAAATGACAAAAATGTTACAAAAATGAGGTGAATACCCAAGAAGTTAAGAGGTTAAACAATGTGGATGTATTTTCACTCATATTTTTTTCTCTTATATTTCATCTCGTACATCTCTGTTCTTATCTTGGTCTGATTGCACCCAGACTTTTCTCACTATCTGCTCTTTATTAAGGGAATTTCTCCAGTGAAATCCATAAATCTCTATCTTATCTTGAAAGTCTGCTGTGGGTGAAACTAATGGTCCACATCTGCCTCAGCTCCAGTCAAACCACTGTGGTCCCTCTGGGAAAGTTCTGTCTGAACCCGAGGCGTCTGATTGGTCCGGAGAGGGCATGCCTCCTCCTGATTGGTCCAGATGTTTGAGCGAATGGACCACAGCTGGACTGTGTTGACTCTTGGCAGGACACGGACTATCCCAGGACTAAAGAGGAAGAGGTTTTCCCCGGGCTGCAGCTGGACTGGGCTCGTAAACTGATGGATTTATAATCGTTTTTTACTACAGGTCCAATATAACGCTTTATTTAAACTGTTTCAGAAACCATAGCCCTGGTGTTTTTGTAGCATAACTTTAAAATGATTCAAGTTTCTAGATCATGCAAATATAGGACATGAGAGGATAATACACATTTATACAAAATGCCGGTGGGAAATGGGAAACAGTGCTAAAGTGAAACTAAAACTAAACTAACTAACACTAAAAGCTTCTTGAAAAAAACGAGATGTAAATGAGGTTGAGAACGCACCAAAAAAAGCATAGAAAAGCAGCAAAAACTCAACACGATGAAAAAGCAACATAAAAGCAACAAAAAAGTGATGAAAAAGCATCAAAAAATACGACGAAGAGGTAACGACAACACGAGGAAAAATCTTAGATCCGTTTAGTAGGCCTTAGCTTTCAAATGAGGCGCTACACTGGCCAATAGGTTGTAAGCTCCAATCGAGAAGCTTTGAGATTTGGGCTTATGTGCAGCAGGATACCTCGTGTTTCATCATCGTCTCTGCGTTTTTGTATTCGGCCCAAACCACTTTTGGTTCAGTCCCGAACAGTGAAGGGAGTGCTTCAAAAAGTGTTAAAGAGGGGGGTTTTGCAAGATGGACTTTTTAAAGCTTTCCATCATGTTATTATGTCACTCCCTCATTAAAAACATGCCTGAAGTGTTGCCTTGGCACATTCACGTATTTCTGAGTAATCTGTAAAAACTCTGATGGCGGCCATTTTAGGGACAGGTTTGCCTGAGTCCTCCTAGGAACGCCCCCACCTCCTGGAGACGCCTCCGAGCTTTCGTCACCAGCCGAGTAACCAACCACTGCTCCTCAGCAGAGCCCCCTCCCCACTGATGCCACAGACAGCGTGTGGAGGGGGCGTGTCGGAAAGAGTCAGAGGTTCTTAAAGAGACAGAGGCCTATTTCAAGACATTCACTACAGCCATTTTGAGAGAGACATTTTATACAAGGCAGTTATTCTAATTTACTGCATTTACAGACCAACAGAAGGTTTGCTCATCATTGTAGTGAGATATAGACTGGTGCTATGTGACTGAAAAAAGCAGAACTCTTTAAATATGGACTGTGAGCCATAATCATCAAAATTATAACAAAGGCTTGACCTACGTCACTTTGCATGAAATCAGTCTATTTCATATATTAGTTTCACATTTTGAGTTGAATTACAGAAATAAATGCACTTTTTCATGATATTCTAAGTATATGACGAGCGAGTATTCAGCAGGTGAGGTAAAGTGACTGCTCTTCATAAAGGGTTTGTAGAGGAGGTATTTTGAGAGCTGAAATGATCAGTCAAATCAAGTTGTTTTTGTATAGTCCAATATCACAACAGGGAAGCACCAGTCCTTTGTCCATTGACGCTGTCTGTATTTCAGATATTCAGACGTCCACCACCTCATGACATCAGCAGTTGAAACAGGGAGTCAGACATACTTTACAGTTCTGTCAGAATATGAATCTCTCAACTGTGCAGCTGAACAGTGAACACCCAAACTCTCTCACCCCCTACCCTCTCTCCCACAGTATCTGAACCTCAGAGCATCTGGCCTGGCCCTCTTCCCTCCCCTTCTCTCCATCCAGCAGCAGCTCCGAGGGGAATCACAAAAACATGAGTCCAGTCATCTTTGGGAGAGTCTCTTAATTCTCTAAACCTCCTTTTAGATCCAACTCCTCCGCTTTCCGTTTCCCCTGGAGGGATCTTTTATGAACTGGCCTGAACTGTTTTATCGAACGTTCATCACAGCTTTCTCCTTTATGTAACGATGAAACTGAAACATGTGGTAGATCAGGTGCACTTTCAGCCCCACTAAACAAGCAGAGTTGTTTAGCAGAAGCCTAATATAATGAATCAGATCGATAATGGACCAATCTGGAGATCTGCATAGCCTCACAGCCGCTTCTTATTGTTATTTTTAGTGAGCAATATAGTCCGAGCGCATCTCCCTTGCAGCGCTCCCTGTTTCAGACCACTTTAATCTTCTTTATTGGCAATGCTATAAATAATAATAATATTAATAACGATAATCTGGCAGCAGCAGAAGCCTCATTTCCTTGTTCTATATTTACGGCTGATATAAGTCTGTGCAGTCAGAGCTGGAGACGCCGCATCGATCCAGGGCCCAGTTTAGATCCAGACTGTAAACCAGACATTCATCAGTTCAGACGCAGCAGTGGGACAGTTGTTCTGTGTGGCGGACTGTGTGGTTTATTCACAATAACACATATTAATACGAGCCGATAAAGCGCTTTCCACTGTGGAAAAATTTGAAACTTTAGCCTTTGTGTTTGTTTCTTTCATATAAGTTCAAATTATGCATGTTTCTAAAATACCCCTTGGACGAAAGCGTCTGCAGCAGAGGGTGCAGACCTTCCTCTAGTGAAATAGGACGTCTTGAACAAATGATAACTACCGGCTAAAATACCGATCAGCATCTAGGAGAAAATTTGGTAACAGACAGGCTCAGAACAAAACTGGCAAAATAAGTATCCAAAGTTAACCCCGTAACTCCCGCCTGAACCAAGAGGATTTTTTTCCTCACGTCATCAGATTTTTTTTCCATCATTTTTTTTGTTGGGTATTCTACTCATTTTTGTAACTTTTTGTCTTTTTTTTATCACATTATTGTCACATTATTGTCACATTTTTGTCTTTTTTTGGGGTAATTTTTGTAATTTTTTTGTCACATTTTTATCACATTTTTGTAATTTTTTTGTAATTTTTTTGTCACATTTTTATCACATTTTTGTCATTTTTTTCACATTTTTATCACATTTTTTTGTAATTTGTTTGTCACATTTTTGTCATTTTTTCTTCAATTTTTTTGTCAATCTTTTATCACATTTTTGTCATTTTTTTGTCACATTTTTGTCACTTTTCCGTCCATTTTCTATCACATTTTTGTAATTTTTTGTAATTTTTTTTTGGTCACAATTTTGTCATTTTTGTCACATTTTTTTGTCACGTTATCATTTTTTCATCACTTTTTTGTCACATTTCCATCATTGTTTTCGTCTCAGTTTTGTTGCTATTTTCACAGCTTTTTTTCCAGAAGCTTTTGGATTGGGGTAAAGCCAAAAACTGGCAAAATAAGTATCCAAAGTTAACCGCTTAACTCCCGCCTGAACCAAGAGGATCTTTTTCCTCACGTCATCAGATTTTTTTTCCATCATTTTTTTGTGGGGTATTCTACTCATTTTTGTAACTTTTTTGTCTTTTTTTTTATCACATTATTGTCACATTAGTCACATTTTTGTCTTTTTTGGGGGTAATTTTTGTAATTTTTTTGTCACATTTTTACCACATTTTTGTAATTTTTTTGTAATTTTTTTGTCACATTTTTTTGTAATTTGTTTGTCACATTTTTGTTATTTTTTCTTCAATTTTTTGTCAATTTCTTGTGACATTTTTGTGAGATTTTTGCCACTTTTTCATCAATTTTTCGTCACATTTTTATCACATTTTTGTCATTTTTTGTATTTTTTTTGGTCACAATTTTGTCATTTTTGTCACATATTTTTGTCACGTTTTTATCATTTTTTCATCACTTTTTTGTCACATTTCCATCATTGTTTTCGTCTCAGTTTTATTGCTATTTTCACAGCTTTTTTTCCAGAAGCTTTTGGACTGGGGTAAAGCCAAACTGGAGAAAATATGCTTGGTTCAGGTGGGAGTTAAAAACTCAGAGGAGCTTCCTGAATTACTCAAGGCTATGTTTTTGAAGAGAATATGTGTAACTGTATCCCTAACCCTAAAAATTAAAGACGACATAGACTTTAGGATTACACAAACATGAACTTGAACACGATAGTCTCGATGCTAGCTGCATTAATACTTTTAATGGCCTTGATTTGTATTGCGCTTTACAAACTTCTCTAAATTATGCCGTGGATCATAATCATTCAGTCAAGGTAAGAATCTATAGTAGATATAGCTGCCCTGGGGCTGACTGATGGAAGCGAGGCTATCAATCTGTGCCATCAGGCCTTCTGATTTTCACCACAGTCCTTCACTCAAGCACAGGATAAACGAGGTGGTGAAGGAAGTATGTTTCGAAGTATATTGTTTGCTTTAAAAAACCATTAGGGCTCAAAGTTAAAGCTTTAAAGGAACAGACCATTGTTTTTCCAGACTGAGATATGTTCTGACCTGAGCTTAGACGAGTTGATCCGTACCTGTCTGGTCTTTGTGGAAGAGCGTGGTCGCTTCTAACTTCACCCCGTTTGGAGCCATAGGAATATACTGGGAGAGGCCAAATGCTAACAACATCTTTGGTCTTTTTGTGTGACTGAGCGCACAAACAAAGACCAGACAGGTACACATCAACTTGTCTAAACTCAGGTAAGAACAGATCTCAGTATGGAAAAAAGATGGCCTGTTCCTTTAACCTCTTAACTCCCGCCTGAACGGATCCAGTTTGGCTTTACCCTAATCAAAAAGCTTCTTGGGAAAAAAGCACCAAAACAGCCACAAAAAAACAAAACAAGAGAAAACAAGGATGTAAACGCAACAAAGAAGTGACAAAAATGTGAGAAAAATTCAACAAAAATGTGACAAAAAAGAAGGTGAGACAACACAGCAACAACGTGAGGAAAAGATCCGTTTTTTGGGTCTTAGCTTTCAAATGAGGTGTTACACAGGGCTATATGATAGCCAAAGAGGACAGCATGCATTTGGTTTGGGCGGGTAGTAAGAGGTTAACTCACGATTAGTCGAAAAAATTCGCCATTAATTGCATGATATGTTTTTACCAAACACACTCCTGTATCTGAGCCACACATTACACTTGCATTAACTGCATATTGTGAGCCAGGGGTCTCCAACCCTCTCACATGATGAGCTACTTTTATGTCACAAAAGCGACAGAGCTACTTCTGCATCAAAGAGACTTGATGATGTTATTTCAATGAAAATTACGTTTAATTTCTCCTAATACTTCACTCTATGTACCTAAAAGTCTGCTGATTTTGTTCAAAATGTCTCTAAAATGTGATTATGAAGCGAGTGTAGATATGTAACAGCCTTGGGCCGGGGTTTTCCAATAGAATTAATAAACTGTGAATATCTGGTTTTATGAAATGTGAGCAAATTCCTTAAATAGTTCATGATTTCGAATGTGATGATGTCATAATGTCAGATGGAGGGCAGGGCCAATACAACTCTATGGGAGAAATGCAGTTTTTGGAAGAAATCTCCAAAACGAAAATTGACAAATGTTTTTCCTCTTCAGTATTTGATCGTGATTGGATTCACAAACCTGTGATATTATTTTTATGTCTGAAAGTCCTTTCTATTGGACAACATCATGGTCATGTTTTCGCATATTGTAGAAAATAATTGGACATTAGCTCATATGTGCTGACAGTGGAGACGATGAACTTTGTGACAGTTTTTGTTTCATGTGGATTCCTCCAGTCATGACTGAGATATGAGCCAAAAAACAAAGACATAAAAATATGCATTTTGTCAGTTACCACCGTTACCATAGTTACCGTCAGTTGACCTCCACCTCAATGTTAAACTATAGGCTCTTTAGAATGTTGTGATGTCACGTGAACGCTACCTATTTGAGTGTTTTATGAGAATAATTATTAGAGAAATATTAACTGCGCTAAAAAAAAATGGCTTGTCAGGACTAAAACTAAATGAACTCGTTACAGCTCACACCAAGCTCATCTTCAAAATGTGTTGTTGCATTTTAAAGTCTGCATTAATTCACGCTTTATAAATTCATGGGATTCTTTGTCCTCTGCTCCATCTGAACCTCTCCTCTGCATCATCTCCTCACACCAACCTCATGTCCTCTTTCACTACGATAAATCTGCTCCTTATTCTTCAGCATTCACAGATGAAGTGCAGAGTCAGAGTTAGAGCATCTTCTCACGGTGTTGGAGCGCCCTCTGGTGGATAAATATGCAGGATTACTCAAACTCACTTAGAAAACCTGCCCGGACACAGGAAGAAGCCACAGTCTAGGAGTCGAACCCAGGACCTTCTTGCTGGGAGGCGGTGCAGAAGGTTCAGACACTTTTTCACTGTGAACCCACAAGCTCAGTTTAATGACATAATGCCGGAAATAGAACAGGAGGAGCGGTCACATGACTCCAGGTGGAACAGGTCTGACCGGTGAGAGAGGGAAAGGATTTAGAGACGACGCTGACGAAGTGAGTTTGTTTTTATGAATCCAATGTTTAAAACTGTCACAGTATTTCATCTGATTGTGTTTAAATGAAATGAGGTCATGTCAGTTTGGGTTCAGGCCTGGATTGAACTCAGATTGTTGCAGATCATTTTGTACTGGAGTGAAATTTGATTTACACCTGGTTTATCTTCGGTTTAATCATGGATTTGTCCAGACTCAGACCAAGTGGTTCATAACCCTGACTCAGAGGGTTTTACTTTATAGGAATTATAAAATAAAAGGAAATGCAGATAAGTGTAGTTGATGCAGGTGACCAGCAGAGGGAGGCCAGACCACATCATGGACCAGATTTTCTTTAAGTAAATCAATTAAAATAACAGTCGTCATCTGTTTTACTCTTCTTCTGATTCCCAGCAGCTATAACATGGACCCACCTGGACCTGGCCCCGGGTCTAAACCAGGACCTAAACCTGCTCCCAGCTCTGTGTCTCTAAAAAGTGACCGGTCCAAAAGTTTGCCTCCTGAGTTTGGAGATACTCCTCCTGAGGACCACAGGTAAGACCGGCTTCATTTAGTATTTCTTCACTTTTACAATACCATACAATGGCCATGTCCGAATAGTTCTCTACACAGATCACTATATCTGGTCAGAGTCTGAATGTCCAGAGGAAAGAAATGTAGTGCACTTATAACTATCCAGTGCACCTAGATTCTAGATAAGTAGTGAGCATGGATGATCATCACAGAAAGGTCAAAATAAACCACAATGCCTCGGGAGAGTCAGCATCTGAATGGGAAACCGTGAGGGCCTACCCTCTAAGGCTGCAGCTAACAAGTGTAAATAAGCTTAGGAAGCTCCTTCCCCTTATCATTGACCTGGCCGTGCGAGAAAGGAGTGGCATGGTTCCAATAGTAACTCCTATTGCTTAGGAACCCCAAGATGTTCCTCATCATAAGGAGCTAAGAACAATCTCACAAGCCACTGCTGCCTCCTGTCCTGAAGGTTTACGAACTCAGATGATCTCCACATGAGTGTGAAATGATACAGTTTTGCTGCATGACATTGAAACAAAAACATTACCTATGTCCTAAATGTATGAAAGTATAAATCAGGTCAGGCAAAGTTAGAGCCACAGCAACATCTGGAAGTTACATTAAAAAAAAAAGAATGAAGGATTTGGTGAAAATCCGTGAAAATTGAACAGTGATGTTTATTAAGAGTTGTTTATTTAACACATAATTTTGACATTTGTGCAGTTGCGCAGATTATGTTGGTAATAACATTAAATTAATTGCACTGCAGGAGGATATGGAGCATCCAGGTGCTCGTCATACAATGAGAATATCATGAAAAAGTTAATTCATTTCTGTTATTCTAAAACTTAAAAACTTCTTAAACTTAAAATGTGAAGCTAATATATGATATAGACTCATTAGATTCAAAGTGACATATGTCAAGCCTTTGTTTGTTGTCATTTTGATGATTATGTTTTTTCAAATATTCAATACTCAAATATTTAAATTTTATGAGATTTTAATTTGGGGTAATTATAAGCTGAGCCATAATAATCAAAATGATAACAAATAAAGGCTATTCACCTTATTCCGGAGGCTCGCGTGGGCACCACCATGAATTGTGCCCGCCCCTTTTCTCCTATGTGTTAACATGGGACTGGAGAAGTCCAAATAAAATCAGTCACTACACCAAAACCAAGCCGTTTTCAGGCTGTGCAGAGAAACGCTGCAGTGTTGACATGTTGGTGCAAATGAACATCGGCCATTTTACACAAATCAATCGACTAAACATCAGATTTGAGCGGAGAATATTTTCCCTCGTTCTCCGTTTAAATGAACGGGCTTCGCGCTCGACTGGAAGTGTCGAGACAAAGCAAAAAGTGGCAAAAGTGGGCGGGGCGGAATAAGGTGAATACATTTCACTCATCTCACTTTGCATGTAATGAGTCTGTCATATATTAGTTTCACACTTTATGTTGAATAACAGAAGTGAATGCACTTTTTCTTGATAAGCACCTGTATATTGGACGATCTAACTTCCTGGTTGTTCCCTCCGCAGAGTTAGGAAGGTTCAGACTGTCCTAATGGGCAGAGGGAGCAGCTGAAGCTCCTGATCTTAACTGCAAAATGTTCCTCAAAGTCGACCTCACGACGTCGCATCAAAGGTTAAGGAAAAGGAGAAAGAAGCTACAATATGTTGCCACTTTTTAGATGCAGCCTTACTTATCCAGAAGTGTTTAGATTAAGTAAAGGTTTTCAAAAAATATTCATCTAGAGACTGTTATTTTCAATTGATCAAATGAGAGCTAAAAGTTGGTCTGGAGAGAGTAGAGTTCGCAGAGCCGGTTCTTCCTATACGCAAACTACGCAAGGTGCGTATGGCCCCCGCAGCCGCAAGGGCCCCGCATCTCAGTCAAACTACGGTGTTGTTTCACTGATTAATCAACGCGTTGTTACGGGACAGGCTCTTCCAGCGCGCACTCACTCTCCGCCTACTTCGCCACATATAAGACCATATACACCAAAACGGAGCAGTCTGCAAGTGAATGAGCAGGAGAGACCGACCACCTTCCCCCTGACTCTTCCAAAGCGCGAGAGCTTCTCCACTCGTGTCCCCGCTCGGCCGTCTGTCTCCCGGTGCTTCGCCTCATGCGCGGCTCCTCCGCGGCTGCATCACGTCCCCGTGTCCCGAGCGCTGCTCTCTCTGCGCGGACTCTGGGCTGCAGCTCTGGGCCTCACTCTCATTTAAACTCTCTTCTTATTGTGTCTGGTGAGTCTAGAGCATCAGGACAGTAGTTTGGCGAGTAGACGAGAGTAAAAAGCTGTTCTTGGCCTTTTTGTTGAGTTGAATCCACACGGTTCTCATGAGCACAGTAACTTACAGTAACTCTGGTTCTCTGAATGTGCACAGTCTAAAACGAATTGGGCTAATCACAGGCTAATTCTCAGCGGTAAGACAGAAACAACCGTCAGGAGCAGGTTTCAGTTAGTTTTGAATCAGCGGTTCCCAATCTGTGGGTCAGGGACCAGAGGTGAGAGAATGGGACCATTTACCATTTACTATTTTAAAAAGGGAAATAGAATAGTAGTAGTCATTCCAGTCTCACAGTGGTTTAGTGGTTAGTGGCTCTCACACAGGGGGCAGGGCCTGAATTGAGGTCTGTTTGTTCTGCTTCTGCCCTGGAACAGTGGAACTGTTTTGACCATAAATGGATTCTCTCTTCGTCGAATAGCCATGGGACGCTACTAGGCCCCAGAAGGGCCAGCACCGGCTCTGAGAGTTCGTGTACTGGAGCAACTCCAACAGACTGATGGCACCAAAGTGTACGTCTGAGCTCGACTGGACTATAAACTTAAATTCAGTCAAATTAAGTTTGAAATAACTTCTCAACAGTCGACATGACAGTATGTTCTGTTCAAACTCTCTTCCTGATTCTCAGTACCTACAACATGGAACCACATGGCCCTGGCCCTGAGTGTAAACAGAGACCTAAACCTGGACCCAACCCTGCTCCCATCTCTGTGTCTCTGAAAAGTGACCGCTCCAAAAGCTTACCTCCTGAGTTTAGAGAGCTTCCTCCTGAAGACCAGAGGTAAGACTTGGTTTGCTCAAGAGCTTTGGGACATGTTCCCAGGACATCACAAGTGTCCCCTAAGAATAATCATGTCAGACCTGGTTTAAAACTTGCTCAGAGTCAGACCTGGTTAACTCCTGGTGTGTGCTATAGATATCTGATTCTCAACATTAGGGACACATGAGATTTTTGTTAGGTTGTGTTGAGTTGCTGATTAAAAGCAGGATCTCGACACAGCTCGTCTCTTTATTTCTGCAAAAGGGAATATGCCTGCTGTACATACCAGTCCAGTATAATCCATACGTCTATTAACTATTAACACATAAAGACATATTTTAATATTTGAATAATTCACAAGTTTATTCAAGTGATGTACCATTCAAACACTGCCACTTGGCACACTGTCTCTCTCGCTCTGCCTGTCACTCAACCAACTCTGTCGCTCATTCAGCGCCTCATCTCAAACACACAGGTCAGGTGAAGTCTGGTTGGAACACGTTTTGAGGTAGCTTGTTCCTGAATTGTTTTGCTTGTTAGTGCCATGAAACAATAACAGTCTATGAAATTTCTATGGGCTGATGTTCGTACAGCAGATAAAAATCAACATCAATCAACAGCTTATGCTGGCAATCCAGTCAATACTGTCGCAGTTCATAGACCAACTTGTTGCCCTCATCGTATTACAGGTAGTGATGCACGATAATGCCAATTTGAACCGATAACCGATGATTCCGCATGTCCCGATACCGATAACCAATAATGACACCGATAATTATGTATATATATATTTGCACTTTATTTTGTGACAAGAACTCAATGGAACAGTTCACAGTTCTGTCCAAAATGTATTAACTCTACCAAGCAATATACAAGTGTATAAATATAAATCAAATAATGAGTTTTACTTTGGGTTTGGGTCTCCACCTTTTTCTAAAGCTCTGTTTTTTTACAGTTCCATCATCTGAGCAGGTCTGTCTCTGCTCATCATTTTTGTTGACATCACACTAATTAATTCTTATTTACAATACTGGAATATAGACAGTATTATAGTATTTCACTGAGTCTAGAGGCGTCTCTGACATGAGAGAGAAGTGATGTCAAATCTGTGTCTGTGACAGATTCAAGTTTGACTAATAATAAGATACTACAGCACAAAAACAAGACGCTCTCCTGCATTGAGCTCATTTATGCATTTGTGCCTCGTGTGGTAAAAAAAAAAAACACGTGCAGCGTGGCTCATTTCATCAATGTAAAACTTATCTCGTTCACAGTGCTTCAATCGCGGGGCTATTGTGTTTATTTGATCAGAAATACGAAGATAATACATGGGTTTTTAGGCACCGCTCTGTTCCAGTAACTTACGTAACTTACGTAAGATGGCGCCACTGTGTATGGTTCGCCGTCAGTCCCTGCTAAGTCTGTTGACTTTTCTGCTGATTTTAGCGCTTTTCTTTGAAAATGTTACATCACTGTTGGTCTATGATCGCCTAACACTGTTAAAGATCCGGGATTCTGCAAACAATCTGCCCGTTCAAGCCTTTGATGGACATTCCAAGACACCGCCACCTGTCCTCGAGTCTGTCCCACCCTTTCTGCAGCGTCCTGTGAGCGGGTTGCCTCGCAACAAGAGGCGCAGAAAACGAGGAAAGAGAGGCGGGATCTCTGTCAGAACCAAGGCTTACCTTGCCTCCACCGGTACGGATAATCCTAGACACTTTTGCAACTGGACAGCGGACCCTCGCAGCCTCGGCATCCAGCGTCCCCTCCAGCTTTGCTATCGGTGGCTACGTCCAGCTAGCCCTGACACCGGGCACTCCCCTCCGTGTTGCCGGCCCGCCAGGATCCGGAGTCGGCGGTGCGCGCAGGAGAATCTCCGCCCGCTGGTGCGTGCTGTCTCGGAGCCTGACAGTTGTGGATCTGTCTCTGCAGCGCTTCTTAACGTGCGTTCACTCTCTAACAAGACTTTCATCGTAAACGACTTCATTACTACGAACGATCTGGATTTTTGCTTTCTGACGGAAACCTGGCAGAAATGTGGCGATAACAGCGCCTTCACTGAGCTCCTCCCACCTGGATATTTATACCTCAGTACACCGCGGGTCTCCGGCCGTGGTGGTGGCCTGGCTACTGTGTATAAACATACATACACGTGTCGCTTACTGCCCACCAAAGCCTACAGTAGTTTTGAGTTCTGGCGGAGCATGTTGGTGTTCAGGGCACGGCCCTGCAGTGGTTCAGGTCCTACCTGACTGACCGGAGCTTTGCTGTGATGGTCGACGATTATTCCTCCTCTTCTGCCCCGCTGTCATCTGGGGTGCCACAGGGTTCCATCCTTGGCCCGGTCCTATTCTCACTGTACATGCTTCCGCTCGGGTCCATCATTTCTAAACATAATTTGTCCTTCCACCTTTATGCTGATGACGTCCAGATCTATTTACCGGTACTCCCCAACACTGCCTCTGCTCTTGAATCACTCCATAGCTGCCTTTTGGACATTAAACTATGGCTTGCTCAGAACTTTCTCCACCTGAACGAAGCAAAATCTGAACTTGTTCTTTTTGGTTCCGGGGATGTCCTTCAATTTCATTCCAGGGTCATGGGTCCAGTTCGCGATGCAGTTCGGAACCTGGGAGTCATCTTTGACCGCGAGCTGAATTTTAAACAACAAATAAATGCTGTTGTCAGAGCCAGTTTTTTCCAGCTGCGCCTTTTGAGGAAAGTTAAACCCTTTCTCTCGCGCCAAGACCTGGAGAAGGCAATGCACGCGTTTATCAGTTCTCGGTTGGACTATTGCAACACTCTCTACTCTGGCCTTCCACAGTCGTCACTCCACCGGTTACAGTTAGTGCAGAATGCAGCAGCCCGTCTTCTCACCGGTTCATCCAGACACAGCCACATCACTCCCGTCCTCTCCTCCCTGCACTGGCTCCCGGTCCGTTTTCGGATTGATTTCAAAATTTTAATGTTTGTTTTTAAAGCCCTTCATGGTCTCGCTCCGTTATATCTGACTGAGTTGGTGACCGTACATCGCCCCAGCAGAACTCTCCGGTCTGCCGATCAAATGGTTCTGGACGTGCCCAGGTCCCGGTACAAACAGTGGGGCGATCGTTCTTTCAGGGTTGTAGCGCCAAAACTGTGGAACAGCCTGCCCCTCAGTCTGCGTGTTCTCACTGAGCTGTCCCTCTTTAAGTCTAGTTTGAAGACACATCTTTTCAAACTAGCTTTTAAGACTGGCAATCCAGTCAATACTGTCCAAAAAAGTTTGACAACCAGCACTGTAGATGGTGAGTCCTCAGGAGGTCTGTGGAGGAGTTTCTTGTGAGTCTAAATGAGTCCAAAGGCGGCTGCAGTGGTCTCTGCTCAGTCTCTAATGTTTCTGTTTGTTGGTTCTCAGGGAGCCAGGCCCAAAGGAGCAGCTGGACGCCATATTCACGGCGAGTAGCCACGACTGCAGCATGTGTGGGGTTCTCTGTGGGGCTCCTCAGGTCCTCTCTTTGACTGAAACTCTTTAAATCTGATTCTATTCCAGCGTCTGGAGGAGGACATCCTGACGTTTGTCAAAGAGCAGCTGCAGAGGCTCCACAGGCTCCTGGTCTCAGAGTACCCAGAGAGTAGCTCAGAGAGTGAGGAGGAGCAGAGCAGCAGAGAGGCTGTGCTGAACATCACCCTGGACTTCCTGAGGAGGATGAAGCAGGAGCAGCTGGCCAAGTGTCTGAGCTCCAGTAAGAACTCTGTCTACAGTCCATCAGAGGAGCAGCTCACACCTGGATCTGACCTGTTTCACTTCTGAATGAACAGAGTCATTTCAGCTCAGACTTCAGTCACAGAGGATTATTAGTTCTGACCCAGAGATCATGGCACTGAGAAATACCACAGTTTAACAGAATCAGTCTTTTACTGATGGACGACTCCTATGATGAACACTATACTGCCCTCTAGTGTTCATAAACATGATGTGGTGTTACTGCCCAGAGTAGAGTTCACTGTTGTCTCTGTCTTTATTCAGGGAGTTCTGTTGGAGTTTGCAGAGATAAACTGAAGAGTCATCTGCAGCAGAGGTTCAGCTGTGTGTTTGAGGGCGTGGCTAAAGCAGGACACTCCGCCCCCCTGCACCAGATCTACACAGAGCTCTACATCACAGAGGGAGGGGCCTCAGAGGTCAACCAGGAACATGAGGTCAGACACATCGAGACGGCGTCCAAGAAACCAGCTGCTACAGAGACCAGCATCACATGTGAAGACCTGTTTAAAGGCCCCGCCCACAGACAGCAGCCAATCAGAGCAGAGCTGACAGAGGAGAAACCAATCAGGACGGTGCTGACTAAGGGCGTGGCCGGCGTGGGGAAAACAGTGCTGACTCAGAAGTTGAGTCTGGACTGGGCTGAAGGCAGAGCCCACCAGGACGTCCAGCTGCTGTTCCCCTTCACTTTCAGAGAGCTCAATGTGCTCAGAGACACAGAGTACAGCCTGGTGGAGCTGCTGCACCACTTCTTCAGTCAAACCAAAGGTCTCTGCAGCTTTCAGCAGCTCCAGGTGCTCTTCATCTTTGACGGTCTGGACGAGTGCAGACTTCCTCTGGACTTCAGCCGGACCCGGGTCCTGACGGAGCCCACAGAGAGCGCCTCAGTGGAGGAGCTGCTGGTGAACCTCATCAGGGGGAGCCTGCTTCCCTCCGCTCGCCTCTGGATAACCACACGCCCCGCGGCGGCCAATCAGATCCCTGCTGAGTGCGTCTCCATGGTGACAGAGGTGCGAGGGTTCAGCGACCCACAGAAGGAGCAGTACTTCAGGAAGAGGTTCAGAGACGAGCAGCAGGCCACAGACATCATCTCCCACATCAAGAGCATCCACAGCCTGTACATCATGTGCCACATCCCAGTCTTCTGCTGGATCCTCTCCACAGTCCTGCTCCATCTGATGGAGACCAGAGAGAGAGGAGAGCTGCCCCGCACCCTCACCCAGATGTACATCCACCTCCTGGTGGTCCAGGCCAAAGTCAAGAACATCAAGTATCATGAGGGATCTGGGACAGACCTTCACTGGACTCCAGAGACCTGGGAGATGGTGCGGTCTCTGGGAAAACTGGCCTTTGAGCAGCTGCAGAAAGGAAACCTGATCTTCTACGAGAGTGACCTGAGCGAGTGTGGGCTGGACGCTGCAGCCGCCTCAGTGTACTCCGGAGTCTTCACACAGGTCTTTAGAGAGGAGCCAGGCCTGTACCAGGACAAGGTCTACTGCTTCATCCATCTGACTGTGCAGGAGTTTCTGGCTGCTCTTCACGTCCATCAGACCTTCTTCAGCTCCGGGGAGAACCTGCTGTCCACACCACACTCCTCTGAGAGCCCGGACCCTGGGGAGAACCTGCTGTCCTCACCTCACTCCTCTGAGAGCCCTGAGGCCTTCTACCGCTCTGCTGTGGACCGGGCCTTACAGAGTCCAAACGGACACCTGGACCTGTTCCTGCGTTTCCTGGGTTTGGGCTGTGGAGAGAAGGTACCTCTGCGTCTGTGGTAGATCTGAGGAGAGCGCCCCCTGGTGGACCTCTGTGACTGAACTCTTTTATGACATAAACATCTGACTGACAGCTGTAAGGACCAATCACAAATGGCCCCGTCTGTAATCACTGATTCACTGTTTTAAATAAAACACGTCTTTATTAAATCATAACTTGTGTGTTTGAGGCTCTGACAGACACAGGTGGAGTCTCAGTCTCACCTGCACTTACTCTGTAAATTATTCCATATTTGAGACTAAAAACCAGATGAAAAGTGAGCGCTGGCGACAAAAATGATGAACCATTAATTTTGGAATTATTTTGTTTACTGTGAGGACTAGATCCAAGCTCCCAATGAAAATCTGTGATTTTTTTAGTTTCCTTTTCAATCAAAGAACCTCAAATGAAACAAATTAACTCATCAACATTTCTGGTCCTTTTTACATCTCTTGGGGTCCATACACCCCTTTATTCTATAAAAGGGGGCATTCCTTTCATTCTGCTGGGACAAAACTGCATCCAATTTGGTCGCATAAAGGCCTAAAAATTTGATTGGTGTGACTTATTATTTTTTCTGGGACGCACCGGTCGGACTGCAGTGATCCTCACCACAACCCAAAAGAACTGTTCTGTACAGAGGAGCAAACGCCTGGAACGCGTTTCCTTTTAACATCAGAAACACTAAGAGTAAACCACACTTTAAGCTGAAAGTAAAAGGTCAATTAGCTCAGTACATGTGAGCATAGTCACCGTGTGTTATATGTGTCCTGTAAGGTTGTATGATTATATGAAATGTGTAACATTCATGTATTCTATTTTAACTGTTTTGTAATTTTATATTGTGTGAGGACCCCAGGAAGACGAGCAACCACTTGTGGGCGCTAATGGGGATCCTAATAAAGAATAAAGAATAATGAATAAAGAACCCCTTATCAGACAACTCTTATCACTGTAAACACTGATCAAGTTGCGCACAGCTCTAACACAAAGGACAATTTTTTACGGGCATTTTAAGATCACTGCCCGACTCTGTCAGATCTCGGGAGCGAAGCAGGATAAGTACTTGGATGGGAGACCGTTTGGGAAACACGTTCAGCAGACCACCACCAAGTACGGAGTGAATGAATAATGCAATGTAAAGGGTCTTTGAGTGTCCAGAAAAGCACTATATTATTATTATTATTATTATTATTACAATTATTAAAAAGACAGACTTGCAGCTGCTGCTACGTTCTGCTCCACTCCTCGTTCCAATTCTCCAGAACCAATTTTTTAATGAGCTAAATATTAGGCTATAACCTTTTACATTGGCTTTTCTCAATTTACCATTTCCCATAGGCTTTTCTGACTATTGAAGTAGTTTTGGTGGGGATACTAAATCAAACCAAGTTTTGCAATGAGGCAATCACAGTTATAAAATGATCACAAAACGTGGCGGTCAGATAACTAGACGTGTTTTGTAACCCATGAACCTGCTGTGCCTCACGGGCTGCAGCAGCGCTTCAGCGGCGGCTGCTGCGTGTCTGAGTGTGGAGAAGAGACTCACAGTCGTGTAGGTAGACTTGAAAGGAAGAGCTACAACTTATGTCCTTATGAATGAAGTGGACGTGTGTCAGTTCAGAGTTGGCCCAAAGGCGACCAGAATGATGCGTCAGGACTTAGGAAAGTAATAGAAATAGTCCTTGCTGTAATCTCTCATCTCCATGTCCACGTCCAGGTAAAATCTTATTTCTCTGGTTAAAACATACAGTAAATTGTCCAGGAAGAGGCTTAAAAGAAAATGACCACAACGCGCTGCTCCCACTGTGACTAGTCCAAAAGTGAAGCTACTGCCAGTGCATGAATCAGCTGATTTAACTTTCCTTTTTGACTGGACTGTTACATGAGACCAAATGGTTTCAAGTAAACTGCATTGATGATAGAAGTTAATTCCTTACTTAATAAAGCGTCTCAAAGATTTAAAGCTAATAACGAAGTCTTGTGGTCTATTAAAAGCATCCTTAATTTAATACATGAAAGTTATGAAAAAGAGATTCTTAATCTTAGTGGGACTATCCTGGTTAAATAAAGGTCAATAAATAAATAAATGAACAAGACATGAACTCAAACTTCTGCCATTTGGAGAAACTGACACTCCTCTGTTTCATATATGAGAGCTGTACTCACCTCCTGGCAAACTCTGACCGGTCGTTATCACCGCAAGGTTTCCCCAGACAGAGCCAGCCAGGTCTGAAGGTCTGTAGAGCCTTTTCTGTGGTCCTGTGGTCTGGCTTTGCTACAGCGCCCCCTGGAGGAAACAAAGCACATAATCACATAAAAAGGTAACAGCGTTCAGCTCAACACATTTTAAAAGCCGGACAAAAATCTCATCTCGACTCCAGATCGAATGTACCTGTTTCTGATCAGCGGTGAAAGTCTGGTGAGCCGCTCCATAGTCTCATGACGCTGAGGTCCTGAGGAAGCTGTCGAATACAGGTATTTATGTAGAATTAGAAAAAAAAAAATAGACTGGCTTAGCAGGCAAAAAATATTTCCCCATTTTTTTTTTACCAAAAGCAGTTCACGAGCTTATAATTGAGCTACTCGTTACAATAAGCGTCAAAGAAAAGCGCTATGAGAGCACGTTAAATACATTCATATCAACACGTACCTGTTGGAGATGTTAAAAGGTGGATTCTCTGCTCACTCTCCTCCAAACCAGCTCCTTTTACACAGAAAAATAAAAGAAAATCAACCTAAATGACCTCTTACAGAACCGCAAATGTAACGTTATGTTAGCTTAAAAACGTTAGGTTAGCAACTTCAGTTTCACAAAAATACACAATAAAAGTACGAACATTTACACAAAACTCGTGTTCAGCGTTTTCACAATAAAGAAGAAATATTTGTAGTTGTTGTAAATGTTACTTTCTTGACATTTTATTCGTGTAAATCACTAAAAATAGCGGGGGGGTTTTTTATCTCGAGATTCTTACCTCGCGCTGCTTGAGCTCGTGCACTGCTCGTCTACGTGCACGTTACACTGCGTCACTGTTGAACTTTTAATTATTATTTAAACTAGTTATTTTTTAATCATTATTTATCTTCTTGTTAGTCAGTTGATTTGCTAAATCCTTGTACAAACGTCAAGAAAAAAAATGTTTTGTGTGTACATTTATCCAACCAGCAGGGGCCGCTCTGACTCCATATTCTCAGTTCACGTGATATGAAGTAACACATTCTCAATATGTTTTCTCTACGTTGATGACAATTAGTTTTAGGCAGGTTTATTTGCAAAGCACAATTCATACAAAGAGCTTCACAGTTACATAAAGTCACAAGTTGGCAGATCAAATCATTCCCTAAAAAAAATCAATACAGTCACTAGGATATTACATTTGAATGCAGATAAAATACTTTATAGGACTGTCTTCAGGCATTTTTTTACTATTGTAAAATAGTAGTAGCCCCAGTCAAAGAAAAATAAAAAGATTATTGTTTTCAAACACGTATCTGGTGCTTTGTCCATGTGGAGAAGAAACATGAGGCACAGAGCTGTAGAGCGGCCGAAATATTTACTCAGTAGCAACGTTACTTTTAAATAATTTTACTCAAGTCAAAGTACTCGGAGAAATGAGTACTTGAGTACTGTGAGCATTGAGCAACTGAGTGGAAAAAAACGGATTCATAAATAAACATAAAATCATGTGGAAACCGTGATATTCCCAAAAAATACAGAAAAACAAAAATAATTCTATTTTATCAATCGAAATGATAGATAATTTACTCACAGTGGAAAAAGTAACAATCATTTTTACTCAAGTAAGAAACCGACACTGCATTATAATTTTATTCAAGAAGAAATAAAAAGTACTGTATGATAAAACTAAGAAATACAATTTCTTCAAAACATTACTCAAGTACATGTTGAGTAAATATTACCCGTTTCTGCTGCTGATAAACTGTGTAAAAGTCTGATTTAAGATTCAGCAGCAGGGCCGGCTCCTCAACAAAATGACTGAGGGCACAAAAGGGTGAAAATTGAGATTCTCTGCATTAAAATAATTTATAATGCAACCAAAATTGAGGGGGGAAACCTTTTAATGAGGCAATGCACCCTTTGGCACCCTGAAGAACCGGGCCTGCTCAGTCGTGACATCAATGATGAGAAACAAAACACAAATGCCAGAAAAATAACTAATATTTTTTCTGAAGCATGAACTGCATCTATTTTAGGCGTCACATGAAGCCTTTGCCACTTAAAGATTTCACTGTGGAATGAGTAACTTAAAAAAAAAAAATCCAAATAAGAGCACAGATATTTCTTTCAAACTAGTACTACTGGCCTCTGCAAAGCCCAGACCTGCTTTGGCCGTGGGTTTCAATGATGGACCGTGGAGATTTAGCCGGGATATTTTTTTAATTGTTTTCGCCATAAGTTTGTTTGTTTGTGCTGTAACTCGCTCCTGATTCGTCCATTTGTATCACATGGTAAGATTCACATTACTGCCCGGCAACATTAAAGCATACACTTGTTTGCGCGAGCGAAGCAAATATAAATATCGACTGCCAAAGTGATATGTGGCTCTTTCAAACTGTCACTGAAGCTCACATGTTTTTAGTCTCTTCTTTTGTGTATTTATGAGTCGAGGTACATTATCATAACACCGCTCACCAGAGTCTCACTGTTTGTCTTTTAAAATCCACTAAAAGCTGCACTGTGGTCGCCCACTGCTTCAAAGGATGGGTCAAATCCAGATAATTCATTTCCCTACGGAGACAATAAAGTAAACATTCATCTCAACACAAACTGATTCAATAGCTTGTAGTTCAGTATGGAAAGAGTTCTAAACTGTGTGCTCAGTATTAACATGGTTCAGTCCTGGTTCAGGGTCACATACACAATAGACAAGGTGGTGAAGGAAGTATCGTCTTAAAAAAATATGCTTGATAATTAAATGCATCGTCTGGGCTCAATTACAGACTCCTATTGTTTCACAGCATCTTCATCTCCTCGGCTCCATCTGAACCTCTCGTCTGCATAATCCCCACTCACACCAAATAACTTATACGATAAATCTGCTGCTTATTCTTCTTCAGCATTCACAGATGAAGTGTAGTGTCAAAGTTAAAGCATCTTTTCACTGTGTTGGAGCGCCCTCTGGTGGATAAACATGCAGGATTACTCAAACTCCCAATTATGTGCATGTTTTTAAGTGACAGAGAAACCTGCCCCGACACAGGAGGAGAAGTCACAGTCTAGGAGTCGAACCCAGGACGTTCTTGCTGGGAGGCAGTGCAGAAGGTTCAGACACTTTTTCACTGTGAACCCACAACAAAGAAGTGACTGTTTTCAGACACAAAGCAGACGATCCCTTTCATTTATGAGGCTAAAATGCAAATATTAAATATAAATATAATAATATAAATCAGGGAGTCAGACTCGTCCTCAGAGCCACAACAGCTCAGTCAGAAGAGACACAGGGAGCTCAGTTTAATTATATACTGTCTGAAATAGAATAGGAGGAGTGGTCACATGACTCCAGGTGGAACAGGTCTGACCGGTGAGAGAGGGAAAGGATTTAGAGACGACGCTGACGAAGTAAGTTTGTTTTTATGATTCCAATGTTTAAAACTGTCACAATATTTCAACTAATTGTGTTTAAATGAAATGATGTGTCAGTTTGGGTTCAGGCCTGGATTGATCTCAGATTGTTGCAGATCATTTTGTGCTGGAGTGAAATCCTGGTTTAGGACTGGATTTACACCTGGTTTATCTTCGGTTTAATCATGGATTTGTCCAGACTCAGACCAAGTGTAGCCCTGGATTAGCTTCCTGTTTTTGACCTGATGGCTGTTTCATAACCCTGACTCAGAAAGTTTTACTTTATAGGAATTATAAAGTGTAGTTGATGCAGGTGACCAGCAGAGGGAGGCCAGACCACATCATGGACCAGACTTTTTTTAAGTAAATCAATTAAAATAACAGTCGACATCTGTTTTACTCTTCTTCTGATTCCCAGCAGCTATAACATGGACCCACCTGGACCTGGCCCCGGGTCTAAACCAAGACCAAAACCTGCTCCCAGCTCTGTGTCTCTAAAAAGTGACAGGTCCAAAAGTTTGCCTCCTGAGTTTGGAGATACTCCTCCTGAGCACCAGAGGTAAGATCGGCTTCATTTAGTATTTCTTGTCACTTATACAATAACATACAATGGCCATGTCCGAATAGTTCTCTACACAGATCACTATATGTGGTCAGAGTCTGAATGTCCAGAGGAAAGAAATGTAGTGCACTTATAACTATCCAGTGCACCTTGATTCTAGATAAGTAGTGAGCATGGATGATCACAGAAAGGTCAAAATAAACCACAATGCCGAGGGAGAGTCAGCATCTGAATGGGAAACCGTGAGGGCCTACGCTCTAAGGCTGCATCTAACAGGTGTAAATAAGCTTAGGAAGCTCCTTCCCCTTATCATTGACCCGGCCGTGCGGGAAAGGAGTGGCATGGTTCCTATAGTACCTCCTATTGCTTAGGAACCCCAAGATGTTCCTCATCATAAGGAGCTAAGAACAATCCCACAAGCCACTGCTGCCTCCAGTCCTGAAGGTTTACGAACTCAGATGATCTCCACATGAGTGTGAAATTATAGACAGTTTTGCTGCATGACATTGAAACAAAAACATTACCTATGTCCTAAATGTATGAAAGTATAAATCAGGTCAGGCAAAGTTAGAGCCGCAGCAACATCTGGAAGTTACATTTTTTTTTAAAGGTGAAAATCCGTGAAAATTGAACAGTGATGTTTATTAAGAGTTGTTTATTTAACACATAATTTTGACATTTGTGCAGTTGCACGGATTTTGTTGGTAATACTAATAACAGTAAATTAATTGCACTGCAGGAGGATATGGAGCATACAGGTGCTCGTCATATAATTAGAATATCATGAAAAAGTTCATTTATTTCTGTTATTCAACTTAAAATGTGAAACTAATATATGATAGACTCATAACATGCAAAGTGACATACTGTATGTCAAGCCTTTGTTTGTTATCATTTTGATGATTATGTTTTACAGTCCATTTTCAGAAGTGAATGCACTTTTTCATGATATCCTAATTATATGACGAGCACCTGTATATTGGACGATCTAACTTCCTGGTTGTTCCCTCCGCAGAGTTAGGAAGGTTCAGACTGTCCTAATGGGCAGAGGGAGAAGCTGAAGCTCCTGATCTTAACTGCAAAATATTTCTCAAAGTCGACCTCATGACGTCGCATCAAAGGTTAAGGAAAAGGAGAAAGAAGCTACAATATGTTGCCACTTTTTAGATGCAGCCTTACTTATCCAGAAGTGTTAGATTAAGTAAAGGTTTTAAAAATATTAATCTAGAGACTGTTATTTTAAATTGATCAAATGAGAGCTAAAAGTTGGTCTGGAGAGAGTAGAGTTCGTGTACTGGAGCAAATCCAACAGACTGATGGCACCAAAGTGCACGTCTGAGCTCGACTGGACTATAAACTCAATTTCAGTCAAATTTGTCAAGTTTGAAATTACTTCTCAACAGTCGACATGACAGTATGTTCTGTTCAAACTCTCTTCCTGATTCTCAGCACCTACAACATGGAACCACATGGCCCTGGCCCTGAGTGTAAACACAGACCTAAACCTGGACCCAACCCTGCTCCCATCTCTGTGTCTCTGAAAAGTGACCGCTCCAAAAGCTTACCTCCTGAGTTTAGAGAGCTTCCTCCTGAAGACCAGAGGTAAGTCTTGGTTTGCTCCAGAGCTTTGGGACATGTTCTCAGGACATCACAAGGGTCCCCTAAGAATAATCATGTCAGAACTGGTTTAAAACTTGCTCAGAGTCAGACCTGGTTAACTCCTGGTGTGTGCTATAGATATCTGATTCTCAACATTAGGGACACATGAGATTTTTGTTAGGGTTGTGTTGAGTTGCTGATTAAAAGCAGCATCTCGACACAGCTCGTCTCTTTATTTCTGCAAAAGGGAATATGCCTGCTGTACATACCAGTCCAGTATAATCCATACGTCTGTTAACTATTAACACATAAAGACATATTTTAATATTTGAACAATTCACAAGTTTATTCGTGATGTATCATTCAGACACTGCAGCGGGGCACACTGTCTCTCTCCCTCGCTCTGCCTTTCACTCACCCAACTCTGTCGCTCATTCAGCGCCTCATCTCAAACACACAGGTCAGGTGAAGTCTGGTTGGAACACGTTTTGAGGTAGCTTGTTCCTGAATTGTTTTGCTTGTTAGTGTCATGAATCAGTAACAGTGTATGAAATTTCTATGAGCTGATGTTTGTAACAGCAAATAAAAATCAACCTGCCAATCCAGTCAATATTGTTCAAAAAAGTTTGACAACCAGCACTGTAGATGGTGAGTCCTCAGGAGGTCTGTGGAGGAGCTTCTTGTGAGTCTAAATGAGTCCAAAGGCGGCTGCAGTGGTCTCTGCTCAGTCTGTAATGTTTCTGTTTGTTGGTTCACAGGGAGCCAGGCCCAAAGGAGCAGCTGGACGCCATATTCACGGTGAGTAGCCACGACTGCAGCATGTGTGGGGTTCTCTATGGGGCTCCTCAGGTCCTCTCTTTGACTGAAACTCTTTAAATCTGATTCTATTCCAGCGTCTGGAGGAGGACATCCTGACGTTTGTCAAAGAGCAGCTGCAGAGGCTCCACAGGCTCCTGGTCTCAGAGTACCCAGAGAGTAGCTCAGAGAGTGAGGAGGAGCAGAGCAGCAGAGAGGCTGTGCTGAACATCACCCTGGACTTCCTGAGGAGGATGAAGCAGGAGCAGCTGGCCGAGCGTCTGAGCTCCAGTAAGAACTCTGTCTACAGTCCATCAGAGGAGCAGCTCACACCTGGATCTGACCTGTTTCACTTCAGAATGAACAGTCATTTCAGCTCAGCTCTTCAGTCACTCTCCACATGGAGTTTTAGTCACAGAGGATTATGGTCCTGGTTAAAACTGGGCTCTGGGGCTTTAGTTCTGAACCACGGCTCATGACACTAAGAAATGTCACAGTTTAACAGAGTCATTATTTTACTGAACGTCTGCCCCTATGAGGAACACTATACTGCTCTCTAGTGTTCTGTGAATGTCTAAACATTTAGTGGTGAAAAGATATTCTTGAACATAGACGTAAAAAAAACGTTAAAAAAAAATTATATTTGAGTTTGTTTCCGGTGAAGAGTTCACTGTTGTCTCTGTCTTTATTCAGGGAGTCCTGTTGGAGTTTGCAGAGATAAACTGAAGACTCATCTGCAGCAGAGGTTCAGCTGTGTGTTTGAGGGCGTGGCTAAAGCAGGAAACTCCGCCCCCCTGCACCAGATCTACACAGAGCTCTACATCACAGAGGGAGGGGCCTCAGAGGTCAACCAGGAACATGAGGTCAGACACATCGAGACGGCGTCCAGGAAACCAGCCGCTACAGAGACCAGCATCACATGTGAAGACCTGTTTAAAGACCCCGCCCACAGACAGCAGCCAATCAGAACAGAGCAGACAGAGGAACAAGGAACACAAACAAAAAGAAAAAGGCCAATGACAACAGAGTTCACAAAACCAAAGAAACTAAAGAGAATAGACCAGACAATGGAGCCAATCAGAGCAGAGCTGACAGAGGAGGGACCAATCAGGACGGTGCTGACGAAGGGCGTGGCCGGCGTGGGGAAAACAGTGCTGACTCAGAAGTTGAGTCTGGACTGGGCTGAAGGCAGAGCCCACCAGGACGTCCAGCTGCTGTTCCCCTTCACTTTCAGAGAGCTCAATGTGCTCAGAGACACAGAGTACAGCCTGGTGGAGCTGCTGCACCACTTCTTCAGTCAAACCAAAGGTCTCTGCAGCTTTCAGCAGCTCCAGGTGCTATTCATCTTTGACGGTCTGGACGAGTGCAGACTTCCTCTGGACTTCAGCCGGACCCGGGTCCTGACGGAGCCCACAGAGAGCGCCTCAGTGGAGGAGCTGCTGGTGAACCTCATCAGGGGGAGCCTGCTTCCCTCCGCTCGCCTCTGGATTACCACACGTCCCGCGGCGGCCAATCATATCCCTGCTGAGTGCGTCTCCATGGTGACAGAGGTGCGAGGGTTCAGCGACCCACAGAAGGAGCAGTACTTCAGGAAGAGGTTCAGAGACGAGCAGCAGGCCACAGACATCATCTCCCACATCAAGAGCATCCACAGCCTGTACATCATGTGCCACATCCCAGTCTTCTGCTGGATCCTCTCCACAGTCCTGCTCCATCTGATGGAGACCAGAGGGAGAGGAGAGCTGCCCCGCACCCTCACCCAGATGTACATCCACCTCCTGGTGGTCCAGGCCAAAGTCAAGAACATCAAGTATCATGAGGGATCTGGGACAGACCTTCACTGGACTCCAGAGACCTGGGAGATGGTGCGGTCTCTGGGGAAACTGGCCTTTGAGCAGCTGCAGAAAGGAAACCTGATCTTCTACGAGAGTGACCTGAGCGAGTGTGGGCTGGACGCTGCAGCCGCCTCAGTGTACTCCGGAGTCTTCACACAGGTCTTTAGAGAGGAGCCAGGCCTGTACCAGGACAAGGTCTACTGCTTCATCCATCTGACTGTGCAGGAGTTTCTGGCTGCTCTTCACGTCCATCAGACCTTCTTCAGCTCTGGGGAGAACCTGCTGTCCACACCACACTCCTCTGAGAGCCCTGACCCCGAGGAGAACCTGCTGTCCTCACCACACTCCTCTAAGAGCCCTGAGTCCTTCTACCGCTCTGCTGTGGACCGGGCCTTACAGAGTCCAAACGGACACCTGGACCTGTTCCTGCGCTTCCTCCTGGGGCTGTCTCTGCCGACCAATCAGAGCCTGCTGCCAGGTCAGCTGACTCACAAAAGAAGTGACTCGACCAATCAGGAGACAGTAAAGTACATCAGACAGAAGCTGAATGAAGAGGGTCTGTCTGCAGAGAGGAGCCTGAACCTGCTCCACTGTCTGAACGAACTCAACGACCGCCGTCTGGTGGAGATTATACAGTATTACATGAGAGAAGGAGGTCTCTCCTGGTTTTATTCTCCTGCTCAGTGGTCTGCTGTGTCCTTCCTCTTACTGTCCTCAGACTCAGACCTGGAGGAGTTCGACCTCAGGAAATACCAGCGCTCAGAGACAGTTCTCCTGAAGCTGCTGCCGGTCGTCAAAGCCTCCACCAAAGCCATGTGAGTCCAGACTGTATTTAAACACTTGTGTCTTGGCTCTCGTCTCTAATCGTCCTCTCTGTCCTCAGTCTGAGCGGCTGTGGCCTGTCTCCTCTCAGCTGTGCTCCTCTGGCCTCAGTCCTCAGCTCCTCCAGTCTGACTCACCTGGATCTCAGTAACAACGACCTCCAGGACTCAGGAGTGGAGCTGCTGTGTTCTGGACTGAAGAGCGCCCCCTGCAGACTGCACACCCTCAGGTGAGACGCTCCCATGATGCACTCTGTCTCTGTGTCCACAATAGAGGCTAATGCTGTGTGTCTTTAGTCTGTCTGGATGTCTGGTCTCAGAGAGGGGCGGAGCTTCTCTGGCCTCAGCTCTGAGCTCCGCCCCCTCCCACCTGAGAGAGTTAGACCTGAGCTACAACCATCCAGGACCCTCCGCCGAGCTTCTGACCGCTCTACGGGCCCCTCAGGGGCCCTTGCACTCTCTCAGGTGAGCCCCCCCTGGACTCTCTCAGGGTCTTGTCTCTGGTCCATGGTTGGTCCAGGTCTGGTCTGGTCTACAGTAAACTGGACTTGTGTGTTTCAGGCTGGATCCTGCTGGAGAACAGTGGATGGTCCCAGGTTTGAGGAAATGTGAGTCTGTGTTTTATTCATTTCATGGAAATAACTTGAACTTCATCAGGTTTACATTATCTGTTTCTAGAGGAAAAATCTGCAAAGTGATAGATTTAATTAACAAATTATGCACCAAATCCATGCTCTTCTGAATATATGTGTCAGACTTATTACAGCTTATTACACATAAAAGAACTCTTCAGACACAGGAACAGGAAGTGATGTCATGAGTTGTGTTTGTTTCCTCAGATTCCTGTGAGTTTTCTCTGGATCCAAACACAGCTCAGAGGAACCTCCTTCTGTCTGAGGACAAACGGACTGTGACCAGAGTGAGAGAGGAGCAGCAGTATCCACGTCATAAGGACAGGTTCATGGACCTGCCTCAGGTCTTGAGCTCCACTGGCCTGAGGGGGCGCTGTTACTGGGAGGTGCAGTGGAGCGGGAGGAGGGGGGTTGATATAGCTGTGAGTTACAGAGGAATCAGACGGAGAGGAGACAGAGGGGAGAGTAGGTTTGGAAACAATGATCAGTCCTGGAGTCTGAGGATCTATGATGGAGTTTACTACATCTGTCACAACAAGAGAGAAAAACGCCTCTTCTCCTCTCGCTCTCGCTCAGGTGTAGTGGGCGTGTTCCTGGACTCTGAGGCTGGAGCTCTGTCCTTCTATGAGGTTCGCTCTGGTGGAAAACTGTCCCACATATACACCTTCACCTCCTCCTTCACTGAGCTTCTGTTTCCTGGGTTTGGGCTGGGGGCTGAAGGCGACTCTGTATCTGTAGTAGATCTGAGGAGAGCGCCCTCTGGTGGACATGGAACTCTTTTATGACACAGGATTAATCACAGCTGCCTCCGCCTGTAATCACTGATTCACTGTTGAAATAAAACACGTCTTTATTAAATCATCACTTGTGTGTTTTCGGCTCTGACAGATACAGGTGGAGCCGTCGCCCCGTTACCGTGAGGTTGATGGTTCACATCTCAGTCTCACAGAAACAGAAAAACTGAACATCCAAATGAGTTCTCAAGGAAATAACACAAGTAAAAAAAGAAGCACTCAACAAAAAGCACTTCCTTCACATCCTTATAGCATGAAGCACTCTGGTTCTCAATCAGTATCGGGACCCACCACTATCACCATAAAATGACAAGACGTGACCCCTCCCCCCCCAAAAAAAAAACTAGGGATTGTCCGATATGAACATTTTCTGCCAATATTGATATCTGATATTTGCCTCGCTGCTGTGGCCAATATCCGATATTTGCCGAAATTCATTTTCACGTTAAAAATCAATAGAAACGCTCACTCAAATGTTGTAAAGTTCGCAAATTATCGTTCCACTATAGGAAAATAAACAATACAATGCTTGTGTCTGGGACACACCGTCTCACACACTATGATGGAACAAAGAATCATTTTTATAAGAAAAATATTAAAAAGATCTAATACAATGAGTGAAATGTAATTTTGTTTTTGGCTAAATATTTACTCAGACTTCCTTATTATTATACTTTCTACTCTTTTTTTTTCACATTTATTTTTTATTGAAGAGACAAATAATAAAATTTTACATATTTTCTTTAAAAAAAAAAGTAGTAATGCGATTTTGCTCTTCCATTTTTACATATGGAACTCGCACAAATGAACAACAGAGAGGTGGGGTACCCTTTTGGTTTGCATAGCATTGTCAACAATAGCAATCAGCAGTATTTATATTTCAACTTTACATGAAATCAGATCTTATCGGCTTGACATATTCTGTCCATTTTGACCAAATCCTGTAAAATGAGTCCATTTGCAGTTTCAACTGAGATGAAATTGTTTCCATGATGTAGATGTCGTGAATAATGTTGATCCCATCCTCGTTTGTTGGTTTTCCAGGCTTGAGCCATCTTCTGGTGATGGCCTTTTTACTTGCCGCTAAGAGAATATAAAGTAGTTTCTTGTCTCCATTGTTAAGACCATCTAGTTCTATGTCACCAAAATAGGTTGCTTTGAATCAGGGGTCACCAACCTTATTTCAGCTGAGGGCTACTTTAAGAGCATTAAGTTGTTTGAGGGCTACCAGTTAAAAACAAATCCTAAAGACTTAAACTTACACTGTTCACTTATAGGATATTGACCCCATATTATATTAAAATAGCTTTATTTTAAACTCATACTGAGTCACAAGAACCGAAATAACTAATTTTAAGAATTAGATTCAAGAAAATGAAGTGTTTTACACTTTAGAAAAAGTCCCAAGGGCTACTGGACATGCCCCAAAGGGCCCCTGGGTGCCCGCGGGCACCACGTTGGTGACCCCTGCTTTGAATGATAAAGGGAAAACAATTGCAAATACATTTTGTATATGTTGATGAATCTCTACCCAATATTCTTGAATAATTTGGCAGCTCCAGAAAACATGGAAAGGATTTGCCCCTGCAACACCAAATCTCCAACATGCATTTCCTTTTCCCTGGTATCTTTTTTGTGCTGGTGTAATGAAAAAACGCATTGTGTTTTTCCAGCAGAATTGACGCCATGTATTTGACCCAGTTCAGACCCACTGAATTTCACAAATGTGATCCCATTTCTCTTCAGTTACTCTAAAATGCCCTTCTCTTTCCCATTTTTATATCACGTAGTAGGTGCTCTCCCCTTTACTCCGCAGGATGCTGTTACATAGTTTGGAAATAATTTTGGTAAGGGACAAGGATTTTGTTAATGACATAAATGTTTGTAAGAGCCCTTGGTCAGGTGAAAGTATTTTAATATTCTGATTGAATAGTGCCTGACTTGCAGGTACCTGAAAAAGTCTTCAGGGCCCAACCCATGTTTTTGCCTCAAAGCATCAAATGTTTGCAGAGCTCCCTTGTGGACAAATGAATTACAGTTGGTTAATCCTTTCAAAATCCATGTTTTAAATCTGTTATCATAATTATTAGGAGTAAATTCTGAGTCATATGCACACCATCGCAGGATTTTAGATTCCTCCTGTAAACCACATATTTTGATTATTTCATTCCAGGCTGTAATTGTTGTGAATGATATGTGTTCAGTTGAAAGATTGATTTTGGACTGCAATTTAGAATCTGCTATTAGTGCTTTAAGTGGTATTCCTTTAATCATAGTCCCCTCTATATCCTTCCATCCAGCTGTGTAGACCGGAGCGCACAAACAAACCAGGGGCCTCAACTGGGCAGCATAAAAATATTCTCGTAAACATGGGAGGCCCATACCCCCTTTTTCTTTCTTAATTTGTAACGTTTTGAACCAAATTCTGGGTTTTTTACCCTTCCATATAAACTTTGATATAATTTGGTCCCATTCTATAAATTGTTTTTGGGGTATGGAAAACGGCAGACATTGAAACAAATATAAGATTCGAGGAATGTGACGAAGGACTGGATGCATGCGGATCTTTACTTTGATGGACAGTTCGCGTGGCCAATCACGGTTTAGGATGTAGCATGTTTGGTTGTAAGCGCTACGTCTGCGTTAGTTATTCTTATTATTATTATTAGGTGTGGAGCGGACCTCGTGGTTGTGTCCGTGTGCGTTAAAGACAAAACCGTGAGTATTGGTTATAAACAAGAGCACACCCCCTGCAAGTTTGTCATATAGTTGTTTAGTATTGTGTATATTGTACTTGCCGGATAATACCTTGCTTTGGGCCAATTTAGCCCTGATTACAATACGAGGGCTAGCAGCTAATGAGGCTAAGGCGAGGGCTAGCAGCTAACTATGCTAAGGCGAGGGCTAGCAGCCTTGCGGCCCGTCTATAGTAGCTCGTCTATAGTCTATATTAGCACATGTTGGTAAATATATCTCGCTTGTTTGATTGTTATGTTTGTTTATATTTTCACCTGATAATTTATACATATATTTATTTGTGTTACAGAACCACACACAAAAGGACACCCTGTAAATAGTTAATAAAGAAAAACTCTGAATCATCTCCTTGCATTCTTGCCGATGCCCCCTGGTGGTCACAACATAATAAAACCAGTCAAATTAGCTCTCCCCAAAACAAGGAAGGATGTTCATCTTAATAGAGTCAATCCGAGAATATAAATCTAAGAATGGTATGGTATTCAACCTTTCAATGTCAGATTTCATCTTTGTGTTTAGGGGTCCATAATTAACAACATACATTTTTGTGAAATCCCTATGTATGAAAATTACAAGATATTTAATCGATTCTGTGTCCCATTTCCATTTATAATGGTCTCTAATGTTTTGGAGAGGATTATAATTTAGGGTCAATACTTGAGTTTTGTTTACATTAATTTTGTATCCTGAAAAGGTACCATAGTCCTCAAACATCTTTATAGCTTTTGGTAACGTCAGGGTAGGATTAGATATGGTCAGCAATAGATCGTCAGCGAATAGGGCCATTTTCTGTTCCTTTCCTGCGACAGTTACCCCTACAATATCTTGTCTTTGCCTGATCCATTGACCAAGCGGTTCAATGTGTGTTTGTTTTTTCGTTTTAACTGGACCTCGAGTCTGCAATAAAGGGTTGATGAATGTACAAAGCAAAGAAAAGGGCAGATAAATAACATCCCTGTCTCACCCCTCTTTCCAATGCAATTGACTCAGTAAGGTCTCCATTGATCTTAATTCTAGCCACTGGCTTGTTATATAACCCTGCAATCATTTCAATAATAGATTTATGAAAGCCAAACTTACTGAAAACCTTAAATAAGAAGGACCAACTCACCAAGTCAAACGCCTTTTCTGCGTCCAAACTCATCACCAAGGTTTCTTGTATTTTCTGTACAACATTATGCAGCACTCTCCTTATGCTGTCCTGTGTCTGTCTTTGTTTAATGAATCCAGTCTGATCGTTGTGTATTAAGTGTGGCAATATTATTTCCAATCTCCTTGATATGATAGACGCAAACAATTTGTAATCTATATTTAGGACACTAAGCGGCCGATAAGTACTACATTCTAGTCTGTCTTTCCCTTCCTTGGGGATGATGGAGATTATTGACTCATTCCATGAAGGAGGAATTGTTTTCTTTTGCATCACCCAGTTAAATGTTTTCAATAGGTTTGGGGTTAGGCAACTCTCCATTGTTTTATACCATTCAGGGCCAAATCCATCTGCTCCTGCCATCTTTCCTTTTTTCAGTTTTTTGATTGCTAGTTGGATATCCTCTTTGGTTATTGGGGAAAGGAGTCTGTTATTTTGTTCATCTGTCAGTGTTGGTAAATTCATTTGTTAGAGGAAAGCATCTACATCTTGATCATTATCTACATGGATTTGAGAGTAAAGCTTTAAATAGTAGTTTTGAAAGCACCAGTTAATTTTATCTTGTTCGTTTTCAGTTTTATTGTTAAAGGGATTCTTAATTTTATGAATGGTTCTCTCAGCTTGTTGTTTCCCGAGTTTATAGGAGAGAAGTTTTAGAGATCTCCCGCTTGCTTCATAGTATTGCTGTTTAGTAAAAATTAGTTTTTTTTGTATATTCAGTGTATTGATGTCGTCTATTTCTTTTTTAATTGTTTTATTTCAGATTTGATCTCGGCTGTCATGTGAAGAGTGTTCTTGTTGAAGTTTTAGTAGTTTATGTTCTAAGTTGACAATTTTGTTAAGAGTTGTTTTTTTTTATGGGAAGAGATACTTATTTTCTCCCTAATTACTGCCTTAAAGGCGTCCCGAACTATTCCAGGATCAACCTCCTCGTTATCATTATGTTCAAAATATTCCCCAATAGCAACAGTCAAGCTTTCTTTAATATTTGAGTAATTCAAAATGCTTGTGTTTAACCTCCAAAGAGTAGATCTTTTGTTTTTTTGCAAGGAAAACATGAACATAGACAGGGCTATGATCAGAAACTGTGCAAGGCCCGATTTCACAGTTTTGTACCCTAAACAAGTCACTTTTGTACATGAAAACATAATCTAAACGAGAGTAGACATTATGGGCATGGGAATAGTTCCCTTTTAGTTGGGTTGATGTTTCTCCATACGTCAAAAACACCTGAATCCTCCATAAAATGTGTCATTTTTTTCCTTACATTTTTTAGGCTGCCTTTCCCATTTGAAGCATCTAACTTTGCGTTTAATGTAATATTGAAATCTCCATCACATATTAAAATTCCTTGACTTTCGGTTGTCATTAATTCTAATATATGTTTATAAAAGGACCAGTCGCTGCCAGGAGGTGCATACACGTTTAGCAAGGTTGTTAGAGTACCCTCTATCTTACCCATTATCATTACGTATCTGCCTTCCTTGTCTTTATGCTCCGATACATGCTCGTAATTTAGAGCGCCAGAAATCAAAATTGCCACTCCTCTTCGCCGTCCTGAACTGTGAGAAGAAAAAAATACATGTTTAAATCCCAATTTGTTCAATTTTAAATGCTCTTCATCTGTGAGATGTGTTTCCTGCATCAAGGCAACTTTTGCTTTATCTCGTTTCAACTTGGGTAGGGCTTTCCACCTTTTAATTGGACTATGCAAGCCATTGATATTAATTGTTACAAGTTTTACATATTTGCCATTCATTTATATTGTACTTATAGCTACAAACACATGAATTGGTACCCCACTCTCAATAGTGAACACTAAACACATAACAAATGAAAAAATAAAAAAAACAAATACAACTGCGAACGAACTTAAGTAACATGAACCTTCAAGGCTGGGGTCCTTTAAACAGACCCTGTGAAGCCTCCAAAGGCAACTTCCACATCAGCAACGATGTGGGCCCTTATTGGCTGTGGCTTTGCTGTGGGGAATAATCCCTCAGAACCATATTAATTTAAAAAGTTAACACCCAAAGACATATTTATAATATTCAGTCAGTGTAAGTAGATTTAGATATGTGAAAACGTCTTGATAAGAGTCAAAGTGAAACCTCAAGATCCTGAAGAAGTGGATGCTGTTCTCCTGAAGGCACGGAGCTTGTCCTTGTAGCCTGGTTCTTGTTCCGGTTGCTCTGCACCGCTACCTCTTCCTCTGGTGACTCTGGTCCAGGTCCACTGCTTCAGTTGCTCCAGGATTGTTTCGGGAAGTTTGATCATCTTGACCGCGTAGCCTCTCCGGGACATATCCTCAGTTGCTTCTGATGCAGAGGCGTAGGTTATTTCTCCATCCGTGTACTTCACCTTCAGTCGTGCTGGGTAGAGGGTTTGAAAGGGTATCTGTTTTGTTTTCAAAATCTTGCGTACTTCTGCGTATTCCTTTCGTTTCTTAAGGATCAGAGGAGGGTAATCGTTGTCCAGTGATATGTGTTTACCTTTCCAAGTAAATCCTTTCTTCTGCCATGATTTGCCGAGTATTTGTTTTTGTGATCTTGAAGCTTAGAAACTTAACCATAGAACGTGGCGGCCCCCCTGCTTCACTGCACTCCCTGCACGTCGTCTCTTCACTCTGCACCTTCACTCTCCTCATTCTGTGCTGTGGAGACAGCTTCATAACACGTGCTACAAGCTGCAAACTCCTTTGCCAGGACCTTTGAAGACGTGTTTCACATTGTATTTGTTACTTTATGTTTTGTATTTTGTGAGCGCGACAATGATTCACTTTCAGCGCTGCACGAGGTTGTGAGCGGGAGTGAAGTTTCGGGCGTCATTTGAGAGATGCCCCCAGTCCAAATAAGTTCATGAATGATAAATACTCCCTGTTTAATCAGAGAGATTACAGTTGCGTAAAGTCATTGGCACATTCAGTGAAAGTGGACTGATAAATAAGAGCGACGCACAAGAACTTATACGTAGGCATAGAGAACATGCACTGGGCTGGTGCAGGTCGGCCCAGCGCGTGTGACTGAAAGGACTGACAGGGGAGCTGAGCAAAAAGAGAGGAAAGATCTAGTTTATGATATGCTCTCGAACTATTATTGAACAGAAAGTTTGCTGTTGACAGGCAGCGTTTGTGAAAACAATGATGCTAGTTTTTTTTTAAGGTAACCCGAGAAGGCATTCTTTTAAGGTGGACCGGAGCATTTACGCTGGTCTGAAACATGGGAGTGATTCTATTTTTAGATCGCAAAGGCTTAAATTTGGGAGCATATGGGACTAAAATGATCGCAATTTCGAGCCCTGTAACGCAAAGGAGAATTTACTTAGACGGGCATTTTAATATCACTGCCGGATCCTGTCACGAAGATAAGTACTTGGATGGGAGACCGTTTGGGAAACGTTCAGCACACCACCACCAAGTACGGAGTGAATGAATTATGCAATGTAAAGGGTCTTTGAGTGTCCAGAAAAGCACTGTATAAAACCAAAGCATTATAATTATTATAATATTATTATTACTACAATAATTAAAAAGACAGACTTGCAGCTGCTGCTACGTTCTGCTCCACTCCTCGTTCCAAAGCCTCAGAACAGCCGCAGAATATTTTAATAAGCTAAATATTAGGCTATAACCTTTTACATTGGCTTTTCTGGCTATTGAAGTAGTTTTGGTAGGGATACTAAATTAAACCAAGTTTTGCAATGAGGCAATCACAGTTATAAAATGATCACAAAACGTGGCGTTCAGATAATTAAACGTGTTTTGAAACGTATGAACCTGCTGTACCTCACAGGCTGCAGCGGCGCTTTAGCGGCGGCTGCTGCGTGTCTGAGTGTAGAGAAGACACTTACCAGTCGTGTAGGTAGACTTGAAAAGAAGAGCTACAACTTATGTCCCCCAGAAAAAGAATGAAGTGGACGTGTGTCAGTTCAGAGTTGGCCCAAAGGCGACCAGAATGATGCGTCAGGACAAATACAGAAATAGTCCTTGCTGTAATCTCTCATCTTCATGTCCACGTCCAGGTATAATCTTATTTCTATGGCTAAAATGTCCAGGTATAATCTTATTTCTATGGCTAAAACATACAGTAAATTGTCCAGGAAGAGACTTTAAAGAAAATGACCACAACGCGCTGCTCCCACTGTGACTAGCCCAAAAGTGAAGCTACTGTAAATGAATCAGCTGATTTCTCTTTCCTTTTTGACTGGACTGTTACATGAGACCAAATGGTTTCAAGTAAACTGCATTGATGATAGATTTAATTCCTTACTTAATAAAGCGTCTCAAAGATTTAAAGCTAATAACGAAGTCTTGTAGTCTTAAGAGTTCGGGAATGTGACGTCATATCGCTAAGCATTATGGGATTAGCAGCCATTGTAAACTAATGGAGATTTTAAAAGTTAAAATACTGGAGTTATTGTTCACATTAAAACATTTGGAGACCACAGTGTGCTAGATGTATTTACCAGTAGTAACTCAGCAGCTAACGGAGTCTTTCCACTGGTTTTTTCTCCACTTTTTATACTGTTTATAGCTAGTTAGTCTATGCAAATGTATGCTAACAGCTGCAAAGATGGCGGATCTCCATGGTAACTGTGGATATTCCCGAACTCTACTAAACGCAGCCTGAAGGACATCCTTAATTTAATACATGAAAGTTATGAAAAAGAGAAGAGAAGAGAAGAGAAGAGAAGAGAAGAGAAGAGAAGAGAAGAGAAGAGAAGAGAAGAGAAGAGAAGAGAAGAGAAGAGAAGAGAAGAGAAGAGAAGAGAAGAGAAGAGAGAATCTTAGTGGGACTATCCTGGTTAAATAAAGGTCAATAAATAAATAAATGAACAAGACAAGAACTCAAACTTCTACCATTTGGAGAAACTGAAACTCCTCTGTTTCATATATGAGAGCTGTACTCACCTCCTGGCAAACTCTGACCGGTTGTTATCACCGCAAGGTTTCCCCAGACAGAGCCAGCCAGGTCTGAAGGTTTGTAGAGCCTTTTCTCTGGTCCTCTCTTCTGTGTTCTGCCCTGGAGGAAACATAAAGCACATAATCACATAAAAAGGTAAAAGCGGAGCCGGACAAAAATCTCATCTCGACTCCAGATCAAATGTACCTGTTTCTGATCAGTGGTGAAAGTCTGGTGAGTCGCTCCATAGTCACATGATGCTGAGGTCCTGAGGAAGCTGTCGAAAACAGATATTTATGTGGAATTAGAAAAAAAAAAATAGACTGGCTAAGCAGGCAAAAAAGATTTCATTTTTTTTTTACCAAAAGCAGTTCACGGGCTTATAATTAAGCTACTCGTTAAAATAAGCGTCAAAGAAAAGCGCTATGAGAGCACGTTAAATACATTCATATCATCACGTACCTGTTGGAGATGTTAAAAGGTGGATTCTCTGCTCACTCTCCTCCAAACCAGCTCCTTTTACACAGAAAAATAACAGAAAATCAACCTAAACGACCTCTCACAGAACCGCAAATGTGAACGTTATGTTAGCTTAAAAACGTTAGGTTAGCAACTTCAGTTTCACAAAAATACACAATAAAAGTACGAACATTTACGCAAAACTCGTGTTCAACATTTTCACAATAAAGACGTTGTTTTTTTTAATCTTGAGATTCTTACCTCGCGCTGCTTGAGCTTGTGCACTGCTGGTCTACGTGCACGTTACACTACGTCACTGTTGAACTTTTAATTTTTATTTAAACTATTTATTTTTTATTATTTATCTTCTTGCTAGTCAGTTGATTTGCTAAATCCTCGTACAAACGTCAAGAAAAAAAGTTTTGTGTGTACATTTATCCAACCAGCAGGGGCCGCTCTGACTCCATATTCTCAGTTCACGTGATTTGAAGTAATACATTAGGTGTGTTTAAGATGAGCGAGGCGCTGCAGGCGGCTGCAGGCGAGCGGTGCATGCCGGTCAGAATCGCTCTGACGCCACCTGTGCGACGGTGCTCGTGTTCTCGTGAGACCGAGGCGGCTGGAGCGCCTTGGGTAGGCGAGCGAAGTTGCTTTTCTCCGCCTCGCTCGGCTGGCTGAACTACAAAAGCCAAAGGGATTGTGGGAAATGAAGTGCCGTAAACACGTTTGCTTACAGAGGACTGACAGATGATTGGATATGAGTTGTGTTTAGATCGGAGACGTGTTGCCCTGACGCTCCGCAGCTCCTGCCTCATTTTTCTCACCACAGAGATCTACTTTGATCTGCAGAAATGCTTCAGAGTCTTCATTTATGACAGAAAGTGCCCGTGTGTTCAACATATGGCCTACATTTAAATAAGCATAAGCTTATTATTCTAATCCTAAACTGTAAGTGGAGAGTCTGTTATTTTTGCTGTAGTGATGGGTCTGGCTGGTGTGTGGGAGAAGCAGAAATGTGTTCACAAACTTTTAAAATAGTTTTATTCCCAAACTCTTTCTAACAAACGCGAGACGATGCGTGATCTGAGGCTCCTCTCTGTTCTCGGGGCTGAGATGTGTCTGCCTTGATTAGAGGCGCCTTTCTCCGCCCTCTGACGCCACCGCCTGGTCTCGTCTGGAATCGAGGCGAGGCGCCTCGCATCTTAAACACACCTATCCTCAACAGGTTTTCTCTACGTAGTTTTAGGCAGGTTTATTTGCAAAGCACAATTCATACAAAGAGCTTCACAGTTACATAAAGTCGCATCAATATAGTCACTAGGATATTACATTTGAATGCAGATAAAATACTTATATATTTATATATGTCTTCAGGCATTGTTTTACTATTGTAAAATAGCAGTAGCCCCAGTCAAAGAAAAATAAAAAGATTATTGTTTTCAAACACGTATCTGTGCCTCATGTTTCTTCTCCACATGGACAAAGCACCAGAGCTGTAGAGCGGCTGAAATATTTACTCAGTAGCAACGTTACTTTTAAATAATTTTACTCAAGTCAAAGCACTCGGAGAAATGTTGCTTGAGCACTGTGAGTATTGAGTAACTGAGCGGAAAAAAACTGATTTACAAATAAACATAAAATCATGTGGAAACCGTGATATTCCCAAAAAATACAGAAAAACAAAAATAATTCTAAAGAACAAGGTTCTATTTTATCAATCGAAATGAAGCATTTTCTGCTTAGATTATTTACTCACAGTGGAAAAAGTAACAATCATTTTTTACTCAAGTAAGAAACCGACACTGCATTATAATTTTATTCAAGAAGAAATAAAAAATATTGTATGATAAAACTAAGAAGTACAATTTCTTCAAAAAGTTACTCAAGTACATGTTGAGTACATGTGAGTATTACCCGCCTCTGCTGCTGACAAACTGTAAAAGTCTGATTTAAGATTCAGCAGCAGGGCCGGCTCCACAACAGAATGACTGAGGGCACAAAAGGGTGAAAATTGAGATTCTCTGCATTAAAATAATTTAGAATGCAACCAAAATTGAGGAGGGAAACCTTTTAATGAGGCAATGCACCCTTTGGCACCCTGAAGAACCGGGCCTGTTCAGTCGTGACATCAATGATGAGAAACAAAACACAAATGCCAGAAAAATAAATAATATTTTTTCTGAAGCATGAACTGCATCTATTTTAGGCAGTTGCCACTAAGCCTTTGCCACTTAAAGATTTCACTGTGGAATGAGTAACTTAAAAAAAAAAATCAAAATAAGAGCACAGATACTTCTTTCAAACTAGTACTACTGGCCTCTGCAAAGCACAGACCTGCTTTGGCCGTGGGTTTCAATGATAGACCGTGGAGATTGTTTTTTAATTGTTTTCGCCATAAGTTTGTTTGTTTGTGCTGTAACTCGCTCCTGATTCGTCCATTTGTATCACATGGTAAGATTCACATTACTGCCCGGCAACATTAAAGGATACACTAGTTTGCGCTAGCGAAGCAAATATAAATATCGACTGCCAAAGTGATATGAGGCTGTTTCAAACTGTCACTGAAGCTCACGTTTTTAGTCTCTTCTTTTATGTTTTTATGAGTCGAGGTACATTATCATAACACCGCTCACCAGAATCTCACCATTTGTCTTTTAAAATCCACTAAAAGCTGCACTGTGGTCGCCCACTGCTTCAAAGGATGGGTCAAATCCAGAGAATTCATTTCCCTACGGAGACATAAGTATAAAGTAAACATTCATCTCAACACAAACTGATTCAATAGCTTGTAGTTCAGTATGGAAAGAGTTCTAAACTGTGGGCTCAGTATTAACATGGTTTAGTCCTGGTTCAGGGTCACATACACAACAGACAAGGTGGTGAAGGAAGTATAGTCTTAAACAAATATGCTTTGAAAATGAAATGCATCGTCTGGGCTCAATTACAGACTCCCAATGTTTCACAGCATCTTCATCTCCTCGGCTCCATCTGAACCTCTCGTCTGCATAATCCCCACTCACACCAAATAACTTATACGATAAATCTGCTCCTTATTCTTCAGCATTCACAGATGAAGTGTAGTGCCAAAGTTAAAGCATCTTTTCACTGTGTTGGAGCGCCCTCTGGTGGATAAATATGCAGGATTACTCAAACTCCCAATTATGTGCATGTTTTTAAGTGACAGAGAAAACTGCCCAGACACAAGGAGAAGAAGTCACAGTCTAGGAGTCGAACCCAGGACCTTCTTGCTGGGAGGCAGTGCAGAAGGTTCAGACACTTTTTCACTGTGAACCCACAACAAAGAAGTGACTGTTTTCAGACACAAAGCAGACGATGCCTTTCATTTATGAGGCTAAAATGCAAATATTATATACAAATATAATAATATAAATCAGGGAGTCAGACTCGTCCTCAGAGCCACAGCAGCTCAGTCAGAAGAGACACAGAGAGCTCAGTTTAATTATATACTGTCTGAAATAGAATAGGAGGAGCGGTCACATGACTCCAGGTGGAACAGGTCTGACCGGTGAGAGAGGGAAAGGATTTAGAGACGACGCTGACGCAGTGAGTTTGTTTTTATGATTCCAATGTTTAAAACTGTCACAATATTTAATCTAATTGTGTTTAAATGAAATGATGTTGTGTCAGTTTGGGTTCAGGCCTGGATTGATCTCAGATTGTTGCAGATCATTTTGTGCTGGAGTGAAATCCTGGTTTAGGACTGGATTTACACCTGGTTTATCTTCGGTTTAATCATGGATTTGTCCAGACTCAGACCAAGTGTAGCCCTGGATTAGCTTCCTGTTTTTGACCTGATGGCTGTTTCATAACCCTGACTCAGAAAGTTTTACTTTATAGGAATTATAAAGTGTAGTTGATGCAGGTGACCAGCAGAGGGAGGCACAGACCACATCATGGACCAGACTTTCTTTAAAGAGGGGGTATTATGCTTTTTTCAGCCACATAGCACCAGTCTATAGGACACTACAATGATGACGAAACCTTCTGTTGGTCTGTCAATGCAGTAAATTAGAATAACTGCCTTGTATAAAATTGCTCTTTCAAAATGGCGTTAGCAAATGACTTGAAATAGGCCTCTGTCTCTTTAAGAACCTCTGACCCTTTCCGACACGCCCCCTCCACACGCTGTCTGTGGCATCACAACAACACTCCGCTCGTTGTCTCAAGTATTGAAACTACGATCGGTGCATTTTAATTTTTATTGTTGGAAAGGACCTACTGTTTATCACTTTGTGAACAATGGCCACACAGGATATTATTTGGAAACAAACCTTCCACACCGGACGCTTGGAAGGGGCTCTTGCCTGAAAAATAACTGCTGTTTGGAGGCTATCTCTTTGCATCTGCCATGCCCTATGGATCTCTAACTATACCCCCATGGACGACACCAGGATCTGCAGGAGCCCATACGATTCAAAAGACGGACATTATCTGTGCAGGTGGACAATGGTTTTTCGAGGTTACCCGTTAGCTTGTTATAATCGACTACAGCTCATTGTTGATGAAAAGTCTGTAATAAACCACAAATGTGTAAAGCCAGGCTCATTGTGTGATCATCGTAAAGGCTGCTTCGAGTAGTTGCCGGCTTTATTGACGTTATTTGTGCATAATATGCTGCCTGTTTTCAATGAATGTTGTGAAGGTGAAGGTTGTTAGCTTGTCGCAGCTAATAGTGCCTTAGCTCCGAGAGAAACCACTCGGCTACGACTCACTGTAGATGAAATGTGAGCAATAAACTACACAATCAACAAGCCAGGCTCCGTGTGTGATCATCATAAAGGCTGCTTCAAGCAGTTGCCTGTTTTAGTGACGTTTTCAATGCATAATATGCTTGTATTCAGTGAATTTTCCCGTTAGCTTGTCGCGGCTAGCTTGTTAGCTCCGGGAGAAAACCACTCGGCTATGACCCATTGTAGATGAAATGTGAGCAATAAACTTCCAAATCAACAAGCCTGGCTCCGTGTGTGATCATTGTTAAACGGTTCTTTATGTGTGTGGTGGTTTTATTGACTTTATTTGTGCATATTTCTCGTTTTCACGTGATGACTCGAGGTTTAGCTTAGCATTAGCTTTCTCCGGAGGCTCTGCGCATCATCAAGGCCCAGCGCAGAACCAGACACTGAAATAAGTGTTCTTGTCACCGGTTTTAATCCTGGGTGTTTCGGTAACAGAAACACTGATGTGTGTCTTTGTAAAAGTCTGCTGTGGCTCCGGTTCACAACACATGAAGCTAATCCTCCATGATGACTCTGTTTACATCTTAGGGCTAGACACTGCGGGGAGGGGGTTCTGCTGAGGAGCAGTGGTTGGTTACTCGGCTGGTGACGAAAGGTCGGAGGCGTATCCTGGAGGTCGAGGGCGTTTCCTGAAGGAATCAGGCGTTTTATCCCTAAAATGGCCGCCATCAGAGTTTCTACAGATTACTCGAAAATACGTGAATGTGCCAAGGCAACACTTCAGGCATGGTTTTAATGAGGGAATGACTTAATAACATGATGTAAAGCTTGAAAAAGTCGATTTTGCATAATAGGCCCCCTTTAAAGAGCTACTAACCCCTCCTTCCAGAGCCTCAATCTCAGAGCCTCAGATTTGAAAATCTCAACAGAAAGGGGGCGTTGCCTGGAGGACTAAGGGGCACGCGGGAGGGGTGAGGGGTGGGAGGGGCTTGAGGCTTCTGACTTGACGCTGCACCTGCAGCGCTCCTCGTAAACAAAGTCCGACCATGGGAGCATGGAGTTCCAGCGAGCTAACTTATTTAGCAACTTGTTCCACTGGGACAGGTCTACAGCGTTCTCTACACAGGGGGGGGGGGCATCGTGGCAGACAGCGGCCTTGTACCTGAGGCGCTGGCTCATTTATTCCTCTGTCATTTACAAAGCTAGCGGCTTAGCATTGAGCTCGATCGACGTTAGCATCGCAGCTAAGGGACGTAACTGTCCTGGCTGCTTCAGAATTTACCGATCTATTTTAGATGTAGACTTTTGCTGTGGTCTACGTGAACATGGGAGATGTATCTCAGTGTCCTCAGCAGAGTGTGTGATATAGAGACGTGGCTATTTGTGTTACAAAGATTTTTATTATTTTTCTTACAGCAAAGTGCACAAAACATATCAAATAAATAAATGTAGGCCTGTATTATAGAGCAGGAACACTGTCTTTTTGAAATTGTTTTTGGTTTGCCATTGAAGATGTGAGACAGAATCATTCAGGTTATGTTTCTCTAAAGGCTTGACTGTAACATTGTGAACCCAAAGAGCCAGTTAGCCCTAAGTAAATAGCCTGAACTAATTTCTATTACTAAATTTAGTGAACTAAAAGGTTTAACCAACGTAACATACACAAAACTACCACTGAATGATGACACTGTAGAGTAACGGCTATAATGAAGTATTTATATGTATGCTTTTTTAGTTGAATATTGAAATATTAATGAAAATTATAGATCTTGTTTTGTACCAGTACTTGATTCTGCACTTCTGGCTCTTACAACAGTGCAATTTCCAAATTATAGCACAATTTCTTTGGTAAAACTTACTACAAACTTACAGCTCACATTTCACTTGAGGTTGAGCTGCATGTGCCACTCACTTGGTCTACATAGATGTGTGCAATAAACAAATTGAACAGACAAAGTTGACTGGTTATGTTATACAATACCAACTGTAATAATTATACATGCAGTAAGTTTTCAGCTTCTAGAAACAGAAAGTGGTGCTGCATATACCTTCCTGTGACATATCTGACAGAACATATACAGGCTTCATTTTTTTTTTACTGCCCACAATTAAATCTTGCATGAAACATTGATTTTAATCTATTACGTTGTCCAATGGGCACAGAGTGGTTCAGGCACAGGTACTTTGTGTGCTCCTGATATGGGAGAGGATCCTCGACCACACTTTCAAACAGCAGGGCCATTAGTTGGTCAAAGTAGACTGTAAACAAAGCACAAAACATTTGTCCTTGTAAAAGCATTGGTTGTGTTGTTTTTAATGTGACATACCTGAGGTAGCTCTGGTCTTCATGGCTCTCACTGTGTAGTCTCCACGCTTGAATTTTGGATACACTATGACATACAGCAGCATATGACGATTTGCCTTTTTTAATCATAATTCAAGGCACCAACCTGCACCCTAAAATTTCACAAATAAACATTAATATGCAGTATCTATGTATTATTTTCTAAACATTTCAAAGTGATAAAATAACTAGTGAATATTTGTTGAACCTTTAGGAATCATTACCTGGCCAGCATTCCTTTGGATAAGAGGCCCAGACTATTGTGAGAGAATCAGACTATGGATGCCTCAATATTTGAAGTGTGGTATTGTGGGCTTATTTTAGCTTAATCTTTCAAAATACGTGGTGTTAACAAAAGAGTAAGAGTCTCTCGCATGCTGCTGTGCCTACAAAGAATTATAAAGAATTACAAAGAATAATAAATTGATATGTGAAGTGTAAATACATCAATATAGATTAGATATTGGGAGTAGTTGTAATTACACATACTTGATTTTGGCCACACTCTTGCATCATCCCCAACCAAAGGCCTGTGAAGACAGCGAGGGGACAGGGGGTTTTCCGTGGACATTCTGAATCTGAGCCTTTGATGGTGACCAGTAGAGATGATTCATATAGATAGTTCACAATGCTTTTCTTCCACCTCGTCATTTCCTCCGTTCACCTTTTCTGGCCCAGCGCATCATTTTTTTCCAATCTCTGGGACACAAAACACAAACCCCTCCTTCTCCATGCGCACACTGTTTCCAACCTCATTGCTCTAATAAGACAAAAAAATAAGAATATGAGTTCTATCATAATGCACAGTTATCCCAAGTTACATATTTATGTTTGTATTGTAATGTTTTACCTGGACTAGCTGGATGTCAATGACTTTGTTACTCGTTAGATTCATCATGGTGTAGCTGCCATACTTGGCTGAATGTCCTACATGAATGCAAGTTATACATTAGCTGACTTTTATTAATACTTCAGATAAATGTTTATGAAATGTATTTACCAGGTGAATCTGCCCGCATGTCCCCACCCAGTGTAACAGAGCCGCTTTCAAGAGCCTCTCTGATGAGGTCATCCTGCTCCAACTTCCACTGCCAGTTGACCGTAGGGATGAGGAGCTTTGCCTGATGCCTGTAGAAGCACTGCTCTGACAGTCCCTGAATATTGAAGGCCCCCAAGAACTATAAAATTAAAACATCTGTTATCATCGGATAATATATGGAAAAATAAAATGTTTTTGCAGTACCTTTGAAATCTGGCTAAAGGATGAGCCGGTGAACAGCACAGAGCTGTAGGTTTCCAGCTGGGATGTTGTTCACCATGGGCTGACTGGACCACTGACTGGAGAACTCACAGCGAGGACACTGTTGAGTGACCCGAAGCAGTGTGCCGATGGTGATGGTGTCCACAGCACAGCGACCAGTGCAGACAGGACATCGCCTAAACAGCTCCAGCAGTTGGTCCTCAAGAACAATATGTTCTTTGTCCTTGTGTGGAGGGACTTCAGCAGGAATGCTATATAAAATAAAGGATATTTCATCCCTCAAAAAACCAGGACGCTGTATATATTTTTTCAATTAAAACTCTAGATTTTCTTTGTACCTTGAACAGTTCACAGTGCTGGCACTGTCATCGATGTGGAAGCTGGGGTCAGACGCTGACACCTCACACCTTCTCCTTTTTAAAGATGTAGAGGCTGCTCTGGGACTGTCAGGAAGAGGGATTTCCATCAGGTCCCCTGTCCCACAACCGACGCTTGTGTAAGCGGTCCAGGCTTGAGTAGCTGTACAAAACACAAACAAAATAAACACGTTTAAAATGGCAGTAATTACACAACTTGTGTCTAACTACAGTATATAAAAAAACAAAAGTGTAGACTGTTTTATACATAAAATGACAGTACTGTATAAAGGATAAATAGATTTCACCTTTGCGTCGCCTGCTCAGCTTCACATTGGCCTGGACACCTGCATGCCTTATAAGGACTGGATCAGTTTGGACATTTCTCTCTGCTCACTTTTGGCTGAAAACATAACAATAAATAATATTTATAAAGTGCACACACAAGTGACATGCAAACACATTGTTTGTATTGATGATTTATAGGAATACAACCTACGATATACTTTAGAATATGCCCCCTATAGCAGATCAACCAAATATTTGTATCAGGTTAATTCTGGCTACAGTCGGCTACTAAAAACTTCCAAATGGTTTGGCATTTTGAAAAGCTGCGTCCAAATAGGTGTAAACTTTGGTTCACTTCAGAAAACTTGTCAACATGAACATAATTATCAGAATTTATCCTACTTTGTGAACCTGTTCAACAACAATGGCAATAACAACTATACTGATTCTGAAAGCACGTAAGAACAGCTCACATCTGTGAGAGCCCAATGACCACATGGTCCACCTGGAGTGGTCAGCCCTCTCCTCACTGACCGCACGGTCCACCTGGAGCGGTCAGCCCTCTCCTCACTGACCGCACGGTCCACCTGGAGCGGTCAGCCCTCTCCTCACTGACCGCACGGTCCACCTGGAGCGGTCAGCCCTCTCCTCACTGACCGCACGGTCCACCTGGAGTGGTCAGCCCTCTCCTCACTGACCGCAATCGAGCATCAAACGGGAGCAGAGCGCGCACGGAGCGGGTCAGTTTAGCCTCCGACACACAGTACGTTCTAGCTATACGTTAGCTTTACAGGCTAGCTATACGTTAGCTTTACAGGCTAGCTATACGTTAGCTTTACAGGCTAGCTTGTAGCTACTGTCAAAAGCTACAGTCATGTAAAACTTAGATTAGTTTGGTGCTCAGACTCGTGCACATTTGCGCACAGTGTTGGCGTAACTTTGCAGACTGATGCATTAGCAGGCTGCCCCGGGCAGCGAGTAGACGCGCTTATAACCGGTGGCTGCTGTTCCTCAGCCACAGTGAGCGAGTGCGGGACACATCGCCTGGAGCTGAAGGCTGCAGAGTCTATTTACACGCCATATTTTTTCAACAGATCTACACGACTCATGTGATTGGTATTATCAGAGGCCAAAACGGCGAATTTGTTTGAGACACGACAATAACGATCTATTCTGACGTGCACATAAACATTCTATATACTGTACATGACTCAATCTGTGAGCAAAGTAGCTTCTACTGACAGAAATGACCGGGACAGAGTGAACCAAGTGCCTCTTTTTACAGCAGCTACAATCAATGCAATTACTACCAAACCCAAAATGGGTAAATCATTATTTTTCTCACTCACCTCACATTGTTGGCGGGGCAGCAGTGTCGACGGGGACGGCCTCGCTCTTCAAACGGAGAAGACTAGCATAGCCCAGTTCAACCTCGGTGAAGTTGGCGAAGGAATCAGCACGTAAAATGGTCTTTGCAAACTCCAGCCCCACTACGCTACACTTCCTCCCCATCCTAACACAGTACAATTAACAACTAACAATTAAATTATACACGATAGACCACTAAAAGCAATACTAACAAACGCCCTAAGCTAAATTGAGCGAACTAATCTAACAATAAAAGCAACTAGTGACTACAACTACAATATTCAACAACTAACACTACTAAAACTATACAATTATCTATAATAAACAAGCTATCCTAATAAAATCTACCTAAATGCTATGACAACTAATCGCAAACCTGACAATCGATGAAAATATTCTCTCGTTATTCCAACACCAACTCGCTACGGGGGCGTGAGCGAGACTGAGCCTTTTTATAGCCCAGAGCGGCAGGGCCCGTGACATCATCTCTCGCCTCCTGACATCATCTCTCTCCCCTCCGCTAATTGGGTGCCGAATTCAAAAAATCAAATGCAGTACCGACAGTTCGCTGCAGATGGCGCCACACAGACGGTTTGGGACACAAAGACAGGATTTCAACAAATTTGCACTAAATTGTTAAAATAGTGACAGATACACGTAGACAACACTATAAGATACCCATTTATACAACTTAGCTAGAAAAAAAAGTTGATTTTGGGGTTAGTTGTTCTTTAAGTAAATCAATTAAAATAACAGTCGACATCTGTTTTACTCTTCTTCTGATTCCCAGCAGCTATAACATGGACCCACCTGGACCTGGCCCCGGGTCTAAACCCAGACCAAAACCTGCTCCCAGCTCTGTGTCTCTAAAAAGTGACAGGTCCAAAAGTTTGCCTCCTGAGTTTGGAGATACTCCTCCTGAGCACCAGAGGTAAGACCGGCTTCATTTAGTATTTCTTGTCACTTATACAATACCATACAATGGCCATGTCCGAATAGTTCTCTACACAGATCACTATATGTGGTCAGAGTCTGAATGTCCAGAGGAAATGTAGTGCACTTATAACTATCCAGTGCACCTAGATCCTAGATAAGTAGTGAGCATGGATGATCACAGAAAGGTCAAAATAAACCACAATGCCTCGGGAGAGTCAGCATCTGAATGGGAAACCGTGAGGGCCTACGCTCTAAGGCTGCATCTAACAGGTGTAAATAAGCTTAAGAAGCTCCTTCCCCTTATCATTGACCCGGCCGTGCGGGAAAGGAGTGGCATGGTTCCAATAGTACCTCCTATTGCTTAGGAACCCCAAGATGTTCCTCATCATAAGGAGCTAAGAACAATCCCACAAGCCACTGCTACCTCCTGTCCCGAAAGTTTACGAACTCAGATGATCTCCACATGAGTGTGAAATGATAGACAGTTTTGCTGCATGACATTGAAACAAAAACATTACCTATGTCCTAAATGTATGAAAGTATAAATCAGGTCAGGCAAAGTTAGAGCCGCAGCAACATCTGGAAGTTACATTAAAAAAAAAGGTGAAAATCCGTGAAAATTGAACAGTGATGTTTATTAAGAGTTGTTTATTTAACACATCATTTTGACATTTGTGCAGTTGCACGGATTTTGTTGGCAATACTAATAACAGTAAATTAATTGCACTGCAGGAGGATATGGAGCATACAGGTGCTCGTCATATAATTAGAATATCATGAAAAAGTTCATTTATTTCTGTTATTCAACTTAAAATGTGAAACTAATATATGATAGACTCATAACATGCTAAGTGACATACTGTATGTCAAGCCTTTGTTTGTTATCATTTTGATGATTATGTTTTACAGTCCATTTTCAGAAGTGAATGCACTTTTTCATGATATCCTAATTATATGACGAGCACCTGTATATTGGACGATCTAACTTCCTGGTTGTTCCCTCCGCAGAGTTAGGAAGGTTCAGACTGTCCTAATGGGCAGAGGGAGCAGCTGAAGCTCCTGATCTTAACTGCAAAATGTTCCTCAAAGTCGACCTCACGACGTCGCATCAAAGGTTAAGGAAAAGGAGAAAGAAGCTACAATATGTTGCCACTTTTTAGATGCAGCCTTACTTATCCAGAAGTGTTAGATTAAGTAAAGGTTTTCAAAAATATTCATCTAGAGACTGTTATTTTAAATTGATCAAATGAGAGCTAAAAGTTGGTCTGGAGAGAGTAGAGTTCGCAGAGCCGGTTCTTCCTATACGCAAACTACGCAAGGTGCGTATGGCCCCCGCAGCCGCAAGGGCCCCGCATCTCAGTCAAACTACGGTGTTGTTTCACTGATTAATCAACGCGTTGTTACGGGACAGGCTCTTCCAGCGCGCACTCACTCTCCGCCTACTTCGCCACATATAAGACCATATACACCAAAACGGAGCAGTCTGCAAGTGAATGAGCAGGAGAGACCGACCACCTTCCCCCTGACTCTTCCAAAGCGCGAGAGCTTCTCCACTCGTGTCCCCGCTCGGCCGTCTGTCTCCCGGTGCTTCGCCTCATGCGCGGCTCCTCCGCGGCTGCATCACGTCCCCGTGTCCCGAGCGCTGCTCTCTCTGCGCGGACTCTGGGCTGCAGCTCTGGGCCTCACTCTCATTTAAACTCTCTTCTTATTGTGTCTGGTGAGTCTAGAGCATCAGGACAGTAGTTTGGCGAGTAGACGAGAGTAAAAAGCTGTTCTTGGCCTTTTTGTTGAGTTGAATCCACACGGTTCTCATGAGCACAGTAACTTACAGTAACTCTGGTTCTCTGAATGTGCACAGTCTAAAACGAATTGGGCTAATCACAGGCTAATTCTCAGCGGTAAGACAGAAACAACCGTCAGGAGCAGGTTTCAGTTAGTTTTGAATCAGCGGTTCCCAATCTGTGGGTCAGGGACCAGAGGTGAGAGAATGGGACCATTTACCATTTACTATTTTAAAAAGGGAAATAGAATAGTAGTAGTCATTCCAGTCTCACAGTGGTTTAGTGGTTAGTGGCTCTCACACAGGGGGCAGGGCCTGAATTGAGGTCTGTTTGTTCTGCTTCTGCCCTGGAACAGTGGAACTGTTTTGACCATAAATGGATTCTCTCTTCGTCGAATAGCCATGGGACGCTACTAGGCCCCAGAAGGGCCAGCACCGGCTCTGAGAGTTCGTGTACTGGAGCAACTCCAACAGACTGATGGCACCAAAGTGTACGTCTGAGCTCGACTGGACTATAAACTTAAATTCAGTCAAATTAAGTTTGAAATGACTTTTCAACAGTCGACATGACAGTATGTTCTGTTCAAACTCTCTTCCTGATTCTCAGCACCTACAACATGGAACCACATGGCCCTGGCCCTGAGTGTAAACACAGACCTAAACCTGGACCCAACCCTGCTCCCATCTCTGTGTCTCTGAAAAGTGACCGCTCCAAAAGCTTACCTCCTGAGTTTAGAGAGCTTCCTCCTGAAGACCAGAGGTAAGTCTTGGTTTGCTCCAGAGCTTTGGGACATGTTCTCAGGACATCACAAGGGTCCCCTAAGAATAATCATGTCAGAACTGGTTTAAAACTTGCTCAGAGTCAGACCTGGTTAACTCCTGGTGTGTGCTATAGATATCTGATTCTCAACATTAGGGACACATGAGATTTTTGTTAGGTTGTGTTGAGTTGCTGATTAAAAGCAGCATCTCGACACAGCTCGTCTCTTTATTTCTGCAAAAGGGAATATGCCTGCTGTACATACCAGTCCAGTATAATCCATACGTCTATTAACTATTAATACATAAAGACATATTTTAATATTTGAACAATTCACAAGTTTATTCGTGATGTATCATTCAAACACTGCCACATGGCACACTGTCTCTCTCCCTCGCTCTGCCTTTCACTCACCCAACTCTGTCACTCATTCAGCGCCTCATCTCAAATACGCAGGTCAGGTGAAGTCTGGTTGGAACACGTTTTGAGGTAGCTTGTTCCTGAATTGTTTTGCTTGTTAGTGTCATGAATCAGTAACAGTCTATGAAATTTCTATGAGCTGATGTTTGTAACAGCAAATAAAAATCAACCTGCCAATCCAGTCAATATTGTCCAAAAAAGTTTGACAACCAGCACTGTAGATGGTGAGTCCTCAGGAGGTCTGTGGAGGAGCTTCTTGTGAGTCTAAATGAGTCCAAAGGCGGCTGCAGTGGTCTCTGCTCAGTCTCTAATGTTTCTGTTTGTTGGTTCACAGGGAGCCAGGCCCAAAGGAGCAGCTGGACGCCATATTCACGGTGAGTAGCCACAACTGCAGCATGTGTGGGGTTCTCTGTGGGGCTCCTCAGGTCCTCTCTTTGACTGAAACTCTTTAAATCTGATTCTATTCCAGCGTCTGGAGGAGGACATCCTGACGTTTGTCAAAGAGCAGCTGCAGAGGCTCCACAGGCTCCTGGTCTCAGAGTACCCAGAGAGTAGCTCAGAGAGTGAGGAGGAGCAGAGCAGCAGAGAGGCTGTGCTGAACATCACCCTGGACTTCCTGAGGAGGATGAAGCAGGAGCAGCTGGCCGAGCGTCTGAGCTCCAGTAAGAACTCTTCCACATCTACATAACTTTAATAACTTATATTTGAGTTTGTGTCCAGTGAAGAGTTCACTGTTGTCTCTGTCTTTATTCAGGGAGTTCTGTTGGAGTTTGCAGAGATAAACTGAAGAGTCATCTGCAGCAGAGGTTTAGCTTTGTGTTTGAGGGCGTGGCTAAAGCAGGAAACTCCGCCCCCCTGCACCAGATCTACACAGAGCTCTACATCACAGAGGGAGGGGCCTCAGAGGTCAACCAGGAACATGAGGTCAGACAGATTGAGACGGCGTCCAGGAAACCAGCCGCTACAGAGACCAGCATCACATGTGAAGACCTGTTTAAAGGCCCCGCCCACAGACAGCAGCCAATCAGAGCAGAGCTGACAGAGGAGGGACCAATCAGGACGGTGCTGACGAAGGGCGTGGCCGGCGTGGGGAAAACAGTGCTGACTCAGAAGTTGAGTCTGGACTGGGCTGAAGGCAGAGCCCACCAGGACGTCCAGCTGCTGTTCCCCTTCACTTTCAGAGAGCTCAATGTGCTCAGAGACACAGAGTACAGCCTGGTGGAGCTGCTGCACCACTTCTTCAGTCAAACCAAAGGTCTCTGCAGCTTTCAGCAGCTCCAGGTGCTCTTCATCTTTGACGGTCTGGACGAGTGCAGACTTCCTCTGGACTTCAGCCGGACCCGGGTCCTGACGGAGCCCACAGAGAGCGCCTCAGTGGAGGAGCTGCTGGTGAACCTCATCAGGGGGAGCCTGCTTCCCTCCGCTCGCCTCTGGATAACCACACGCCCCGCGGCGGCCAATCAGATCCCTGCCGAGTGCGTCTCCATGGTGACAGAGGTGCAAGGGTTTAATGACCCACAGAAGGAGCAGTACTTCAGGAAGAGGTTCAGAGACGAGCAGCAGGCCACAGACATCATCTCCCACATCAAGAGCATCCACAGCCTGTACATCATGTGCCACATCCCAGTCTTCTGCTGGATCCTCTCCACTGTCCTGCTCCATCTGATGGAGACCAGAGAGAGAGGAGAGCTGCCCCGCACCCTCACCCAGATGTACATCCACCTCCTGGTGGTCCAGGCCAAAGTCAAGAACATCAAGTATCATGAGGGATCTGGGACAGACCTTCACTGGACTCCAGAGACCTGGGAGATGGTGCGGTCTCTGGGGAAACTGGCCTTTGAGCAGCTGCAGAAAGGAAACCTGATCTTCTACGAGAGTGACCTGAGAGAGTGTGGGCTGGACGCTGCAGCCGCCTCAGTGTACTCCGGAGTCTTCACACAGGTCTTTAGAGAGGAGCCAGGCCTGTACCAGGACAAGGTCTACTGCTTCATCCATCTGACTGTGCAGGAGTTTCTGGCTGCTCTTCACGTCCACCAGACCTTCTTCAGCTCTGGGGAGAACCTGCTGTCCTCACCACACTCCTCTGAGAGCCCTGACCCCGAGGAGAACCTGCTGTCCTCACCACACTCCTCTGAGAGCCCTGAGACCTTCTACCGCTCTGCTGTGGACCGGGCCTTACAGAGTCCAAACGGACACCTGGACCTGTTCCTGCGCTTCCTCCTGGGGCTGTCTCTGCCGACCAATCAGAGCCTGCTGCCAGGTCAGCTGACTCACACAGGAAGTGACTTGACCAATCAGGAGACAGTAAAGTACATCAAACAGAAGCTGGATGAAAAGGGTCTGTCTGCAGAGAGGAGCCTGAACCTGCTCCACTGTCTGAACGAACTGAACGACCGCAGTCTGATGAAGGAGATACAGAGTTACATGAGAAAAGGACGTCTCTCCTGGTTACGTTCTCCTGCTCTGTGGTCTGCTCTGTCCTTCCTCTTACTGTCCTCAGACTCAGACCTGGAGGAGTTCGACCTCAGGAAATACTGTTCCTCAGAGACAGCTCTCCTGAAGCTGCTGCCGGTCATCAAAGTCTCCACCAAAGCCATGTGAGTCCAGACTGTATTTAAACACTTCTGTCATGCTCTAGTCCAGGGGTGCCCAAACCTTTCCTCTCCGAAGGCCAAAATGAAAATGTGCCTGTGGGCCACAGGCCAAACACAGCGATTTCAAGCGTGAAACACATACAGTATACAGCATGAACAAAATGTTTACATTATTACTTTATAAAAAGATACATTTGCATTTTTTCTCACTGTCTGACATGAAACCACTACCAGAATTAGCTTAATTGTTTGTTTACTTTATTGTCCCCGTAGGGAAATTTGTCCTCTGCATTTAACCCATCCTTCGATGCCGCTGGGGCAGCCCATAAGGAGCAGTGGTCGACGGCAGTGCCGCGCTTGGGGACCCATCTCCATGATGTGGAGCCAGGCTGATGGTCAGAATCACCTGGCATGTTTTTAGTGGTAGGGGACACCGGAGTACCGGAGTACCCGGAAGAAACCTACGCAAAAACGGGAAAAACATGCAAACTCCACACAGAAAGGCCCCGTCCTGGTGGGAATCGAACCCGGGACCTTCTAGCTGTGAAGCGGAGGCGCTAACCGCTGCGCTACCGTGCCGCCCTGAAGTTCAGAGTGATGTTTTTAGGTCCATTAGAATTTAAAAAAAAACATTGATATCTTAAAGAGGAGGATATTTATTACTATTATTACCATAATAATACGATTTTCTGCAAATCCAAAGTGCCTCAACTCATCCTCTTTTTTATCTAAGAATGTTTGGCCCACCTAGTTTGAGGAGCACCTGATCATTTGTAAATGCTACCTCAGCATTTACTTTCCTTCCTAATACGGTAATCCAGCGAACACTCTGCCTCTAATTTACATTATTTATAATTGTCAAATTCCAGAAGAATGAGAGATAAAATTTTCTACACAATGCTTTTGTTACTTTTTACAAAACCAAAAGTTTACATTTGATGTATGTAAATTAAATGTGATTCCTCACATTTGATTTACATGATTACATCATTATTATCAAATGATGATACATCAGATTAAGAGAACAGCTACCAAGCAGCAGACAGGTATTTGAAGCTGCTGGTGCCTCTGGAGTCTCCCGAACATCAAGCTGTAGGACTCTCCAGAGGCTGCAGTTGTGCATAAACCTTCTATTTATTAAAGCTGATGAACAGATATACATGAAGACTCATTTTCCAACAGTCTTGTTCACTGATGAGGCCGTGTAGCCCTGGATGGTCAAATCAATGGAGTAATGGATGGTTGGTGAATGGCCACCATGTCCCAACAAGGCTGTGACGTCAGTAAGGAGGGGGCGGAGTCATGTTTTGGGCCAGAATCATGGGGAGAGAGCTGGTCGGCCCCTTTAGGCCCTTTTAGGCTCCCTGAAGGTGTGAAAATGATCTCTTTCTGACTGACCACTTTCTTCTATGGTACAAAAAGAAGAGCCGTGTTTTCCGGAACAAGATCATCTTCATCATGACAATGCACCATGTCCTACTGTAAAGAAAACCTCTGCATCACTGGCTGCTATGGGCATAAAAGGAGAGAAACATATGATGTGGACCCCTTCCTCCCCTGACCTCAACCCTGTTGAGAACCTTTGGAGCCTCAAGCAAAACATATATGTGGGAGGGAGGCAGTTTTCATCCAAACAGCAGCTCTGGGAGGCTATTCTAACATCCTGCAAACAAATCCAAGCAGACTCTACACAAACTCACAAATTTAATGGATTTAATTTAAAAATCCATTTAAAAAAAAAACCAAATTCCATTTAAATGGAATTTTGAAGCTGCTCAAAGAAGGGCTCCTAAATTAAAATATAACTTGACCTGTTAATATGATTTGATTTCAGTAAATATGACCTCCTAATGCTGCAAAAGCAACAAATCAGTGTTGTTTTTGGCAGCCCTTTTAAGTCTTAGTCTCATGGACCAAAATGCTTTTAGGTTTAGTCACATTTTAGTAATTTCAAAATTTGATGATTTAGTCACATTTTAGTCAAAAGAAAATTAAAAAGGTTTTTGTCAAGTTTTTGTCTGTTTCATTATAAGAAGTTATAATGTCTTGGAAATTGGGAAAAATAATAGCTATCTATTGGCTTTTGTTGGACCATTTCAGCCACGTTTTTGATCCTCCTGACATGGTGTTTACATAATTACCTGCCCTATATAAGCGGTGAGGAAGGTGCACTCAGGTGTTGCAGTATGGAGGCATACATCTTTTTGACCGTGTCTACTGTTGGAAACTCCTGTGTATTTGTCAATGGCTGTGAGGTATGCCAAATAAACCTTTGAAGTACAGTATTTTCCAACTATTTGTTTTGGAAGACACGCGTCCAAGTGGTGACAAAATACGAAAACATGAGCGTGATGTTGTCCAACAGAAAGGACTTTCAGACATAAAAATAATATCACAGGTTTGTGAATCCAATCACGATCAGATACTGAAGAGGCAAAAGATTTCTCAGTTTTCGTCTTGGAGATTTCTTACAAAAACTGCGTTTCTCCCATAGAGTTGGCCCCGCCCTCCATCTGATATTATGACATCATCACATTCTAAATAGTGAACGCCACCTATTTGGGCCGCTCTGGCAGGTTACGGGTTGCAAAGCTTCATGCAAATTGGCGCAATTATGCCAAAAAAAAATCTATATTTTTATGGAAAATGAGGCACGGGCCAACACAATTGTTCCGCGGGCCCCACCTTGGCACCCATGCTCTCGTCTCTAATTGTCCTCTCTGTCCTCAGTCTGAGCGGCTGTGGCCTGTCTCCTCTCAGCTGTGCTCCTCTGGCCTCAGTCCTCAGCTCCTCCAGTCTGTCTCACCTGGATCTCAGTAACAACGACCTCCAGGACTCAGGAGTGGAGCTGCTGTGTTCTGGACTGAAGAGCGCCCCCTGCAGACTGCACACCCTCAGGTGAGACGCTCCCATGATGCACTCTGTCTCTGTGTCCACATTAGAGGCTAATGCTGTGTGTCTTTAGTCTGTCTGGATGTCTGGTCTCAGAGAGGGGCGGGGCTTCTCTGGCCTCAGCTCTGAGCTCCGCCCCCTCCCACCTGAGAGAGTTAGACCTGAGCTACAACCATACAGGACCCTCCGCCGAGCTCCTGACCGCTCTACGGGCCCCTCAGGGGCCCCTGCACTCTCTCAGGTGAGTCCCCCCCCCTGGACTCTCTCAGGGTCTTGTCTCTGGTCCATGGTTGGTCCAGGTCTGGTCTGGTCTACAGTAAACTGGACTTGTGTGTTTCAGGCTGGATCCTGCTGGAGAACAGTGGATGGTCCCAGGTCTGAGGAAATGTGAGTCTGTGTTTTATTAATTTTATGTACACAACTTGAACTTTTTTTTAATGTTATATCTTCAAAGTTTGTTTACGCTCGTACTTATTACAGCCTTTTATGAGTTGCGTTTCTTTCCTCAGATTCCTGTGAGTTTTCTCTGGATCCAAACACAGCTCAGAGGAACCTCCTTCTGTCTGAGGACAAACGGACTGTGACCAGAGTGAGAGAGGAGCAGCAGTATCCACGTCATAAGGACAGGTTCATGGACTGGCCTCAGGTCCTGAGCTCCACTGGCCTGAGGGGGCGCTGTTACTGGGAGGTGGAGTGGAGCGGGTGGAGGAGAGTTGATATAGCAGTGAGTTACAGAGGAATCAGACAGAGAGGACACAGAGAGGAGAGTGAGTTTGGAAACAATGATCAGTCCTGGAGTCTGAGGATCTTTGGCGGATATTACTTTGTTTGTCACAACAAGAGAACAACACACCTCTTCTCCCCCCCCTCCTCCTCTCGCTCTTTCTCAGCTGTAGTGGGCGTGTTCCTGGACTCTGAGGCTGGAGCTCTGTCCTTCTATGAGGTCGGCTCTGGTGGAAAACTGTTCTACATTTACACCTTCACCTCCTCCTTCACTGAGCCTCTGTTTCCTGGGTTTGGGCTGAGGGATGAAGGTAACTCTGTGGCTGTTTCCCAATTGCCAGGATCCTCGGCGTCTCGATCAATTCGGACGTCATTCACGTCATCATAGTGGTGTTCCATTTCACCTGGACCACTCGCCCCCTCGCCGCTCGACTCCTCCGTTTGGCTCATTTACGAAGGGTACACGTGTGGATCCTCCGCTGCCTCGGCGAGCTGAAATTACCCATGATGCACTGCAACATAGTTTCTTTTTTCTTTTCTCGCAAAACTATCAGTTTGAATTCACTTTAAAAACGTTTTGTTCCACATAAACAGTTTCCTGGCCTCTGTTTTTCATAAAGCAGTTACTTTTGTAAGCATAGATTGACATTTGATTATATGATTTGACACGTGACATGACGCAGCCGCTCACCCCGGAGGCCGTTCCATTTGAGCTCAAAGGCCGCGCTGAGAGGACACTCCGCTCCGTTTTGGAGGAGTGTCCACCGAGGACGTCAACGAAGTGGCCAAACGGAGGACGGATCCTGGCAATTGAGAAACAGCCTGTGTCTGTGGTAGATCTGAGGAAAGCGCCCCCTGGTGGACCTCTGTGACTGAACTCTTTTATGACACACATTTGATTGACAGCTGTAAGGACCAATCACAGCTGGCTCCGCCTGTAATCACTGATTCACTGTTGAAATAAAACACGTCTTTATTAAATCATAACTTGTGTGTTTGAGGCTCTGACAGATACAGGTGGAGCCGTCGCCCTGTTACCGCGAGGTCGACGGTTCACATCTCAGTCTCACTAGCACTTACTCTGTCAATGATTCCATATTTGAGACTAAAAACCAGATGAAAAGTGAGTGCTGGAGACAAAAACGATTAACTATTAATTTCTGAATCATTTTGTTTACTGTGAGGACTAGATCCAAGCTCCCAATGAAAATCTGTGATTTTCTTAGTTTCCTTTTCAATCAAAGAACCTCAAATGAAATAAATAAACTCATCAACATTTCTGGTCCTTTTTACATTTGCTAAAGGTCCATAAAGCTGCACAATATGACTGATATTATTGTATTACTTAACGCACAGGTTTGAGCATTGTTGGCAGTTGTTCTACTTAAGTGCTTTCCTTTAGGCTACACAACAACCTGAGACGATAAAAGAACTGACTGCTTCACTCATCTCTTGGGGTCCATACACCCCTTTATTCTATAAAAAGGGGGCATTCCCTTCATTCTGCTGGGACAAAACTGCGTCCAATTTGGTCGCATATAGGCCTAAAAATGTGATTGGTGTGACTTATTATTTTTTCTGGGACGCACCGGTCTAACTGCAGTGATCCTCCCCACAACCCCTTATCAGACAACTCTTATCACTGTAAACACTGATCAAGTTGCGCACAGTTCTAACGCCATGGCTCGAAATTAACTTTTTTTCTTGGTAGCGCGTGTGCTCCTAATTCTGAAATGTAATCGTTATTGTAATACATTCTTGCTCATTGCAATGCTACCTACCCCCGACTTTCTCTGCTCCACCCTCCGCCCCCTGCTTCACTGCACTCCCTGCACATCGTCTCTTCACTCTGCACCTTCACTCTCCTCATTCGGTGCTGTGGAGACAGCTTCATAACACGTGCTACAAGCTGCAAACTCCTTTGCCAGGACCTTTGAAGACGTGTTTGACATTGTATTTGTTACTTTATGTTTTGTATTTTGCGAGCGCGACAATGATTCACTTTCAGCGCTGCACGAGGTTGTGAGCGGGAGTGAAGTTTCGGGCGTCATTTGAGAGATGCCCCCAGTCCAATAAGTTCATGAATGATAAATACTCCCTGTTTAATCAGAGAGACTACAGTTGCGTAAAGTCATTGGCACATTCAGTGAAAGTGGACTGATAAATGAGAGCGACGCACAAGAACTTATACGTAGGCATAGAGAACATGGTTGGCCCAGCGCGTGTGACTGAAAGGACTGACAGCGGAGCTGAGCAAAAAGAGAGGAGAGATCTAGTTTATGATATGCTCTCGAACTATTATTGAACAGAAAGTTTGCTGTTGACAGGCAGCGTTTATGAAAACTATGATGCTAGTTTTTTTTAAGGTAACCCGAGAAGGCATTCTTTTAAGGTGGACCGGAGCATTTACGCTGGTCTGAAACATGGGAGTGATTCTATTTTCGCAAAGGCTTAAATTTGCGAGCATATGGGACTAAAATGATGGCAATTTCGAGCCCTGTCACGCAAAGGAGAATTTACTTAGACGGGCATTTTAAGATCCCTGCCGGATCCTGTCAGAAGATAAGTACTTGGATGGGAGACCGTTTGGGAAACGTTCAGCACACCACCACCAAGTACGGAGTGAATGAATTATGCAATGTAAAGGGTCTTTGAGTGTCCAGAAAAGCGCTATATAAAACCAAAGCATTATAATTATTATGATATTATTATTAGTATAATTATTAAAAAGACAGACTTGCACCTGCTGCTACGTTCTGCTCCACTCCTCGTTCCAATGCCTCAGAATAGCCGCAGAATTTTTTTAATAAGCTAAATAGTGAAGATTACTGCGCGGATTTCGAACTACTCCTGGTATTATTACGCCTTACAATATAGTTCCCCCTTTTATCCGCTTAGAAAATCCACATTGTTTAATTTTGTGTATTTATACTTGTAGTGTAACACTTCACGTAACCATATTTAAATAGGGAAAACGTGGAAGAGCTTGGTAGCTTCTATCTTGACCTGTTTTGGAGCTATAGAGGAGAGAGGCTAAATGCTAACGCCGTCTGCGCTGTGTTTACGTGACTGAAGGCACGGGTGAAGACCAGACAGGTCCTAAAGAACTCGTCAAAGCTAAGGTAAGAACATATCTCAGTATGGAAAAACGGTGGCCGATTCCTTTAATAAAGCGTCTCAAAGATTTAAAGCTAATGACGAAGTCTTGTGGTCTATTAAACACATCCTTAATTTAACACATGAAAGTTATGAAAAAGAGATTCTTAATCTTAGTGGGACTATCCTGGTTAAATAAAGGTCAATAAATAAATAAATGAACAAGACATGAAGTCAAACTTCTGCCATTTGGAGAAACTGACACTCCTCTGTTTCATTTATGAGAGCTGTACTCACCTCCTGGCAAACTCTGACCGGTCGTTATCACCGCAAGGTTTCCCCAGACAGAGCCAGCCAGGTCTGAAGGTCTGTAGAGCCTTTTCTGTGGTCCTGTGGTCTGGCTTTGCTACAGCACCCCCTGGAGGAAACAAAGCACATAATCACATAAAAAGCTAAAAGCGTTCAGCTCAACACATTTTAAAAGCAGGACAAAAATCTCATCTCGACTCCAGATCAAATGTACCTGTTTCTGATCAGCGGTGAAAGTCTGGTGAGCCGCTCCACAGTCTCATGATGCTGAGGTCCTGAGGAAGCTGTTGAATACAGATATTTATGTAGAATTAGAAAGCTTATAATTGAGCTACTCGTTAAAATAAGCGTCAAAGAAAGCGCTATGAGAGCACGTTAAATACATTCATATCATCACGTACCTGTTCAGCATTTTCACAATAAAGAAGAAATATTTGTAGTTGTTATAAATGTTACTTTCTTGACATTTTATTCGTGTAAATCACTAAAAATAGCGGGGGGTTTTTTATCTCGAGATTCTTACCTCGCGCTGCTTGAGCTCGTGCACTGCTGGTCTACGTGCACGTTACACTGCGTCACTGTTGAACTTTTAATTTTTATTCAAACTATTTATTTTTAATTATTAAATATCTTCTTGTTAGTCAGTTGATTTGCTAAATCCTCGTACAAACGTCAAGAATAAAAAAGTTTTGTGTGCACAATTATCCAACCAGCAGGGGCCGCTCTGACGCCATATTCTCAGTTCACGTGATTTGAAGTAACACATTCTCAATATGTTTTCTCTACGTTGATGACAATTAGTTTTATGCGGGTTTATTTGCAAAGCACAATTCATACAAAGAGTATGTTGAAAGTCACAAGTTGGCAGATCAAATCATTCCCTAAAAAAAATCAATATAGTCACTAGGATATTACATTTGAATGCAGATAAAATACTTTATAGGACTGTCTTCAGGCATTGTTTTACAGTAGCCCCAGTCAAAGAAAAATACAAATATAATTGTTTTCAAACACGTATCTGTGCCTCATGTTTCTTCTCCACATGGACAAAGCACCAGAGCTGTAGAGCGGCCGAAATATTTACTCAGTAGCAACATTACTTTTAAATAATTTTACTCAAGTCAAAGTACTCGGAGAAAGGTTGCTTGAGTACTGTGAGCATTGAGTAACTGAGCGGAAAAAAACTGATTTATAAATAAACATAAAATCATGTGGAAACCGTGATATTCCCAAAAAATACAGAAAAACAAAAATAATTATATTTTATCAATCGAAATAAAGCATTCTCTGCTTAGATAATTTACTCACAGTGGAAAAAGTAACAATTATTTTTACTCATGTAAGAAACTGACACTGCATTATAATTTTATTCAAGAAGATGTAAAAAGTATTGAATGATAAAACTAAGAGGTACAATTTCTTCAAAACATTACTCAAGTACATGTTGCGTACATGTGAGTATTACCCGTTTCTGCTGCTGATAAACTGTGTAAAAGTCTGATTTAAGATTCAGCAGCAGGGCCGGCTCCTCAACAAAATGACTGAGGGCACAAAAGGGTGAAAATTGAGATTCTCTGCATTAAAATAATTTATAATGCAACCAAAATTGAGGGGGGAAACCTTTTAATGCACCCTTTGGCACCCTGAAGAACCGGGCCTGTTCAGTCGTGACATCAATGATGAGAAACAAAACACAAATGCCAGAAAATAAACAAAAACAGTTTTTCTGAAGAATGAACTGCATCTATTTTAGGTGTCACATGAAGCCTTTGCCACTTAAAGATTTACTCACTGTGGAATAAGAGCACGGATACTTCTTTCAAACATTGTAACTATATTATTGGAGTACTACTGGCCTCTGCAAAGCCCAGACCTGCTTTGGCCGTGGGTTTCAATGATGGACCGTGGAGATTTAGCCGGGATTGTTTTTTTGATTGTTTCCGCCATAAGTTTGTTTGTTTGTGCTGTAACTCGCTCCTGATTCGTCCATTTGTATCACATGGTAAGATTCACATTACTGCCCGGCAACATTAAAGCATACACTAGTTTGCGCTAGCGAAGAAAAAAATATAAATATCGACTGCCAAAGTGATATGAGGCTGTTTCAAACTGTCACTGAAGCTCACATGTTTTTGTCTCTTCTTTTGTGTTTTTATGAGTCGATGTACATTATCATAATACCGCTCACCAGAATCTCACCGTTTGTCTTTTAAAATCCACTACAAGCTGCACTGTGGTCGCCCACTGCTTCAAAGGATGGGTCAAATCCAGATAATTCATTTCCCTACGGAGACAATAAAGTAAACATTCATCTTAACACAAACTGATTCAATAGCTTGTAGTTCAGTATGGGAAGAGTTCTAAACTGTGGGCTCAGTATTAACATGGTTTAGTCCTGGTTCAGGGTCACATACACAATAGACAAGGTGGTGAAGGAAGTATAGTCTTAAAAAAATATGCTCAATTACAGACTCCCAATGTTTCACAGCATCTTCATCTCTTCTGCTCCATCTGAACCTCTCGTCTGCATAATCCCCACTCACACCAAATAACTTATACGATAAATCTGCTCCTTATTCTTCAGCATTCACAGATGAAGTGTAGTGTCAGAGTTAAAGCATCTTTTCACTGTGTTGGAGCGCCCTCTGGTGGATAAATATGCAGGATTACTCAAACTCCCAATTATGTGCATGTTTTTAAGTGACAGAGAAAACTGCCCAGACACAAGGAGAAGAAGTCACAGTCTAGGAGTCGAACCCAGGACCTTCTTGCTGGGAGGCAGTGCAGAAGGTTCAGACACTTTTTCTCTACAAAGAAGTGTCTGTTTTCAGACACCGAGCAGACGATCCCTTTCATTTATGAAGCTAAAATGTAAATATTAAGTATAACTATATAATAATATAAATCAGGGAGTCAGACTCGTCCTCAGAGCCACAAAAGCTCAGTCAGAAGAGACACAGGGAGCTAAGTTTAATTACATAAATGCCTGAAATAGAATAGGTGGAGCGGTCACATGACTCCAGGTGGAACAGGTCTGACTGGTGAGAGAGGGAAAGCATTTAGAGACGACGCTGACGCAGTAAGTTTGTTTTTATGATTCCAATGTTTAAAACTGTCACATTATTTCATCTAATTGTGTCCAAATGGAAATATGTTTTAGTCCAGAACTGGAGCAGTTTGGGTTTAGGCCTGGGTTGAGCTCAGATTGTTTGCATTGTTTTTTACTGGAGTGAAATCCTGGTTTAGGACTGGATTTACACCTGGTTTATCTTCGGTTTAATCATGGATTTGTCCAGACTCAGACCAAGTGTTTCATAATCCTGACTCAGAAGGTTTTACTTTACAGGAATTATGCTGTTTGCAAACCACTTTTTTCTAAAATAGCTGCACAGAGACCCTCACAAGCACGAGGGGAACCGTGAAATCCAGTCCTTCTTAAAAGTCATGAGCAAAAAAATACTCAAATACCAAAGTTGGAAGAGGTCTCCAGCCCGTGACGGTGGTGTCCTTCTGCTGTTGGGACATGTTTTCAGAATTTGGATAAAATTACTTATCAACAATTGACATCACTGCACTGCGGTCGCCTACTGTAGACATTTCCCTGTAGACAATAAAGTACACATTGATCTTAACCCAAACCAATTCGCTCAATTTCCTGGTTTAGGACTGGATTTACACCTGGTTTGTTATCGGTTTAATCATGGATTTGTCCAGACTCAGACCAAGTGTAGCCCTGGATTATCTTCCTGTTTTTGGGCTGTATCATAATCCTGACTCGGAAGGTTTTAACTTTACAGGAATTATAAAATGAAGGGAAATGCAGTTTTATGAAACTGAAATAAATACTAACGTTGGAAGAGGTAATCAGCGCGTGATGGTGGTGTCCTAGCCTGGTTTTATCATATTCTCGTACTCATTTCGTTTCGTACAAGGGTCTGGATCTTCACGTTATCGGGTGAAAGGGGTGAAATCCTTTGAAACGACTGGACCTGATTTTCGCCAGCGTTTGGTCGTGACGTATGTAATGCGCCCGAGTGAGTGAAGCAACTATCATTGAGGGCATTCCTTGCGCATTCCAGGGTTGCAATTTTCATTTCTGGATATTTTTGTATCCACCGCCGTTGCCAAACTACACCCAGCAAATGCAGATATCAGACCCAGATGTACATGTAGGGAAACCAGGCAAGTGGTGTCCTTCTACTGTTGAGCAATGTCTTTAAAATTAAATTTCTATCAAAAACAACGGTCTACATAACTGTATGTTCTGCTCAAATGAACTTCTGATTCTCAGCAACATGGACCCACCTGGACCTGTCCCCGGGTCCAAACCCAGACCTAAACCTGCTCCCAGCTCTGTGTCTCTGAGAAGTGACCACTCTAAAGGCGAACCTCTTCATTTTAAAGCGCCTCCTTCTGAAGAAAAGAGGTAAAGCACGTTGTTAAAATAATGTGACCAAATGTGAGTGTCATTGTAGGATGTGTCAGCTGCCCCTCAATCAAACAATATACAAGTCAAGTATGTACGAAAAAACTAACCTTTATTTAATCAGATATAACTCTTGAAGATTATTGTCTAATTTCTATGGATGACCTGGCCAAGAGCTCAGCAGCAAATTTCAAACCATTGTAAGTTACATTAGGAACATCAGCTAACAATTTACACATCAAAACACTGCTCACCAGAATCTCACAGTCTAAAATCCAATAAAGACTGCACTGCTGTCGCTCCAGTGCTTCTCAGGATGGGCCAAATGCAGAGAATACATTTCCCTATGGAGACTTTTAGATGCATTTTATTCTTAACCCTAACCAATTAACTCAATTTTAGTTTAGTAGGTAAAGAGTTCGAAGCTGTGGGCTCAGCATTAACATACAAATATGAAACCTAAATTCTGACCTTCTGATTCTCAGCACCTATGACATGGATCCACCTGGACCTGGACCTGGGTCTAAACCAAGACCTAAACCTACTCCCAGCTCTGTGTCTCTGAAAAGTGACCGATCTAAACGCAAACCTCCTGACTTTAGAGAACCTCCTCCTGAAGACCAGAGGTAAGGCATGTTCTCAGGACATCACTAGGGTCCCCTCAGAATCATCCTTTAGTCCTGGTTTAGTCCTGGTTCAGAGTCAGAGCTGGTTTAGTCCTGGTGTGAGCTGTAGATGGTGAGTCCTCAGGAGGAGGTGCTTCTTGTGAGTCTAAGGCCAACGCAAACCGAAACACTTTGACACGCGACAAAAGAGCCGCCTCCTTTATTTTCTATGAGAGAACACACACCAAAGTTGCAGTGACGCTGGACCCCGCACCACGATTCAGATCTGCTGAATCCAGAGGCGGCGCCGCGGAGGAAAACACAGGCTTTAAACCTCCTGCAGCGGGACACAGGCGGGTCTGGCCTGTGACAGACAGGGAGACCGCCGTAAACTTTGTTGGGAGGGACGAGAGAAGCCGTGGAGACAGAGAAACCATCGTCAGGGCTCAGGCATCAGGGGAAACATGTTAAACTCGTGTCTGTCGCCAACTCGTTACTAACCTGCGAAACAGAGCAACGATTGCTCTCTCTCTTACTACACGGACCTACGTGCCTTCAATTACACTGCGTTCCAAATTATTATGCAAAAGACATTTTCTAAGATTTTCTAAATTGTCAACTCAAATGAGAGTCAGCATAATTTTAACTGGTAGAGGAGTATTTAAATGTGGTTGAAAAAAATCTCCCAGTGATAACAGTATCTTTTTCAAAAATAAATATAGTGTATATATATATACCTCAAAATCTACTGTTCCAAATTATTATGCAACTCATCATTTCAATACATTTTAAAGCTTGTAATGAACTGAAAATGGTCACTTGTTGAATTTGTAGCATTAGGAGGTCATATTTACTGAAATCAAAAGCTATTTCAATCAAAAAAATATTGACATTGATATTGAAAATATATTTGACCATAGGAGCCCTTGTGTGAGAGCAGCTTCAAAATTCTTAAATCCATTAAACTTGTGAGTTTTTGGACAGTTTCTGCTTGGATTTCTTTGCAGGATGTTAGAATAGCCTCCCAGAGCTGCTGTTTGGATGAAAACTGCCTCCCACCCTCATAGAAGTTTTTTTTGTTGAGGCTCCAAAGGTTCTCAACAGGGTTGAGGTCAGGGGAGGAGGGGGTCCACATCATGAATTTCTCTCCTTTTATGCCCATAGCAGCCAGTGATGCAGAGATATTCATTACAGCAGGACATGGTGCGTTGTCATGCATGAAGAGGATTTTGTTCGGGAAAGCACGGCTCTTCTTTTTGTAGCATAGAAGACAGTGGTCAGTCAGAAACCACATATTTTTCAAAGGTCATTTTCACACCTTCAGGGAGCCTAAAAGGGCCTAAAAGTGCCAACCAGCTCTCTCCCCATGATTCTGGCCCAAAACATAACCCCACCCCCTCCTTACTGACGTCACAGCCTTGTTGGGACATTGTGGCCATTCACCAACCATCCACTACTCCATCCATCTGACCATCCAGGGTCACACGGCCTCATCAGTGAACAAGACTGTTTGAAAATGAGTCTTCATGTATTTCTGAGCCACTGCAGCCAGATAGAAGGTTTATGCACAACTGCAGCCTCTGGAGGGTCCTACACCTTGATGTTCGGGAGACTCCAGAGGCACCAGCAGCTTCAAATACCTGTCTGCTGTTCTTTAGCAGCTGTTCTCTTAATCTGATGTGTTTGTCTGGCAGAAACCGTCCATATTGTGCCTTTATCTGCACAAACCCTCTGAATCAGCCACAAATCTCTTATCATGATGATTACGCTTTTCATACCTAAACCAAGGCATTCAACTATTTTACACTTTTCATCAGCAGAGAGACCCTTTTTCTTTACCATATTGCTTGAAAATGATGATCTGCTGAATAAAGTGGAACACCCTTTTTCAGTAGTTTTTCCCTTAACTGGGCTTAACCTGAAAACTAATCATCCCAGGTCTCTGAGATTAATGTCAGTGATTCATAGAGCCCCAAGACACGATACCATCCATGAGTTTCATTCATTTCTATTTTTTTTTTACCTTTTTGACAAAAATACAATTTGCATAATAATTTGGAATGCAGTGGATTTATGATAAATGTATAAATCACATGTTTAAAGCCCCGCACAGTTTGAGAAAAGCCTCTGAAGTGCAGTCCGTGATGCAGCGTGCTCCAGTGTGGGTTGAAATCCCACATGGACGTGCGTCAGTTGACGTGCCGCAGCGCGCAGCGTTCTGTGCGTTGGGTTTAAGTAAGTCCAAAGGCGGCTGCAGTGGTCTCTGCTCAGTCTCTAATGTTTCTGTTTGTTGGTTCACAGGGAGCCAGGCCCAAAGGAGCAGCTGGACGCCATATTCACGGTGAGTAGCCACGACTGCAGCATGTGTGGGGTTCTCTGTGGGGCTCCTCAGGTCCTCTCTTTGACTGAAACTCTTTAAATCTGATTCTATTCCAGCGTCTGGAGGAGGACATCCTGACGTTTGTCAAAGAGCAGCTGCAGAGGCTCCACAGGCTCCTGGTCTCAGAGTACCCAGAGAGTAGCTCAGAGAGTGAGGAGGAGCAGAGCAGCAGAGAGGCTGTGCTGAACATCACCCTGGACTTCCTGAGGAGGATGAAGCAGGAGCAGCTGGCCGAGCATCTGAGCTCCTGTAAGAACTCTGTCTACAGTAGGGCTGTGCCGGTTTGGATTTTTTCTTATCGCGGGCGCTAATCAACAAATTCCCGCGGTTTTGCGATGTACCGCTCATCGGCGTCAGAAGCGTTTCGAAGCTGGGGGGACACGTTTCAAGAGGGGGTGGGGCTATCCAGGCACCTGAGCCGCTGTTCTCCTGCCAGACCTGGCACTTTATGAAAAACTCGCTCTTATGAGATGACGCTCATGTTCGCTGATCATTGATTCAGCTTCAGCCTCTCGTGCGAGCCCGGTGCAGTTTCTCCAAACTTAGGCTACATCAGCCTCACCCGCTTTGGAAACACATCCAAAACTAAAGTTCCTTACCTGAAAGTTACTGGTCAGGCCCTTTGTACTGATGAAGAAGGGAAACACGCCGTCCACCTGCCGAGGACCGCGAAGTGTTCTGATCCTCCATGTGATAATCCGTGAAAAAGTGTCTTTGTGCTTTGGTTTGTTCAAATCTGCCAGTCTGTCCAACGATCAGCCTCTTGTCTTCATAGTTTAGCCGTTTTTCCCCGGTTTACAGAGGCATGTTTACATTTCAGCCGCTCTGAGGTGACGGTAGCGGAGCCGCATTAACTTTAGGTAAATGCCTCCTGCTCATGAGCATATGGAGCTGTATCTCGTCATCCACACACTACTCGCTCACGTAGGCCTGATATGTGGACTGCCTGTGGCAGGGTGGCTGGTTTTTCATTTTATTTTCACCTGTGGCTAGTCTTTTTGAGACTTTTGACTTTTTTGTTGAGACACTTGTTCTAGTATTTTATTAGTTCCTTTTCTGGTTAATTTCACCGTTTTTCCATACTGAGATATGTTCTTACCTGAGCTTAGACGAGTTGATACGTACCTGTCTGGTCTTTGTGTGTGCCCTTAGTCACGCAAAAAGACCAACGATGTTGTTTGGCCTGTCGCAATGTATTCCTATAGCTCCAAACGTGGAGTTTTAGTCACAGAGGATTATGGTCCTGGTTAAAACTGGGCTCTGGGGCTTTAGTTCTGACCCACAGCTCATGGCACTAAGAAATACCACAGTTTAACAGAGTCTATATTTTACTGATCGTCTGCCCCTATGAGGAACACAATACTGCCCTCTAATGTTCTGTGTCTAAACATTTTGTGCGGGAGAAGACTGGCCTCCTTGATTTAGATTTGTGTTGGATCGCTAAGTAGAGCCCACAGTGGGTGATCGATCAGAATCACACCAGATGTTTCTTTGGATTCGATTTATTGAAGTTACAACTGTATATGTGAGTGTGTGTGTGTGGTTTTGTAAGATGCACACAGAATAACAGGACAGTTGTATTTTCAAGGTGGGTTATGGGTGCTGCGAGCGTACACTACTGGCAAAAGTCTTGCTGAATGATACCAGCTAGCCTGCATCGACTTGTGATTGACTAAGAGTCCAGGTGAAGCGAGACGTCCCTTTGTAAGAGAGAGAAAGTCACAGTAAAGTGTCTGAGCGGCCACAAGGGGGCCTTTTTTTTACACATTTAGTAGTGAAAACTTGTTTTTCAAAATAGACTTGAATAACTATATTTGAGGTTTGTGTCCAGTGAAGAGTTCATTGTTGTCTCTGTCTTTACTCAGGGGGTATTGTTGGAGTTTGCAGAGATAAACTGAAGACTCATCTGCAGCAGAGGTTCAGCTGTGTGTTTGAGGGCGTGGCTAAAGCAGGACACTCCGCCCCCCTGCACCAGATCTACACAGAGCTCTACATCACAGAGGGAGGGGCCTCAGAGGTCAACCAGGAGCATGAGGTCAGACACATCGAGACGGCGTCCAGGAAACCAGCCGCTACAGAGACCAGCATCACATGTGAAGAGCTGTTTAAAGGCCCCGCCCACAGACAGCAGCCAATCAGAGCAGGGCTGACAGTGGAGAAACCAATCAGGACGGTGGTGACAAAGGGCGTGGCCGGCGTGGGGAAAACAGTGCTGACTCAGAAGTTGAGTCTGGACTGGGCTGAAGGCAGAGCCCACCAGGACGTCCAGCTGCTGTTCCCCTTCACTTTCAGAGAGCTCAATGTGCTCAGAGACACAGAGTACAGCCTGGTGGAGCTGCTGCACCACTTCTTCAGTCAAACCAAAGGTCTCTGCAGCTTTCAGCAGCTCCAGGTGCTCTTCATCTTTGACGGTCTGGACGAGTGCAGACTTCCTCTGGACTTCAGCCGGACCCGGGTCCTGACGGAGCCCACAGAGAGCGCCTCAGTGGAGGAGCTGCTGGTGAACCTCATCAGGGGGAGCCTGCTTCCTCCGCTCGCCTCTGGATAACCACACGCCCCGCGGCGGCCAATCAGATCCCTGCTGAATGCGTCTCCATGGTGACAGAGGTGCGAGGGTTCAGCGACCCACAGAAGGAGCAGTACTTCAGGAAGAGGTTCAGAGACGAGCAGCAGGCCACAGACATCATCTCCCACATCAAGAGCATCCACAGCCTGTACATCATGTGCCACATCCCAGTCTTCTGCTGGATCCTCTCCACAGTCCTGCTCCATCTGATGGAGACCAGAGAGAGAGGAGAGCTGCCCCACACCCTCACCCAGATGTACATCCACCTCCTGGTGGTCCAGGCCAAAGTCAAGAACATCAAGTATCATGAGGGATCTGGGACAGACCTTCACTGGACTCCAGAGACCTGGGAGATGGTGCGGTCTCTGGGAAAACTGGCCTTTGAGCAGCTGCAGAAAGGAAACCTGATCTTCTACGAGAGTGACCTGAGCGAGTGTGGGCTGGACGCTGCAGCCGCCTCAGTGTACTCCGGAGTCTTCACACAGGTCTTTAGAGAGGAGCCAGGCCTGTACCAGGACAAGGTCTACTGCTTCATCCATCTGACTGTGCAGGAGTTTCTGGCTGCGCTTCACGTCCATCAGACCTTCTTCAGCTCTGGGGAGAACCTGCTGTCCTCACCACACTCCTCTGAGAGCCCTGACCCCGAGGAGAGCCTGCTGTCCACACCACACTCCTCTGAGAGCCTGACCCTGAGGAGAACCTGCTGTCCATACCACACTCCTCTGAGAGCCCTGACCCTGAGGAGAACCTGCTGTCCACACCACACTCCTCTGAGAGCCCTGACCCCGAGGAGAACCTGCTGTCCACACCACACTCCTCTGAGAGCCCTGAGACCTTCTACCGCTCTGCTGTGGACCGGGCCTTACAGAGTCCAAACGGACACCTGGACCTGTTCCTGCGCTTCCTTCTGGGGCTTCTCTGCTGACCAATCAGAGCCTGCTTCCAGGTCAGCTGACTCACAAAGGAAGTGACTCGACCAATCAGGAGACAGTAAAGTACATCAAAGAGAAGCTGAATGAAGAGGGTCTGTCTGCAGAGAGGAGCCTGAACCTGCTCCACTGTCTGAACGAACTGAACGACCACAGTCTGATGGAGGAGATACAGAGATACATGAGAGAAGGACGTCTCTCCTGGTTATATACTCCAGCTCAGTGGTCTGCTCTGTCCTTCCTCTTACTGTCGTCAGACTCAGACCTGGAGGAGTTTGACCTCAGAAAATACTGTCCCTCAGAGACAGCTCTCCTGAAGCTGCTGCCGGTCGTCAAAGTCTCCACCAAAGCCATGTGAGTCCAGACTGTATTTAAACACTTGTGTCTTGGCTCTCGTCTCTAATCGTCCTCTCTGTCCTCAGTCTGAGCGGCTGTGGCCTGTCTCCTCTCAGCTGTGCTCCTCTGGCCTCAGTCCTCAGCTCCTCCAGTCTGACTCACCTGGATCTCAGTAACAACGACCTCCAGGACTCAGGAGTGGAGCTGCTGTGTTCTGGACTGAAGAGCGCCCCCTGCAGACTGCACACCCTCAGGTGAGACGCTCCCATGATGCACTCTGTCTCTGTGTCCACATTAGAGGCTAATGCTGTGTGTCTTTAGTCTGTCTGGATGTCTGGTCTCAGAGAGGGGCGGGGCTTCTCTGGCCTCATCTCTGAGCTCCGCCCCCTCCCACCTGAGAGAGTTAGATCTGAGCTACAACCATCCAGGACCCTCCACCGAGCTGCTGACCGCTCTACGGGCCCCTCAGGGGCCCC